>NW_026126619.1:5445000-5942500 GCF_943737965.1 Phodopus roborovskii
GGAAGAATTTTCCCCTAGTACATAGTGTTAATTCTAGAAACAAGAGCATAATTTTAGAAATCCCTGTAACTTGGAGAATTGAGTATGCTGACAGTAGATGTGTATGGCAGCTGTGCCTGAGTGGAGAAGTGGATGCGTGGGTCTTTCCAGTCATGAAAAGGGAGCATCAGGCTCATTAATTTCATCACCACACAAAGTGACAGGTAGACAACAGCGAGAACGAAGCCCCTTGCCTGTCTTGTTATCCACAGGATGCTTCACTTTGATTATCCAGCGGATCCCTACTGCTCTAGACCAAACATTAATTTGCTTCTCAATCCGTCATTGTTTTCTGTTCCTTTCAATATGTTCCTCTTCCATAGCAATTTCACCTGTCCATTTCCCTAGCTGAAGTGTCAATTGTTGTCTTTTTTTGTCTTATTGGCCCTTGGATATAAACTTTCATCTTTATTTTGTAGAACTTCCATGACACTTGATTTATTTTCTGCTCTCATTTTGAGCCTAGCCTTTCTTTCATGGCTGAGCCATCTCTCCAGCCCTCTGGTCTAATTTTAAACAGAGCTTCCTTACCTCGTCATTCTTGTACATGGCACATTTTCTACTTAAAATTTCTTCTGTTTGAAGTTTGTCCATCGAAACCTGTGACTGCAGCTCATGACCTAGAGGCCTTGCATGAATCATGCTTATTCTTAATGGTTCTTACAGTTTTTCCACTAGGATCATAGAATTCTCTTTGCTTTCTTTTCATTGCTAGCACTGGATAGATACGTTAAATGTCTGTCTGGTGAATTACATGCATTGACCGGTTCCAATATATTTCATCCACACTTATTCATGCTTTCTGATGTTTTATAAATAAAATTCATTTATTCCCACATGCTTACTTGGGCCACTATTGCCTTTACCATGGATAAGGCTATCTGGAGTTACTATATGGTTCCTCTCTTTCCCGTGCTTCTGTGAAGTTCTCCAAAAATGGTTATTGGATTATTAAGAATAATTAGAAGCAGAGAAAGCCCTTCTTAAACGTCGTGAAAACATGGCTCCTTTGAACACCTTTCAAAACTAAAGGGTACCCTATTTCCTTTCAGTATCTCAGTCAAAGCCCAATAAAGTTGCCAAGCTACAACAGTTTTTCAGATACTTCTGGGAAAATTGTACATTTATTCTTTTTAGTTTGCAGAGACTAAGGAATGATGCCAAAGCTCACTGTTCTGTCAATGATTTTTCTGACACGATTTGCCTACTTGAACATGGTCTATTGAATATGTATTTGTGATAATAATATGGTTTCCTCCATGCACAACTTGCATTGTTAGTATGCTAGTTTTATTTTTGCTTTTTTTCCCCCTCTTTGAAACCCTTTCACATCATCTCAACTGGTTTGGCCTTATATATCAAACTGAAGGAGGACTCAGGGACATAGAATTATTTCGAGCTTTCAAACCAGAGCACTGAGAATCTGACTGTGGCTCTGGTGACACAATTCTTATTAGACTTGGGGTCAGACTTAGGCTTTTAAAGAATCCACCTTCGATTCTTTAATCATATACTCCAAAGTTGTTTTGTGACCACAACGAAAACTGAATAATTTTATTATTTCCAAGAAGAGCTTAGCTTTGTAAAACAGAGACTATCCCTATCATGTTTCTCTTAGCAACTCAAAAAAATCAATGGAATGTAAATTACAATTGGTTACAGATTGTGAAAATAGGACCATAGTAAATATAATATAGTGGCTATAGTAAATATAATATAGTGGCTATAGTAAATATAATATAGTGGCTATAGTAAATATAATATAGTGGCTATAGTAAATATAATATAGTGGCTATAGTAAATATAATATAGTGGCTATAGTAAATATAATATAGTGGCTATAGTAAATATAATATAGTGGCTATAGTAAATATAATATAGAGGATATAGTTTAAGCTCTGCTTCTTAAAATAACAAATGCCTTGATCCTGTCATTTCAACCCTATGAACCTCATCTTTATGATCAGTACTATGGGAAATGGGAGGAAAGCTTAAGCATAAGCATGTATGTGATTTATGACATGTGCCTTTGTAATATGGGAGAATGTAGAATAATGAATATCCCAAAGGGGACTTTTAAAGACCTTTTAATCATTTCCAATTAAGTTCCATTACATTTCATAGCTTGATAATACTAAAATGTTTATTTGCTTTTTAGCCCTGCCAAGTTAGCTAGATGAAATACAGACAGTTTTACATGTGTGGTTTCACAGCCAATGCTTTCAACACATTCTGACTTATGGATATACCAGAACGTCAGGGCAACAGTCTAAAAGATAGCTGGCAAAAACTGAAAGGCAAGGCGTTTTGATACTTCTCATGCAATTCATGGAGCAATCATAGACTCAAACTCTGAGGAGAATAAAGATAGTCATTTGAAGCCACAAGCAGTGCCAGCTCCAACAGAGTACCAAGCTTGTAGTAATGAAAAGAAACATGTGTCTCCTTGTAGCTTCCGTAATTGGCTCCCCTGCAGCAATACTATCTGAGATAATGTTTCAACACAGCAGTCACGGTGGTAGTGGTAAGATCTCATCCTTCCTGTCTGCAGATGACAGGTCTGCTTGAACACATGCTTATACTGCGCTGAGTGAGAAGTAGTAGCAAGATGTATTCCAGTGCAGTGTAAAAGTCTTCAAGAACTGGCTAAGACTGAGGAACCTACCCCAGTGCCACTCTTATTAGTAATGAGTATGTACTGCCATTTAATTAGTGATCAATTTTTTTAAATGAAAAATAAAATAAACTTAATGCATCCATGGAATACTTTATGAAATATTTGTACTTATTATTTTATTAAGTCAATATTATCTTTACTTAAGAAAGCAAATCTATGCAACATAAAGTAAGATGAATCTTAGATTTTTGGAAAAAATGATCATGGCTCAATCTCAGTGTTACTTCCTTGAACCATCAGACTCTTTTAATTAATCCAATTTCTAGTAATTCCTGTTTTGAATCAAGGATTTTAACTTACTTAGCATGAAACATTTGGTCACCTATTATTCTACTGTTCCAATGGAGAAGCCTTTTTGTTTATAGAAAACCTTTATTTTCTGCTGTCTCCTCCCATACTTTTCTTGAGAACAGGAGTCCACAGTATTCTTTTGTTGGCTTTGACTAGAATTGAAACATTGACCTAAAGTATTTGGGTTATTCATATTTTATTATGAAATCATTTAAATTCACATAATTATTCTTGTGTTAGTATGAATCAGTAAAATAGTGAAATCAAGGATTTTGCTAAGGCATCAAAGCTATGAAATATAATGGGAGGGATAACTGTTTTATATTTTGTTTCTGTATTTTACATCAATAAAATGATTAAAGGCAGAGCCTGGCCACTGACTACAGTTTTTTTTTTTTTTTTTTTTTTTTTTACAGCCATTATGCTTTTATGCCTACAGTATCTTGAAATCCAGTTAATGCCTAGGAGAAATGTAATTATCTCAACAGACCCATGGCTTTTGAAAGTTCTTTTAAACTTAAGTAGATGGATTTGCTTAACATGTTTAGCCCAATGCCTTTCCAGCAATGTAAAAGTCAGTATTTGAAGTTTCTTTTAATGCCTTTCAATGAATGATTAAAAATTGGCAAATTTAATGTGGTGATATGGGCGAATTGTTTTACTTAGTGTCAAACTGGTGTCTATGAAAAAAAATGTTTACTTTAAATTTAACACTGTTGAGCAGAAAGGGAGAAAATAGAGTGCTGGTCACAAAGCTGCTGGAAAGAAGATCTTAAGAGGGGGAAAAAAAACCAATACAGAAATGAATGGAGTGCTGTGTGTGTGTGTAGCACTCACCCAGACAAGTAGCTCTCTGCTTTACAAGTAGTGGATGAGTGAGTTAAATTCTTTAGTCACTTCTGTCTTAAGTCTTTTTACTCATTTGTGACAAATGGAACATAAATCATGACTGCATTCTATGGACTTTTCAGAGGCAGCGGCGATAGGTGGATGTCAGTTACCTGGGTTAGATTGTCTTTTGTTCATTGCTTTGTGTGAAGCACACCATGCAGCCTCGTGCCTTGTTTGTTTCTTTCCATTTATCAACCCTCCACGTTGGGATGCTTTAGGTCTGTTTGCTAGGTAAGGGAGATGAGAAAGAAGAATAGAGCTGGGAGCAGGGGAACTCTACCGTGAGCTACTTTGCTCTTTGGCACCTTCTCTGGTTGTCTTTGAGCAGCAGGACTTGTGAGATGGCGGGGAGGAGGTGGGTGGATTGGGAATGGCAGAGCATTTCCAGAAGAGTTGAGCTATTTCAGCTTCAGCAGCCCCCAGGAAGTAGCAGAGAAGGAAGGTCTCAGCCCCATGTCACTACACTGTCAGGAGAGACCAGTTGCTTTATTTACAAGGTTCTGTAGGTGAGAAGCTCAGCTCAGATCTGATCTCAAGACCACAAACATGACAACGAATGTTAGCTTAAAGATGTATGCTCTTTCATAAAGAACCAGCAATCTATGGAACTGCTCATGCAGCTGGGTTGTATAATATTTACTGCAAAAAAAGAGATTGGCTTTATTCCTTACCTCAGTCCTACCAAATAACGCAAAAAGTTTTGCAACAGCAGATGCTAACACCTACAGCTAGGAAAATATCACAGAAGAGTCACGAGGCTTGAGTTAGATAAGAGAAGCTTCTACTTCGTTAGAAAGTTAAGATAGCTGCTAGTTATTTTGAGATGTTTTATAATTTTCCAGGCAACGTTCTGACTGTGCTAGGAATTGAAATTGGTCTCTTTGAAAACAGCAAAGTATAAGTAGAGACTTGGTAATCCCAACTTGTCCGACTATGATCAATACATAGCATTGGAAACTAAATTTCTGTAATATCTGTGAAATTATGATTGAGTGTTCTGCTACTTCAGTATGAAGCATAATCCAGTCTGAGTGGATTACAATCAACTGTCCCTTTGGCATTATGTTAGTACAATATGGTTTTGAATTAAAAGAATGTTTGGGTTGAATTTTAATAAATGTGGAACTTAATAAAGGAAACAATAAGATCAAAGTCAATTATAGTGTTCAATGCTAATTCAATTTATTATGATGTACTATAGTAAGTGCTAGAGGTTTGGGGTGAGAAGATTCTGACTTTAAAACTCAGTGAACTTTTTTCTTCTTTGAGAATTTCAATTTTGAAAAGTAGCAATGAAACCACAATGATAACTTTGAGAGTTACGTGAAATTCTATGTGAACATCCAGCACACAGAGAATTTAATAAATAGTAGATCTCTCTGACATTTTGAAGGGTAAAACCTAGGTATCAAAATCTCTAAAATTTAATAGATTTTTTTTTAATCCTAAAAGTACTCTTTGGAAATATTTAAAATACTTAGATACAAATATTCAATTACATGGAATTCTTTAGCCTTGTAAAAATTTCATTTTATTTCTCACTCTTAAAATTTAAGGAAAAGAAAATTGTCTTGGTGTAACCTCTACAATCAGAAGGGAATATACATGATTTGGAGTTAATCCAGCCTGAAATGAACATTTGCATCTTATACACATATTAGATTTATGGGCACCAAGAACCTATTTCCAAAGAAGGAAGACTTAAAATAAACATAGCATAGCAGCAGAAATTGAAGATGTAAGATCAGGGATTGGGGCTTCCCTTACCTTAAACAACCAACACTTTTGGATTTGAGAGAACATATCCAACACAGATCACCAAATCTCATAAGAAACAGAGGGTGCTGGCAGAGAGTCCTGTCTTTCTTGTGTAGCCATCATGTACAGTGATAGAGCATCCTACTGAGTTTTAAACTCATAAGCACTAACTTACCACATTACATCAGCTTGAGAAATCTATAAGCAAGAATGAAACTTTTGAGCACTTATGGACCCAAAGGACCCAGAAGACAATTTTCCTCTGATCCCATTATGTGATAGATATTTCAATAAAATAAAATAATTCTTTTCCTCTTTAGCAGAATGGCCTAAGACTCTAGTCAACTAAAAGAAAAATGAGATTTTCCACTAAAAATTTTCACCCAAGAAAACATCTTACAGCATTCATATGGATGTAAAGATTTTGAGTTTCAATTTTTGAATAGATTGTGATCATAGGCTGAAGAATGTGGAATGGTGAGAGGTATACTGAGTTTAGGATTGTTAAGAAGGCTGCCAGAAAACCAAGAGAGGGATCTGAGATCTTCATTTTACATACTACCTAAGGTACAAGCAAATGGTACATCAGGACAGACCATAATTTCATCTTGTAGTTCATGGTAATGGACCCAGAGATACTTAAACATAAGGATAGATGTAAATCGGGGTTTTAAGGAAGATTTGTAAATACTTATTAATACTTTCTTTTATTGGTTAATGAATAAAGCACTGTTGGCCAATAGGAAAGCAAGATAGGAGGGACTAGGAGATAAGGAGGAAAGAGGAAGGAGTAAGGAGGAGATTCAAGATGTAGGACAGGGAGAGCAGAACACTGGCCCCTCTCTCCGGTAATGTGAGACCATGTGGAAATACTTAATAGAAATGGGTTAATATTTAAGACAGAGCTAGCCAATAAGAAATGCTAGTAACAGGCTAACAGCATTACATAAAAACAAAAAAAAAAACAAAACAAAACAAAAATAGTCACTTTGAGCCTACTAAATTGGATTTCCTTACTGAAGTAGCATTATGCCATAATGTTCGTTGTGTAGCAATGCATCTGCTGATTATTAAGGACCAGAATTGCCCTTTCTTTTGTCATTGCCTTGTTTTATATGCCTAATTTAATCTTTAAGGCCAAAAGTATTAGACTATGTCAAATTCATAGGAAATTCCATTTCGTGTCAGATATTTGGATTGTAACATTAAAACCCGTGAGTGTATGGCTAGCACTGTTTTAAGTTTAGATCTAGGAACTGTTTTTTTTTTTTTTTTTTGTAGAACTATGAATATTTCGCTTCCCTTTAGTCAGAAGAATATAAAAGAATCTGGTAGCTATAAGGGAGAGGATGTGGAGGAAGTTTTGGTTCAGACTGGTGACACTGATTTGTGCTCTTAGTTTTGTGTGTGAGAAGCACAAATTTTCCTAAGACAGAGAGAGAGAGGACAAGACCAGGCTGCAGAAACACATACAGACAGCAGACCTGAACAAGGAGGAGCTAACGGGCCACCAGACTGATAGCTGGGAAGCCAGCATGGGACTGACTCAGGCCCCCCTGAATATGGGTCTCAGCCAGAAGGACTGAGCAGTCTAAGGGACCTCAGACAGTGGAGCCAGGATGTATCCCTGGTGCACAAAAGGACTTTGCGGACACATCCCCCATGGAGGGATAACTGCCTTAACCTAGAGACAGGAGAGAAGTCCTAGTCCCTACTTCAAATGACTTGACAGATTTACATGACCCCCCCCCCGCCCCCGGTTGGCATTGCCCTACATGTGGAATGCGGGTGGGGGGATGGGAGGGGAGGGTGGTCAGGGTGCATGTGAGGGGGAGAGAGGGTAAAAGGGAGGGAGAGGGAACTGGGATCAACATGTAAAATTAAAAAATAATAAATAAATAAATAAAAAGAAGAATATGACCTTGATTGTAAATAAAGTTCATATTAGCAAACTCTGATTTGAGGCTAAGTTCACTTATGAATCATGGAATAAATAAGAATTCTTATGTATTATATGCATAAATATTGTGATATTGCTACCCAGAGATAAAATGCATATGTAGGACAAACAAATGAGATAAGCAGATTAACTGGTTTTGGTAGACTTCATTATTTTTTTTTTTTTTTCTGCACCAGACAGAGTAACTCACATTACATTTTAAAGACGGGTTCCGATTGTTACTGAGCTTTTGAGCTTTTGTAAGGTACCCGCCATTAAAAGTGGTATGTTTCTTTGGATCAAAAGATCTTGGAACAAAAGCATGAAGAAAATACATGCTATCATCATAGGACAAGAGAAAATATTCAGTAGAACCTGTGCTTTGGCACAAACAATTAAAAACTCACAAGAGTTGGCAGGACACTGTGCTTGAGAAATTAATGGACTTTTTCATTCAAATGCCAATCTAGAAGATGACAAAGACAAGAAATTAAAAAAAAAAAGTTTTCCTGGATATATTAAAGTCAACCTGCAGCTATAGGATTTACAGTGAGACAAAGCCCAAATTGTCTTTCCAGGTCCTATTCTGAACACTGGATAGATCTGAATTGTAATATTTATAGGCAATTAAATGCACCTGTGCTATTAACACTGGAATTGCAAGTATTAATAAAGAAAATGTGCTCCACAAAGATGAATTTGTTTTGCTCTTTCTCCCATTGTCTGCCTGATTGCATTACAGAAGTGTAAGGTAATCACTTGCTTTTAGCTTTTAACTGGAATCATGGCTCTAATGCAAATTGTGTACATTTTCAGAGCTGTAATGGAGCAGCAGATTAGATCATGGCACTCTGGTATGAAATTTTCTACCTGTTGTCTTAGAACAAAGGGAACCACTATGCACTTTGCACTCTAGGAATGAATTTTAGCTTACGAATCAATTAAAGTGGAATAACCGTAATAGGGTTATAATTAATGATTATGCAGTCTCCCTAGTAACACACTTTAGTGTACGTTAGATTGTTAGATGCCTTCCTAATAGAGTGGCCCACCAAACATATTTAGAAATCCGTATTATCCATTATAACATTTAAGCAGAGATTTCCCAATATACCTGCCTCTTTGTGGAGATGGAAAAATCTCTACTGTAACAACATCCCCCATGGAGGGATAACTCCCTTAACCTAGAGACAGGAGAGAAGTCCTAGTCCCTACTTCAAATGACTTGACAGATTTACATGACCCCACCTGGATGGCATAGCCCTGCATGTGGAATGGGGGTGGGGAGATGGGAGGGGAGGGTGGTCAGGGTGTATGTGAGGGGGCAGAGAGGGTAAGAGGGAGGGAGGGAGGGAGAGGAAACTGGAATTGACATGTAAAATAAAAAAAATAATAAAGAAAAACAAAACAAAGAAACAAAGAAACAAACCAACCAAAATGCATGGGCACTAAGAATTTCCTTTAAGCAGCCCTCTTCTATTCCTGTAGAAAGCTATTGGTCTTATAAGAAGAGTTCCGTTATTTTGCTTAAACAGCCATTCTTTCTTAATCTACTGAGGAAATACTGATTGTATTCAGTCATCACATCTAGAGTAGTATACTCAGGAATAATAGACTACCTCCTTAGAAGCATGGGGATGGGGTGAATTATGATGGAATTAAATCAGCAGTTGGAATTCTACTATTTCTCTCACCGATTCATCTACAACTGGGCAGAAGACCCAATAGGGCCAGTAAGATGTGCGGGACCTCTGTGGATGAGTGCAGCAAGTGTTTTCTTCCCTGTTCAAAGAGATGGGCTGGTAGGAAAAGAAATCCTCGAACGCCACACCACTTCCAGTTGGATTGTCACGTGAGCATATGATGTTTGGAGCTGCCACATTATAGATATTAAGCATCGAGTGAGTGCTCCAAATTGCTACAATCACCTACAAAGTACCCTGAAAATTATTTATCTGAAATTTCAGTTCATCTGAATGAGTAAAACGTGTTATGATTTAAGTTGTCTATATTAGTTAGGGTAAGTTAGCTCATGCAGCAGTAACAAACAAGCCAAGGGTCAGGGACTGGGCATAACACAGGCATATGTTTTACTCCTTCTTTAACAAGGCCTCAACCTATTGTAATCACTCAGGCTTCTGTGCTGATGGGGCAGGAGCATATAAAGTTTGAGTTGTGAATAGTCTCACAATCACAAACAAACATCATAGGCCCAAAGTGACACCTTATGTAATCATGACTCTAGAACTAATCATACACCCTACTAACAGGAGGGTAAGGAAGTACAATTATGTTGTGTACCCCAAAGCACAGATTATCAGAAATAATTGCACAGGTACTATGACCAATTATTCAGCTTACTATTAGGATACTGTTACTTGCAATGGAGGGATTTTGATGAAGATCAAGATAGTGATGATGATGATGTTCAAAAATTATTAAACAATAACATTTTAAGCATCTCTTGTATTATATGCTAATAAATTTAATGTTTGATTATTAAAGTATTATTATTCTCACTCAGATAAAAGTGGCTTTAGAGATGTTTTCTCTTGATATTCATAAAGAAACTTACTAATGGAGTCTTATTTTAATATATTTAAACTACAAAATGTACTATAGTGTACTAACTCTCTAATAGTTTTGATTTTAAAATACCCACATATCTATTTATGTACATATATACAAATGCACAGACACCACACACACACACACACACACACACACACACACACACACACACGTAAATATATACAGTGAAAAATAAGAATGTAAATTCTGACTCCATTGGTATTGGTAAATTAAAACAAATTGAATTCACTAGAAGGAACTCATCAGCTCCAATTCTCTTAGTTGAAGTTACTATATTGGACAAATTTTGAATCAGTTTCCCAAGAATTACAGGGTTCACTCTTTGTTCTAGTAGACATGAGACCAAGATATATTTCTATAAATTACTAAGCCGGAGGCCTCAATTACAAATATCTTGAGCTCTGATCACTTGGGGGTGACATGAGATTGAATACACTATTTACTCTCCATGGAAAGAAGTAAGCATTTGAAGCCCAAAGCTATTTATGTGGTAGGTGTTCAAGTTTCTTCTACGCACAGTGCACCCAGACAGCTGCAGATAGCTATCCACGCACGTACGTGCGAGGATTCTCTATTAGAGAAATACTTTCCTAGCAGGACTAGCTGACTCACCAAGAGAGCACCTAGGCTTGCTGACTCTGGAATTGCTTTCAAATTTCAAACATTTTAAGTGTTTTGCTTTTTTCTGGACTCAAGAAAATTGACATCTGATGATAATTCTACTTCATTGCGTGAACTAAGTTAGTGCCCAATAAAGATATGAAAGTTATATTCAATACTGGAATTAGAAAAAATTTAGGAAGATTTATTTAAAGAGTGTAATCTAAGAACATTATCAAACTTGAGGATACATTATCAGAGAAGATAAACATAACTAACAGTGGACCTTTCTTCCCCGGTATGACTTCTGAAAGAGGCCATCTCTTGCCTACAGTCCTTTTTTTAATCCATACAATGGTAGCTGTCTGTTACTACTTACAATATTTTTTATCCTTCTTGCTACAGATAAGAAATTATTTTTGTGCAACTTTGAGGCAAGTAGGTTCCATTAAATGAAATACTGGTAATAGCCATTTTATAAGATTTCATGAAGGTTATTAAAGCATCACACTCAATAGCTAGCAAGTAAGTGACAAATACCATTGCTATTTCAGGCTGGGGGGGGGGTGGGATGGGGTGGGAATCTAACTGACATACTGCATGAAATTTTGCAAAGTCTTGAGGTTGGCCTATTTTCATTATCCTGATTTGGAGATGAACTTTTAGGAAACAGCCTTTAAAACCTTGATATTTTACATTCCCATCTAATTTCTCAGCACCGGTTGTTTGGATGAAAAATCTTAAATTTAGGTCTTCTAGGACAGGGCTCCTTAATGTATTCATCTATCCAAAAGAATAAAGTTAGCTTCATGGCTGGGCGTTTGCTGTTGCCTGCCATTTTACCTGTCTGGCTGTCTCTCAATGACCACATCTTGTCTTCTACTTCCTTTTGGGAGGCACTCACCATTTCCCACCAGCTCAAAAAGTCTTGGTGCACCATCTACTTTAAAAATACACCGGTCTCTCACCAAACTCCCAGATGGGTTGTTAATATGTATTCATAGTTACATATAGCTGATAATAAAAATGCTTTATGATTAGAAGCTAATTATATATTCTACACAGCGGGACTACACTGACTTTCTATACCCACACGGATATTTCTCCAGTTAGATCAGTTTTTGCCATGCTCAGATTAGATTTATGTAGTAGCTAGTTTCCTTTTCTAAAGGAGGCACAGGTCTTTTTGTGGTCTACTGGCCTACTTTCTTGATATGGAATTCTCTTATACTACATTGTTGAATACCTTAGGAACTGGGGCACTCACATTAAAACACTTACCAGTATTCTCCCATGCCCTTCCCTCTAAGTCAGTGGTTCTCAACCACTGCATATCAGATATTTATATTATGATACATAACAGTAGCAAAATTATAGTTATGAAGTAGCAGCAAAAATAGTTTTATGGTTGGAGATCATCATAACAGGAGGAACTGTGTTAAAGGGTCACTGCATTAGAAAGGTTGAGAACCACTGCTCTAAGTAGTCAATAATATATCATTTTAAAGGCTGGATGTGGTGGCACATGCCTTTAACCCCAACACTCAGGAGGCAGAGGCAGGCAGATCTCTGTGAACAAAAAGAGAAGATATCATTTTGAACTTAACTAGACAGTAATAGGAGCTACCTTTAGGAGTCTCTCTTAGGATGTTATTTAGAAAACTATTTCTTCACTCACAGTTAACGACTGGCAACATTTCAAATGGATATGAGCTATATCCTCTTTGTGGTTATTCTTCATGTTATATTTTCTTCTCATGAATGTTAGCTCATAAAAGTCTGCACAAATATATAATGTGCTGTTTATGAAGCCAGTGGAAGGTCAGAAGTTATTTACTTCTACTTGAGCTTTCAAGCAACAGGCAAGGTGCTGTTTCGAAAATCATGACTTCTCCACGGAGGCAGGACAATTTCAGAGTCATTCCTTTGGCAAGGAAACTCATTTCTCATACTAGAGCTTACAGCCATAATAGCTGCCATTTCCATGGAAACAGTTTCTAGGAATTGAGTCTGCTCCCCATAACTGACGCCTCCTTCATCAGATGAAATTTTAGAATAACTTTTAAAACGCTCATTCCATTCTTGCCATGGAAGAAGAGAAATGAGACAGAAATCCCTTCAGAAAAAAAGAAAAGCAATTCCAAAGTAAAATAGCCACCCTGTCTCACTAGCTCTGGGTACTATGTTGAAATAGGAGGGGACTTGGGGCAAAAGGTTAATACAGTGCAGGTCCCTTTAGCTTTACGATCCAATATTGGTGTTTTCTACAGAAGGGGAAAGAAAATGAAAGTTTCTGCAAAAGAAGAAAAAAATGCAAATGAAATATGAAGGGGACGAAACCACGTGGAACTTTCCCAAGTGTCAATGTTACCAACAGATGAAGCTTTAGCAGGCCATGGATAGTAAGAGCTCAGTGCCATGCAGAGCCAGTAATCTGCTGACCAGACTAATAACTTTAGGCCATAAGAGCAGTAAATACTAATAATTAGCAGCACTGAATTACTCCATCTAGAGTGGGGTTAAGATGAAACGATCAATTGTTTTAACACTCGTGAAAATGTGGGAGAAGACCTCCTGAAGCTGGGTAAAAAGAATAATCCTTTGCTTTTACTTTATGATAGTCACACAGAATTAGGCTTTTATGTCATGCAATTCGTGTTGCATTCTAAGCTTTGTTTAGGTATAATTTTACCAACCCGTTCCTCCTGGCATTTCCTAATTCTTCATTTTCTTCTCCCTCCTCTCCCCCACCTTGCAGCCTCCCTGCCCTTCCCCCCCCCCTCCCTGCTACTGTTTCCAGCCTTGTTCCTCTCCCTTTGATGGCCCTAATCACGTTATTTTCTAGTTCTGAGATAAGGATACTTAGCCTGTTTCTGGAGAAGTTTGAAATTAACATTTCAATTAAAATTTAGTGCTAATGAAACCAGCCTGCCACTCCCAGGGGAGCACAGTTTTAGAGGCCTCCTGCTTGCTAGGCAGAGAGCTTCAGGGTCCCTGAGTTTGGAAAGAGGAAAGCAATGCCATTTTCAGTATTGACAGCATCACTTTAACTACCCTTATGTCCATGCACGGCCACCATTTTGTTTCCTAGTGTACTGATTTTTTTCTTTTTAAGACAATACTGAAGACAAACGGGACCTAGCAAGTATTCTTATCTTAATCAGAAAAGTTGCATCAGTGTAAAAAAGAATTCCCTCTCCCCATGATATTTGGTTTGACACTGAAGAACAGTAACACAGTTTATTTGCATAATTTAAACTGTAGAGGAAAAGGCAAATGAAGAAATAAGAAAATTATCTTCACTCTCTAAAGCTTATCTTGGAAAAGTTGTATTATATATTCTATGTAAATTACATAGACGTTACATGTGGAGCTCAACACAGTCTTAGAATGGGTGATTGGCAGGCAGGATACAGTTTCTTATGGATGAGAGCTTGCCTGGATATGAGACGACATGCCTATTAGGTCTGATTCCTATTCTACTTATTTGTCAGATGCCTTTGGTTAATACATTTCCTTAGCCTTCAGTTGTGTGATTGCTGAGAATATTGTAAGGATCAACCTCAAAGGTAGATCCTTACAATGCATGTACATGTCATGATGCACTCGGGGCATCATCAGCTTGGCAGACAGCCATTGGCAGGTTTTATAGCATTGGTCATATCGCATGAAGGGTTTTCCAGTAGACACACAAGGAAGGGATGCCTCATGGTGAGTGTGCTCTGGCCAGACTTGGATCTCACACAGTTGATAGAGACCTGAGTGGCCAGCAGGAGGTCTCCAGCTTTCGCGGACTCCAATGCTTTCCTGGTCTGGGAAGTGATCGGGCAGAGGGGGTAAAGTGGTTTTAGCCTTGTTCACGTGCCTATCGCTTTGTGCCCTTGGTTGCTGCAATCAAGAACCATAAAATAAGTGGCTTCAAATAAATTTTCTGCACAATTCTAGAGACGGGATGTCCAAGTTCAAGGCGATGCTTGCTCTGGAGGCTTTAGGGGAAAGCTCTTCTATGTTCTTCTCATACTTGCAGCTGTGTGATTGGAAGGGTCCTCTGGCTTACTGATCTAACATTATGATCTGCTACTGTGGTCCATAACTGTGTTCTTCCACTGTACTGTATCACCATGAACTATCACTATGCTTGGGCACTGGGGCCTTCACTGTGGCCAGTCACTGTGGCCTATCCTAGTGGTCTGTCACTATGGCCCATCACTGTGAGTCATCCTTGTGGTCTATCACTGTGGTCTACTGCCTTGCAGTCATCCTTGTGGTGTATCACTGGTCCATCACTGTGGTCTACTGTCTTGCAGTCATCCTTGTGGTGTATCACTGGTCCATCACTGTGGTCTACTGCCTTGCAGTCATCCTTGTGGTGTATCACTGGTCCATCACTGTGGTCTACTGTCTTGCAGTCATCACTGGTCCATCACTGTGGTCTACTGCCTTGCAGTCCTTCTTGTGGTGTATCACTGGTCCATCACTGTGGTCTACTGCCTTACAGTCATCCTTGTGGTGTATCACTGGTCCATCACTGTGGTCTACTGTCTTGCAGTCATCCTTGTGGTGTATCACTGGTCCATCACTGTGGTCTACTGCCTTGCAGTCCTCCTTGTGGTGTATCACTGGTCCATCACTGTGGTCTACTGCCTTGCAGTCCTCCTTGTGGTGTATCACTGGTCCATCACTGTGGTCTACTGTCTTGCAGTCATCCTTGTGGTGTATCACTGGTCCATCACTGTGGTCTACTGCCTTGCAGTCCTCCTTGTGGTGTATCACTGGTCCATCACTGTGGTCACTCTCAATGAGTCTGTCATTGGGACTGAGCACTGTCACTCCTGCTTCCTTTACCATCTGATATTGTTCTCCCCATGTATCCATTCCTAAGGACACTGCTCATGTTGGAGTAAGTGGCATCCTATCTACTGTGAACTCAATTATATCTTGGAAGACGTTATTCTTCAATAAGCTCACATTCGTACTCAGGCTATGGGAGCTTGAACATGCCTTTCCTGCAAGAAAATTCAATTTCTAACACCCACTATACACTTTCAATTTAAGAATCACATTTCTGACTTCTTAATGTGGATCAGTTATTTATTCTCCTTTGCCAGCATCACTTAATTTCTATTTGCCCATTTCTTTATTTTAGTTGATGTCTGGCTTTTATGTTTTGGGGAAACATATTGAAACATACTCAATGCAAAAAATATTCCTTATTAAACACATCAATTATTACAGTATTTTCTCTTTCCTCATACTGCTCTGGGTACCATTTCTTTTTTCTTTTTTTTTTTTTTAACAGCAGTCAGAAAGTCCTTGGAGGAGTGGGAAGCATGAAGTTAACGTGGCTCTGGGAATCAAGGTATGTCTCAATTGTCAGTGAATGTTCTCATGAGTTAGGATCTAAAAATCTAGTTTTTAATCTTTTTTTTTAATAATAGAAAATGACAACAAAATTCACCCTCTAGGCTATGGCTAATGTTTTCATCCTATGGATCTAGAGAGTTATGTTTTGTAGTGAAATTCTGAAAACTTTTGAAAGCTTGCTGAAGCCTGACATACATCACCTTCAGGATGATGACAATCTTAAAGTATTCAGGATGGTTTACAGAGCGTGAGGCTTGCTCCTTTTACACTTTTGTCTTTATTTTCACTTAAAGAGAAACAACTTATTCCTCTCCCTACTTTCATTTTTTCATCTTTAATTTCCTCAAGACTTTGCCATATATAACACTTTTCTTTCGTAAAGCTAGCATGTTCCGTAACTGGACTGACGGAATACTTATCAGATCCTAGTCATAAGCGCAGCATGTGACGCCAAACCAAGATAAGAAACTCCACTTCTTACCCATTTTTCCTTTTTGAAAGCAAACATTTGGAATTGGAACAGCATCTTCACCCTGGGATGTAGCATGTTCTCCCACTCCAGGAAAGGGGCATTCTGGGATTTATGGATGTGAACTAATTACCATCACCAAATGAAATCTTTAAAGTTGCTTAATCTTAATAGCCAGCTGATTCGGCTCTCAGGCTCTTTTATTGGAGCTACGGCTGCACAGAGCCTGCCTGGGTACACCCAGCCTCCATAAACATGCTGCTCTCTCCCTGGGAAATCACAGGGCTTACAGCCATAATAGAATACCACTAAAGAGAAGGAAACAAAGCAAAGACCACAAAGGTGTTTCCAGTTCAAATCCTTCTAGCTCTGCGAAAAAGTAAAAGTATGTTGGTCAAGGACATTGGCTAAGAAAATAGGAAGTCTCCATTACTTTTCATAGGGAACAAAACAGTTTATTTTGGCTCCCTTCTCTTTCCATATCTATGGTAAGCAGAATTCTAAGATTTCTCCCTCACCTTCACGATCCCCTCCTCTTGCACACTGGAAAACCTATGACTGTGATGGGTCTGCCATATGGCAAGGGGGAAAGTGACTTGCAGATATAACTAACAGCCCAATCATAAATCAGTTACCTATGACTTCAGCAAAAGGGAGCTATTTCTGAGAGGGCTCACTCAGCTTCAAGACCTCAGGGAAGGACGGGTTCTTCCTAAGGTGAAAAAGGTATTCTCTTGTTGGTCTTGAAGAAACATACAGTCCCGTGATTATGAACAGGCTGTACAATGAGCAGTTAGGAGCTGAAGGCTTTAGCCCTTCAGCTGCTAGGAGCTGAATTTCTCCGCGAGCTTGGAAAAGGCTCTCAAACGGTTCTCCTGTCTAGTTCATGCTTTCCTATGCTGTGGTAAAGACCTTTGCAGAAGACTCAGTTAAACTGGGCTTGACTCTTGACCCATATAAACTATGAGACACTGAAATCCTACAACATAGCAAGTTTTGTGGTGGTAATTTTTATGCAGCCATAGAAAACTCACCTACCATTTCTCCGTACACTAATGTTTACATATATTTGTAACAGTAAAACATAGTCTATGCAACTCAATTTCATGGTTTTGTAGTATCTACTTGGTAGTGGCAACATACAACGTGTCTATGTCTACTTCCGAAGACACTAGAATGTTCTAGATGAACATCTAGAATGTTCATCTAGAGTAAAGCTGACAAGCATCCTGAGCACAGGGAAGCTTTGATCAAGGAAGAATGTTGCTGGACGGTCTTTCACACTCTGCAGTCAGAGCTAATATACCACACATTTGAATCAGAGAGGATCTCTCACATTCAGTGCATCGACCTCTTCTGTATCCCCAGGTTATCAAGGGAATTCTTTTGTGAAAAATATGAGGAATTGGTGGAAAATAACAATGGAGTGGGAATCTGTGGTGGCATTTGGAAGTAGTCAGGAAGACGACCTCTATGGAAGAGATGTTCTATTTCTTACATTGCATTCTATTCCCCAGCTCTACACCTAGCTAATTCCTCTTTGTCTGCTCGCATGTGGGCTATGGCTCTTCTTGTATTCCTGTGTGAGAGAATGGCTCATGCTTACCCTTTACTCTCACTGTGTTTCTCATGTCTTAGCCCCTCACCCATACCCTGCCAATCAACTCCTCACTCCAGCTCTCTACAGGCACTAGGTTTCCCAACATCTCTAAAGTGCTCTGTAGCTACTGGATTCTTCTTAGGCATAGTCCATCCCCCAGTGTCTATTTGCAGCCCTTGCCATGCCAGCACACTGCTTCTCATGGTCCAAAAAGAAAAAAAAAAAAAAAAAAAAAAGTAAGCTGCCTAGCATTCAATTCTTAAGAGCCCTGAGAGGCTCGTGGTTTGCTGAAGACATCATGACCTGCTCAACAAAATAGTCTCAAACGATGGGTCAAGCTTTGTTCTTTTCCCTTTCCAACTACAAGACTGAGTGTATTCTAGTCAACCATATTAGTCTCACTCCTAACTGAAATCTTATGTAACAATGCTCATGTTGGTCAGGCTCAGATGACTTCCTGGTAGTTCTCTGCTTATATAAACCCTGTCATGTTCCAGGCATGGTTCCAAGTTTCCTCTTTGTTACCCCCTTTCTTCATTGCCATATTATGTCTTCTTCCTTAGCATCTCATTTGCTTGAACTCTTAACACACATGCTCCTCTCCACATACCAGCACTTACTTTGCCTACTAAGTTTGAGATTCTTTACTCCACTACCAAATCAGAATTAGGCACACAAGGGATGACTAGTTGAATTGTAATTCAATTTATAGTCAAGGACCTGTATCTAGTAATCAGAAAGCATGGGTCCATGGGTGATTGTGACTATGTCTATTGCTTCTCTGCTACTGAAACAACAAAGGCGGATTGAATGAGTTGGTTTTTTTTTTTTTTTTTTTTTTTTTGTTGTTGTTGTTTAAATCGAACTTCAAGCTGTACCTCAGGACAACTTTCTTAGACTCAACTTTCTTAGACTCAAATTGACTACATTTCCTCAGAAGTCATCTTTACTTAGCTTCCCATCACTCCACCATTCTTTCCTCACAGCCATGTTTAGCTCTTCGTCAGCCTCTCTACTTACCGGTGAGTTTGGACATCTAAGGATTTCTTGGAGCTGTTCCCTTTCCAGGCTCTGGAAAGGGTGGTTCTTTGGCATGTCTGTAATTAGTTTCAGTTTTCTCTTCCCTTCACACCTTCAGAGTCGTCAGTCACACCTCCTGTCAGCAGCGTACTTTCAGAGTCTGTCGCATGTGCGCTTTCTTTCCCCTAGCAATTTCAGACTCCCTTTAGGGTCTCTTCAAATGCCTTGTCCCTGCATGTCCCTCTCTCTGGTTCTCCCTCCCCATCTATCCTTCCACACACTGCTGACAAACTGATGCCCCCCCCCAAAAAAAAAGGAGAATAATGACACTACTGCATGTTACTTGATTGGTTTCTCAATCCTCTTGGAGTCATGAATGAAGAAGGAATGCCTGGGGTACATCTTTGGAGTCAGCTTACCTGCCTACGGTTAGAAGACAAAGAGAGGAAGGGACAGAGTGTTCAGAAATAGGCCAGAATAGAGCAGTGGTTCTTCCTAATGCTGTGGCCCTTTAATACAGCTCCTCATTTTGTGGTCACCCCCAACCATAAAATTATTTCATCGCTACTTCTTAACTAGTTTCGTCACTGCAACGAATCATTATGTAATTATCTGATAAGCAGGATATCAGATGTGTGACCCCTGTGAAAGAGTGGTTCAATCCCTACAGGGGTCATGCCTCGCAGGTTGTGGACCACGAATTGAGGATCGCAAGGCAAGGCAAGGCACACGGGGGGGGGGGGGCAGGCTGCCTTTGTACCGGCCCCAACTGGCCCTGGTTGCGTGAATATCCTGTCAAGTCATCCACAGAGGGGCACGGTGTGGCTGACCCTAGCTGAAGCTGTATGCAATAGAATGGAGTGTAGGAGTGGTCCCATATGTTTTCTGTAGTGGGACCACAGGTGAAATCATGTGGCGCTCCCAGCTTTTAGAGTGGCCATTAAACTCAAACCATTATGGAGGCACTGAGCTTTCCATCAGAAGCACCAGTGTTATAGCTTAAGACTACTTAATGCAAGCTAGCAAAACAGATTCACCACTGATGAGCAACTGGAAGGCAGCCAGTTAAATCACATTAACACAGTGCTAGCAGGAAGAAAAGTGGATGGATGACAGCAGCCCCGAAAGGTGAGGTGATGTGCAAGAGCTCCAATCAGCGTGGGCAGGAGATGGCAGGCAAGGCCAGGCTGAATCACTACTTCAAATGATAACCACCGCTGGGCTGCTGTCATCAGCAACGACAGCGGCACACAGCCCCAGAAGCCATGCTTTGTGTGCCGGATGGAGAGCACCGAGGCACCTGGAACAGGGTCACTGTAAACAGCCGCTCACCGAAGCAAACCTCACCAATGTGCCCACTTCAGGGATGGCCGCTGCAACATTTGAGGTGTCCCTTGACTTCTCTCCATGAAAGCCCAGGGGATAGTGCGGTGCCATAGCAGTTGGCACGTGAAATGTGCTTATTTAGCTTCCTGGGCATTCTAGTACAGCACAGTTAAAAAAAAAAAAAAAAAAACATTCTAAGAAATGAAATCAGTAGTGTATCCCAGATCTCTAACTTAATAAAAATATGTGTGGGAAGGACGATATACCTAGAGGGCCATTTTAAGGGTTGCCTGCTTATCAACTGCACCAGACCGACTGCCACCAGGCTCAGAAAAATAAAACAACCAAGGGAGGTATTTAGGAGGGACAGAGAAGTGGGATGAAAGACAGACAGAAGGTGACAGTTTATAAAGTACGGCCAGGAACAGAGATAGCAAAAACAAAATGGTTCTGGAAGGTTGCCCACTTTTGTTTCAACATGATGGTGAATGTTACCTTTCCTACCATGTCCCTCAAAGCCTTTCCTTAGGCTTCTTCAAGGCCATTTTCTTGATGGCTCAATGTAATAACTAGTTTCCTCTGAACTAAAGGAGACTAATAATTCTACCTACGATGAGACTGTTGGGCTTGGAGAAATCTACAAAAGAGAGGGCATCGCCAGCCACGCAGCTTGCACTGTATTCACACACACACAGCTAAGTATAAAACTACAAGCATAAAGAAGTATGTACTCATTGCGGAGAAAGAGTCAGTGATTAATAGAAGATTGGGAGTTTTGGGGCCAGGGAATAGGAACAGCTCGAAATAGTCTAGATCTCAGAAGGGTGAGCAGCCAGCGGCAAGCAGTGCTTCAGGTAGAGGAGACCATGTGTGTGGAGAGCTGGAAGCATGAAACATGGTGGATGAAAACTTAAAACTCAGGGAGAGTCTCTCCTGCTGGAACAAACTGTGAGTGATGAGCAGGAGATGAGCTTGGAGCATGTGGGGAAGCCTCATCCATTCCCATCCACCAAGCTGCAGGTGTCTAGCTAAGATGCGGTGTGATTGTGTTGAAGTCCTTCTGAAAATGGAGTGAACACAGTATGGAGTGAAACAGCATGGAGGCTCACGCCTTTAATCCCAGCCCTTGGAAGGCAGAAGCAGGTGGATCTCTGTGAGTTCGAGGCCAGCCTGCTCTACAACAGTAGTACAACTCTAATCTTATTTTACATGCAAATTAAATTACTTGCCCAAGGTCACACACTAGTAATGACAGAGAGAGGGTCTAGAATCTTGATAGCTCAAATCACAATATAAATGTCAGAGCAAGCCACACCCACCCTGACTTGTCTGCCTACTCATATTGGGCCAGTCTTCCAATGATTTACAGCACTTCAAACAATTTCTAAGTCACTGAAATGTTTCAAAAGCTTTAGGGAATACAATTAAAAAATTCTAACAGAGATGATTCTAATTTACTACTACAGTTCCTTCATTTGAAAGAACCAGTCTAAATACCTAGAAATTATAATAAAATTAAATAAAATTTTACTTTCTCCAAATGTGTGTATATATATATATATATATATATATATATATATTGCTTTAAGATAATATTTATCAAAAAGATAATATTTATCAGCACATTTATCAACCATATATATTTGTAGTATTTATAACCCGTTATTTCCCCCTCTCTGTATTATAAGGAGCTTTAACAAAAATTAAAAAAAATAAAGTGCTTTAACGATAAAAATAAAAGGTAGGAGAGTCCAAATGGTTTCAGAATTTCTCCAGGTTAGCAGCTTCAATTAAAGTCTTGCTTGGTGAGGAAATCTTTAAATGGCCCAGTATCTTCTTATTTCTTACTTCAAAGTTATCTAAGCTCATTCAAAAGGCAGACAGGGGAGGCATATGGACTCAGAAGATACCAAGTTTCAATCCCTTTATTGTAATATCCTCTCTAGTGAAAACCAAAACAAAAGAAAAATAAAGCCAAGTGCCGGGATGTAATTGTCCACCACATAATTTTCCTGTGGTTTCTCCTCTGATTTCTTTAGCGCAACAGAAGCTGGTCCAAACCCAACAGCAAGCCATAGAATAAAGGATCTTACATAGTCGTAAGTGTGAGCAGAACACCAGGCTCTCCCAGGTGTCTACATCTGTAGCTTTCTTTATGAGTTTGCTTCTGTAGACAGGGTTTACTTAATGACAGAGTCTGTGTTCCATACTTTAACTGATATGTGGTAAGGAATTGACTTTTATGGCTATTTAAAAACCTCTCTCTCTCTACTTGCAAATTATTCCAGCAAGGTAGTTCTTGAGCTGTGTTAAATATCAGGCCATGGTGTTATTCACATCTCTTATTTTCCTTCTTTGGGCTTACTTAATGTCCTTGAGATGCCAACAAAAGATGGCTAAAGAAGCTCTCGGAACTTAGCTGAGATCTTAATTCACTTGGTGGCTTTATGTGCTTACATTTACTACATATCCCTATGCTTTGGAAGTTTATAGAATCCCCCAACACTTGTTCATTTTAAAGGAGTGAATTGCTGAATTGCTTGGGGGGATTTTTCTCCTTAATAGGATTCCTGAAAGAACCCATAAGGATATATAAACATCCTTCTTGAAATGCAATCCTAGCAGCATGCAGTTAGCTTTAAATTGCCACCCTGACCCCAGAATATATTGCTAGAATTATATTGCACACTTTCTTAAATTTATTATCATCTACAACACTCAGTTTAAGACAAATGTGTTGTAATAGTTTTCTGTCTCACAAGGTAAAGATAATATAAAATACTTACATATATAATTTTAAAAACTAGTGAAATATGTTAATTGTAAAGGAGAAATAAGGTCATGATTTACAGTGAAATAATCTGTAATATTATTATTTACAAAAAATAATGTAAATAAATATTTGGGTAACTACACTAGAAAAAAACACAATGAAATAATCATATGCCTTCAGTTCATTGAACTTTAGAGAAGACAATAAAAAGATTATTTTTTAATCAGGAATAAAAATCAGAGACTAGATCTTAGAAAATATTATAATAAAAGCTAAACTGTTTCATATATTCAACAGACATGCAAAACCACCTGTATTCACATACACACACACACACACACACACACACACACACACACAGACAGAGGCTATACACAGTTTACCGATAGATGTATGTTCTTTGGGGATTTTGAAATTTGTGTGGGATGCAGATTGTATCACGTATTGCAGGATGAGTAGGTTCTTAGACCCACACATCCTTTAAGTGCTTGGTCCTGTCCCCAGGCCCAAGTTTTAGCACACTAAAAATAGCCCAACAAATATTCATTACATCCTGTAGGGGGCAGTGCAAACTGTATTAAAAACTATTACTTTAGGTGACACAGACTTCCTACTTCAGATTTAAAATTATAAGGGGGGGGGCTAACTGTACATACACACTTGTGCGGGATAGCGAGAAAGGCAGGTAGGGAGAGAATGCACATGCTACATACATACATATATGCATTTCCAATATTTTTAATTGGTATTGGAATAAAACGGTAATATAGGATGATGGAATAAGCTAAACTAAAATGAAGATATTTTTGTTGATTTAAAGTGCAGATGTCCTCCTTGTGCTTATGATGAGCTGTGACCCTGTGTCTTTAAGAGTCTCTGTCTCCAACAGACCCCTTCATCACTGCCCGGATGAAGTCAAAATTGCAAAGTTCTTACTCTGGGAATACCTTTTTCTTGCAGATTTGCCCATTTAATAATAATTTCACATCAGCCCTGCTTCTCTGAAGTTTAAGAAGAACCGACTCCACAGAGGACAGGGAAGCTGACTCATATAGCTGGTTCATTTACAGAGATGCAAAACAAGGTGAGGAACACGGCAGGGAAGCTCCCTTACGGACATGTGGAACTGAAGTAAATAACTACTCCCTTACCCAGCTGGGTGATGCAGGAAGAAAAATGAATTATATTAAAATCACATTACAGGTGTTCAGTCATTTACAATGTAAATAGAAATATGTCCGTCTTTGAGCAGGTCAGTTTATTAGCAGTTTTCAGTCCTATTTATTTATTTATTTATTTATTTATTTATTTATTTATTTATTGGTTTGTTTAGTGTTTTCTTGGAGACAGGGTTTCTCTGTGTAGCTTTGTAGACCAGGCTGGCCTCGGACTCGCAGAGGTCCGCCTGCCTCTGCCTCTGCCTCCTGAGGGCTGGGATTAAAGGCGTGCGCCACCACTGCCCAGCATTTTTCAGTCTTGTATTGTAGCAAGTGATGGTGAAGGGGACGTGAAGTCTTTGTGACACTCTTATAGGGTCAAATCGTAAAACTGGAACTGTCTTCTGACAATACCTTCACATCTATACCCTCTACTCTAATCTACTTGGACATCTCTCTTATCTAACAAAGCCTCAGGTTTCTTATTTACACAATGGGAACAGTAATTGCTTTTACTTAGCAGTTTCCCCGAGGCTTGTTGGAGATTCATATATGCATAGCACTCACAGGCATGCTAAGTGCTCAGTAAACGTGATGATCAGTAAAGTCATTACTGTTGTCCACATGCCATGGATCACTGCGTTTCTAACGCGTCTCTTCATTTGTGTCCTGCAATCGACTTTTTGACATTGACATTATTGTTCATGACATTGACACAGGGCAATGACATGGTCTTCACTTTGCAGCCACGTGAGGGAAAACGAAGTCATCCAACAGCACTTGACTGATGCACACAGGCTTACATTATTCTCATGGTGTCCTCGCCACCTGCTCAGTTAGTAGGCATCTACTTATTGAGTGCTTTAAGGTCAAGCCTTTCAAAAAGTGTTCCCTTCAACTAGCTGTCTTTGGAGCTGCTGATTTGACAAGATGGGAGGGCAAGTAAGGAAGACATCTTGAACTCTACTAGTAGTTGAGACTTGCCTTATTCATACTTTACTTTTCAGGGTCCATACCTTATTTCGTTTGAAAAGAACCCTTGACTTAAAAGGTTTGGAACTTATATTCAGGGTTCAGTTTCTGCCAACATAGGATAAGGACCATATTACTCAGTCTGATGTAAGTTCTGAACTGCGATGTCTACACAGTTTGCTGTTAGCACAAATTGCTTTAGTATCGAGGAAAATGGCTCCATGCCACCTCTTTCTGGAGAAAAAGATTTCCCTTGGCCATAACCACAATGCACACTACACAGATCCCAAATGCACTACACCTTTTCTGGTGTACAGGGCAAACGAAGATGTGTAACTCTTCGTGGGCCTGGGGAATTACCCTGTCACTGGGAAAGCAAGAGGAAGCCTCTGTGGATAACCGAGAGAGGTGAGAGCTTTGACAAGGGACCTCCCCCAGCCCTGCTTTTGAAACGGGGGGGGGGGGGGGGGTTGCTCATCCTGATAGTGACACATTAGCTGGCCCCTGAATGATAAACTAATACATTAGGGCCAGTGGGGTCCAGGGGAAGATAAGATCATGAAGGAAACACTGGCTGGGTTTGAGAGATACTTCAGGACAAACCTTCAAGGACTTAAATTATGGTGGAGAACTGACAGAGAGAGTTCACTGTGGCAGGGTCACAATGAAGAGTTCTTTCTTAGACTTCCTGTGGCAACTACGTAGAATAAGAGCGGAGGTGGGTTCAAGGTGACATCTGGAAAATAGCACTTCATTTTACGAGATGAACGATAGTGCTAGGAGAAGGAAGAAAAGCGAAGGAGGGTGGAGCCGGAAGTTGTCAGACAGGAGTGGCCAATCAGTGACCATGTGGCAGAAATGCCTGACTGCATGAAATTTGGCAAGAAGTCTCTGGGTATCAAGACTCTGCCCAGTGAGTTTAAAGAAGACATGTGTAACAGAGCATGCAGATGGAGATCAGAGCAGGAGGCGCGGGATTGTCAAAGGGCATGCACAGCAGACAGGGTCCAGGTTATGTTTTTAACTCTGGTGCAGATGTGAAGGGAGCAATCAGACAAGTAGTTGTTGCAAGGCAAGGTCAAGGGAAGAACTTTTTAGAGTGTGGAACACGCACATTGGATTCCTCTAGCACCTGTGCCGTATGTAAGTTCTCTGAGAACTCTCTGATGTGACCTACAAGTACACAGCAGGTTAAAGGTGATCAGAAAAGGCAAGGTCAGCATGGAAAGTAAAAGAAATGTTAGAGAAGACGAGGGGCTGTGGAAACCTTCCAGTATTTTCCTTGGAACAGGTACCACAGAAACGGGCTTAAAGAATACAATGCAAAGTTTCTGGAATAGCCTCAGTTTGTGTGACTGACCTGAATAGAGGGCATTTCTAAAACAGAACTAGAAACTTGTTAAAACGACAGTGTGAATTTAATAATAGCTCACATTTAAAGTGTGCTTTCTCTGTGCTAGACACCCTGCTACACTCTGTACATGCTGATGCTTTTACACACAAACCTAGTGACAAGGATACTACTTAAGACCCTATCTTTGTAACAGGAGGGAATGCAGGCATAAAAATGATTAATTATTGTGCCCAAGGTCACAGAGACATTGTGCTGTAGATATAGGATTTGGATTCATGCAGCCTATGCCCATAAGTTGTGCTTATCCCTGTATCAAAGCGCTTATGATCAAACATTTCTGCATCAGTAACACAACTATCCTTAGTCCTCTTACTCTTACTCTGGGCTGAGAGTGAGGATTTGGTTTTATGCTGTGTGTGAGGAAAGGTACACTCTACTTCAAGGAGCTCATGAATATCAAAACCTTAATCGTAACTATTTGGACGCTATGAGTTCATGCTTTACAAACCAACCATGGCCTTAGTCACATTAAAATCAAAGTTGCCAAATAAAGACGCATTCTGGAAATCCTTGTCTGCTTCATTTAGATAACAGTGTGCAGAATGAATTGAAAGATAAAAACACTCAGAGCATTTACCATTTCCTTTTCCTCTCTTGCTCTCTCTCTCTCTCTCTCTCTCTCTTTTTAAGTAAGCCCCACGATGTTATGTTGATATCATCAGGCAATTTGGTTTGAATATGCACCTCACCGGACTGTGTGGGTTGCCTAACTAATGACATGCGCACTCCCTCCATTATGACACCTCTCTTCTTACAAGTGGGAATTTCAAATGACAGACTGAAGCTGTTTGCTATCAATTTTGCAAAAACCACATCTGCCAGATAGCCAAGACTTAGTTCAGAGACCAAAATCGATTAATATTCTAATTTGTTGCCTGTCATTAGCATCTTATTGTGTTATGCCAAGACAAAAGTGATAACCCTTTATATAGCATATGCCCCGAAGGAATTTGAGTTTACAGACATTTTATTTTGCTCATTATTGCTTCCTATCTGAAAGAAAATCCCATTAGAAATTTCAATTACACAGGCAATAAAAACTTTGGCGAATTAAATTAAAAATGGAGAATATTTACTACTAGATATTTTTAACAGAACTACATGACTGTATTAAAATATTTTCTAAAACCTATTTACTTACAAATATTTTATATATTACTTGTTTCATCTTCTGATAAAGGAAAATGGTAGCAACACAATATTTTGCACAAGCTTTAGAGGACTCTCTACTTTCTAGTCTTTTAGGTGCAGGTCAAAAGCAAGTGTCTTTGGAGGAAAACATCACTATCCAGTCTCATTTCTAGTACCAAATAAATGACTACAGACAGGAACATCTTGGGGAGGAGTAAGTTAAATCTACCCAAGTGAAGTAAAAATCCCAAACAAGGGATATCATATATAATTTTTTCCAGGTGATTATTTTTCTGTTGATGAACAGAGAGGAGAAAAAAAATGTAATACCCGAATCATAAGATGGACATATTTTGCTTTTTAAAAGTAAATGACCTTGGTAAGAACTGAAATGAAGCTTTAGCACTTGCAATGTAAAATATGTGTTTTAATTTACTAGCATCTTAAGGCTACAGCGTCTAGGAGGGGATGTGCATGATATAAGTTGAACTGACATTCATTTATTTATCCATTCACTCGTCAAACGTATGTGGAGAGTTTTCTATGTACCAGTCACCATGAGTAACATAACTACTCACAAACCATATATAACTCACTTCCTTCAGAGAACTTTTGTTGTTTTGGAGGGATCCAGAATAATTAAAAACCAAGTAGTAAGTAATACTTGTTATTGTAGATGATGCTAAATAATATAGTTAAAAAAAAAAAAACAGGACAAGAGGTAGGTAGGGAGAAGAACAATGGCAAAAATGGACGAGTTAAAGGGGGTTGCAGTTGTAATTACTGTGGTTGGGTTAACCCTAAATGGGAAGATGACATGGCAAGAACAGAAAAGAGATGATGAAATGAGTCATGATGCTAACTGGGAGTGCATTTCAATTCGATGGTTATCAGGCTTGCTATATGTCGCATACTATTTACTCTTCTAGAGGAGATGGTTGAACACGAGGCAGGAAATGTGTCTCACGTTTTATTCCACTGTTCTCTCTGATTTACTATGACACATTTCTCTTACGGCAACTATTTAGATAAAATACTCATTAAGCTAGGGTTTTTATCTAAAATGCCTGCATATGTTTTATATCTGGAATTTCTAACATTAATGTTGTATAAAAAGCACTTTCAATTTTGTCTCAGTCCACTAGCTGAGCGGCAGAGCAAAAAGGAACCTGAGCTCTTGGTTTTCTTACTCAAGGGCTGAGCTACTGGACCATCTCTCCATGCCAAGCTCTTCCCTTATGGGGCTTCCTGTGAGGATGGCTATCAGCAACAACCCTGTTAGAGCATGCTTCAGAGGAACTTGAATCTGTGCATGGTGTGGGCAAAGCAGCACATTTCTAACCTTTGAGGCATGGGAAGATATTACAGATACATGTTTATAAATGTTATCTTCCATCTGGAATATTCCAACAACTTGTTTATCTTCACTTCTTAAAAGACACATTACTTCATTGGGTGTGTCCAAGTTATCCTGGGACCCCTATAATATATTGTATCTTCTGCTACACAGATTCAACTTCTGCCACTCTTGTTAGGGAATACTTTTGAATCGTTTTAAGGAGCCAGCATCATTGGTGAAAGCCAGAAAGTGTATAAGAAAAAAGAAAAACCAAAACCAACCAACCAAACCATTAACCCCCCCCAACAAACAAACAAAGAAAAAAATCCCAAGCCAAGACAAAAGCAACCAACCAACCAAAAGACCCACAATAAACTAATATATGCCAATCAACACTCATGGCTATACGGATTGTGTTCCTGAACAACTGAGTTCAGAGGCATGTAAAAAAGACAAATCACCGTGATGGTTTGGGATCAATTTCAGGGAGACAAGAACAGATCAACCTTTGTAAATTCATAAATATGACTGATCCCATTAATAGGATAAAGGGTAAAGCAATATGGCCATTTCAAAAGAAAAAATAATTTAAAAACAGTCAACTATTCTTTCAGGATAAAAAAATGATCAACCAATTAGGGATAGAAGAATTATACTTCAACATGATAAAGGTCGCACAAGACAGCCTCGGAGTTAATACTTAAAAACATCCCCTCAAAAATGTAGAGAGCAAGGGCATCCTATGCAGCTTAGTATGACACGTCTTAACCAGAATAACAGAGCATGAAAAGGAAGTGAAAGCCATCCAAAGTGGGCAGGGAGGAAGATTTTCCTTGTTTGCACAGGACATGATCACATAGGTAGGCCTGAAAGTGCTAGAAGTAATGAAGGGACCCAGGAAAGCTACGTGAACACAACATTAATGCCCACAGAGCAGCATTATTCATATGCAGTGTCTCAAAGATAAGCCAAGAAAACCATATACTTATAATGCTATGAATATACTCCAGATTAACCTTCATTTCTATTTTATTACCACCACTGTGTGTGTATGTATGTGTGTGTGTCTGTGTGCATGTGTGTATGTGTGTGTGTCTGAGTGTATGTATGCGTGTATGTGTGGGTGTATGTACGTGTGTGTATGTACACGTGTGTGCGTGCGTGCGCGTGCGTGTGTGCGTGCGTGCGTGCGTGCGTGTGTGTGTGTGTGTGTGTGTGTGTGTGTGTATACGCTGATATGTACCAACCACAGAGCACATGAGGCATTGGTCAAAGGACATGGGACTAGGAGATTGATGACCAAGTCAGTGAGACAGTCAAAGGACGCAAACTTTGATTTGAATTTGAAAGTAAGTTCAAGAGATTTATTGCACAACATGGGCTATAGTCATCTTGAGTCACGTTAAGACCAGTGAATGAGGGATGCTTTAAAAAAAAATAGTTCCAAATGAGGCAGTGCACATATGCTAGACAGACTTATCAATTCATAGTATTTATAGTTCAAAGTACTGTATTATATACAGTAAATATATCTGTAAATATGCAAATAAAATTCCAAAAACTAAATACCACTGATTAGATTTGTGCTATGTTTACTCAAATCAGCTTATCTACGGGCTTTGTGTTTTTCACTGACAAATAAAAAAAAAATTAAAAGCAGGTGATAGCTTCTGAAATATTGACAAGTCAATGAAAGAAAAACAAGTTTTAAAAATATTGATGAAGGAAAGAAAATCAAACTTGTAATAGTAGAAAAGTACCAGCTAATATAATAAGTCCTCTGTGACAATTCCATCGATACAAATCTACCTATGACACAACATATAGGCATTGCTATGTCAGAGAGACAGAAAACGAAGGCCCTACATTAAATTCAACACACAAAATTGTGTTATAAACTACGCTGTTATTTTTAAGGCACAGTTAAAGAAGAAAGTCACATCCCATTTCCCAAATCACTCCTTTTCTCATTGGATCACTACCATGAAGAACAGTGTGTTGGAGCCTGCTGGGTTTTCCAACGGTTCTGAATGACTGTTTAATCTTTTCTGTCTAATCAAGTCAAACATAGGGTACTCACATGGAATTTTATGCAGCTCGTTCATAAACTTCTCCTTCAGCTTTGAGAAGGTATCTTCCTTTCCTTCCCCCGGACCGGCTGGCTCGGTGGCATTATGTGGGACCACAGTCGCAGCAGTGGTGACTGGCGGGGCGGCCAGGCGCTCATGACGACTCTCACTCACCATTTTTGGTTCAGGTGTAACTAATGGGGGAGGAAGGAGAAAGCGAACTCAGAAGGGCATGCCTGACCCCGAACAACAGGTGTACCCGAGACGAACACACATTGCATGCACCTGCTCACTGGGTAGACGCCTGTCATTAGCATATTACTTTATGTTGGCTCATGAAATATTTATAGAACCACAGTGAGTGGTGAGCTCCTTCCCGGAAGGCTGCGACCAAATAGCATCCTCTCCCAACAGTTCTATGTAAGCTGTCAAAACGATTAGCTATGTATGCAAGCCCTATTTTGCTGTGTACATTTAACTTGCAGTGATATCTTCCCAACGTGTGCAGGGAACAGCTGTTGACAACAACCACGTTCTACACTCTAAGCGTCTTGTATTATCTTAAAAGGAAAATGCAAATCATGGATATTAGTGCTGGTAATGTTGCTAAGTGATTGCGTACATTCAAAATGTTAGTGATTTTTAAAATAACTATACATAATAGCGTTAACACCAGAAGCCTAGGACACCATGAACATTATACAGCAAATGTCTTGAGTCTCATATGAAGGGTAATCACCCCCCAGTCATTTTTTTGACCTTTACTGTAGGTAACACTCTGATCAATAATTTACTTGTTGTGCTAGGTGGTATTTTTAGGTCACTGTAAATGTGGCATAATTGGCTCCATATTATCCAGATACTGATAAAGAAACAGGGCTTGTCTGCTTAATTATTTAAATTCACCTAGCTTCAGTATCTTACTGAATTATTTTTTATCAAATTCGCTCAATCATTTTAAATGCTTATTTACCTTTGCAGTAGAAAAACCAATTAATTCTAAGGTTGTAAATGACAACATTTTGGCTCTGAATTGTGAAGACAGTAACTGTCTTCTTACTCTCTAACTAGATGCATTTGAAAAGACATTTGCCCTCTCAATTCTACCCTTACAAAGTGGGAAGATATAAACCTTGCTTTCTATCTTACTCAGGGTGACTATTTCTGCAATGAAACCGCGACCAGAAGCAACCTAGGGAGGACAGGGTTTATTTGGCTCACACTTCCATATAACTGTTCATCATCAAAGGAAATCAGGACAGGAACTCAAACAGGGCAGGGCCCCAGAGTCAGGAAGCACTGAAGAGGCCACTGGGGAGTGTTGCTTACTGGTTTCATCTTTGTGGCTTGCTCAGCCTGCTTTCTTATAGAACCCAGAACCACCAACCCAGAGGCATCCTCAGCCTCAAAGGGCTAAACCCTCCCACATGGATCACTAACAGAAAAATGCCCCACAGCTGAATTGATCTTAGGAAGGCATTTTCTCAATTGAGGTTCCCTTCCTTCAGATGACTCTAGCTTGTGTTAAGTTGACATACAAACTAGCCAGGACATTTGACTCCTTGTTAACTTGACACACCAATACAACATTAGTTGACAAATTTCCCTTTGTAATAATAAACATCACAATATAAAACACACTAACGCCTTAAAACTCCCAGCTTTTTACAAATTTGAACATTTCAGTCTCTTGACTATGGGTTCCCGTAAAATCCAAAAGGCACCAGAGTACAGTCACAATCTGAACAAAGTCAAAGGAATTCTAACAGCGCAAATAACTCAGTGTCGACTGCCTGTGATTCATTCACAATTTTCTTGACTCCAAAGTGCTTGCCACAGCACACATAGTGAGTCTCAGGCTGAGGTCAGGTCGCCTGGTAACAGCAAAACTCTGGAGTCTTCTATGGCAGCTGGGCCACACTTCTGCTAATCAATAGTCAGATTCTCTTGGGCAGTAGTCATGGTGCTGGGCCTCAACTTCTCTGAATGCCCCCCCCAATCCTGGACCTTCAACTGCTACTGAGAATGTACCTTCACCAGTGGCCTCCTCTGACTTCTCACAGTGCCAAGCCTCGGCTGTTCTCTATGAACCTCTCATCCCTCAAAACCAGGGTCATCATGGAGATTCTTACACATGACCAAATTCTGGCCAGAATGAGATGCAACCTAAGACATCTCTGGAACAGGGATTATGTGCACTGACCCCGAGGAGAGCACTTCCTGGGAGATTTCACACCAGTGATGCTGGTCTCTTCTCAATCACCACTAACCAGGTTTTGTGTGTGTGCCTGTGTGTGTCTCTGGGTGTGGGTGTGTATATTCTTGCTTTCTTAGTTTGTTTATTTTGTTTATCTTTTTTACTTGCCTGTTTGTTTGAGAGACAGAGAGAGACAGACAGACAGAGAGAGAGAGAGAGAGAGAGGGCATAGAGTTGCATAGGTAGAGAGGTTGGTATGATCAGTGAGGTGATAAGGGAATATGGTATGAAAAAATATTTTCAATAAAAATACAATGAAACTGAGATGGGGGCTCTCATACCTATTGCCTACACAGACTTTTCAGACTTTTTCTGATATAGTCTTTTCTGTTACTCTAACATTACAGTACCATTTAAGTAGCCAGTACTGGTGTATTTATGATTTTTTTTCAATCTATTTACCAGTGAATGGAAAATACGTGTTATCTCACTAGCAGGAAACAGTTTGCTTAATTTTATACGCACAGTCATTTAGCTTGTAAGAATAAAATTTTAGCACACTGGAATTTAAAAAATCCCTATTATTAGATAGAAACATAAAATCTCTTCTAATACAAAGAAAGATAACATGATCAAATGCTTCCTTATAATACAAAACTGAAAATTAAAATAACAAGGATATAAGCTGCGTGGAGGGGGCAGATGCCTTTAATCCCAGCAGTCAGGCAGAGGCAGGAAGATCTCTGTGAGTTTGAGTTCAGCCTGGTCTACAGAGTGAGTTCCAGGACAGGCTCCAAAGCAATACAGAGAAACTCTGCCTTGAAATACAAAAAACAAAAACAAAACAAAACAAAACAAAACAGCTCCCCCAAACCAAGAATATATTCACTTAAAATTGGCTAAATATTAATAGCAAAGGTCAGCATACAAGGAACTAGATAATTTGGAAGAAGGGCAGAAGAGAAACCTGCTCCAGGGACACAAAACAATAGAACATATCAAACTCTGTGGAAGGGTTCATTGCTAGTCCAGGAATCACTGATAAAGAATTGCTGATGTTAATATAAAGACACTGATAGGACCTATGCTATCAGAAATTACCTAACAGTAAATTAATTGTAGTAATGTATAAAATAATAGTATTGACCTTGTCTTAAATAGCTAGAACCCTGAAAGCACAAGGAACCATTAGCTGAAAAATACAGGTTATGACACATACACAGATTGGGCCTTGTTTAGAAATAAAAGGCTCTCATAGAAAAGAGGTTGGAAAGACAGGTTAGATTCAATGTGCTAAATTCCTAGCAGAATTTTCACCTTCTCCCATCTCAATGGTTCTCAACCTGTGGGTCACGATCTCTCCGGGGTATGCATATCAGATACCCTGCATAACAGATATTTATGTTATGGTTCATAACCGTAGCAAGATTACAGTTATGAAGTAACAGTGAAATCACTTTATGGTTGGGGGTGGGTCAACACAAGATGAGGAACTGTATTAAAGGGCCACAACACTAGGAAGGCTGAGAACCACCATCCTATGTGTATGTTCTCAGTATGGTATAAGTCTGAGTTATTTTTACAAAAAGTCCTTAAAAATTGTTTGTTCTTATGAAAACTGAACCCTACAGTATTAGTTTAGCATCCCAATACTGGATTGGAAACACGTTGGGACACAAACTAAGTCTCAGGAATACATGGTGAAGCAAAAGTACACAAAATGGCCATTAGTGGAAATACAATGTAGACAAAATAGTGAAATGTCACAAAGGTTAATATTTTGCAGTATAACGTGACCATTGTTGTTATGACAACCTCCATTTCCTTATATTTATTCTCTTAGTTATGTCTGTCTCTAGATGTAAAACTTGGTATAGCTTTCTCAGATAATATAGTGAGCTATTTTATAATACTGCACAAACATAATGATTCCTACATAAATCACTATTTCCACCTCTATTTAAGATTTGTAGTTTGTAATCAAAGAATACAAAATTCAAGGCCAAACAAAAGGGCAAGGGATTATCAAAAAAGATTGCCAAAGAAAGTATTTGAATACTTATGATCCAAAAACTACATTATTTTGGACTAATCACTGGAAACAGTCCAGGAGAAAAGAGAAAACAGGCTGGTCTGTATTAGAGGAGGAGAACAGAGTTTAGGGAATTCACTTCATCAGTGTCCTCCACGTATCATATGAAGCCAGTGTAGTTGCCCATGCATCCACCATGGTCCTATCTCAAAGCCCAGCTTCAGTAAGGACTCACACACTTTATACTGTGTTCAGAGAGTACCAGATGCTGACAGACATAGCCAAAGACTTCCCCCACCAAATTGGACCCGGCCAAGAGGAAGTGGCCTGTCAATCTATCTTCCCTAAAGACCACTATAATCCTATCACAAGCAGAAGCTGATATACAAACCCATATTTTGCCTCAGCCATTGCCTGTTGTAATGCATTTCGGGTCTTCCTGTAGAACTTCATACAGAAATCATTCTTTACTGAATTGTGTCAAACCCAGTTAAGGTTCCCAGGGAATATGATCATGCTCGCTCTGAAAGAATTTGGAAAAATAATGAACTACTGTCAACATTTTCACTTAAATTCTTCCCTTGCCCGAGGACCCTTAAGCAGCAAGTGAAGCCTAGCAGCAAATCAAACTCTCCCACAAGTTTGCAGGTGTTTGAATGTCAGCCTCAAGGTGCATCTTCTCTGAAAATTCAGATGAATACATTTTCTTGGGAGATGTTAAGAGGGAAGCAGATTACACAGCTCTGCTATGGTGGATAGGGGCTGGTTTCTGGTGGCAGATACAATAAAAGGGTTAGGCAGAAAGGCAGGAGAAGTGTTGGAACACTGAGTTCCCACACAACATACAAAGAGAAATTAAGGTTCTATGTCAAAAAGTGTCATTTCTAGATTATCTGACAAGCTGCCCCAATGTGTCTAAAACACCAATATTTTCTTTCCTTTTCCCCTTTCCTCTCTCTCTTTTTAACCTTAACTTCGCTTTCTGTAAAAAAAAGTCACCCCTGACCCTAAACCGTGTAGGTGGTGAGTGTGAGACATAGTCAAGACACAAATCCCAGTGTTGGCCCATCAGTAACACCTCCTCAGCCATTTTCATAGGCTCTGATCATAGGAATGGCTTATATAGATAGCATACAGCCATAGTGAGATCATAGCAAATTTAAGGAGGGATCAGGCTCTTATTCCACACAGGTCTGAGGCCAATACACAATAATTATACAAACATAAATCTTTTGCCATGCATGAAGCAATACTGTAACTGTACCATATATATTAACATGAATCCTTACAATAACCATGTTTTTTTATTTTAAAATTTATGTATGTATTTATTTGTGTGTATGTGTGTGTGTGTGCATAATGTGTGGGGTCTCATATGTCACAGTATATGTATATGAACATCAGAGGACAATTTGTGGTGCTTCTAGCATGTGAGCCCCAGTGATTGAACTCAGGATTTCAGGTTGGGGTCAAATACCTTAAACCCACCGAGCCATATTTTAAAATTATTTTAATTAAAAATAGGAATTTGCATACAATATATTCTGACTGCAGCATTATATTACAGTTTGCCCTCCCAATGTCCCCCCAGATTCTTCCCACTTTCCTACCCACCCAAATCTACACCCTTTCTTTCTCTCCCTCATTAGAATACAAACATTCTTCTAAAATAATAATAATGAATGAAAAGTGTAGCCAGGTCAACTGAAAATCATATCTAAGCATCTAAGCTATGAGATGCTCTCAAGTGTCCAGAGCATACACACAAGAAAGAACACAACATAATGCTTTGGTGAACCAGGATTCCAACACAGATGTCTCACTGAGAGCCGCTACAACCATGTCTGACTTCTCTCTAACAACAGTTGCATGGTTAGTTAAGATATTTTGGATCCCTTTTGAGTTTCAGTTCAAAGGATCCTCAAAGGATAACACTACACTTAGAGTTCTCTGCATATCTGCACCACAGGACCAGAAAGCAGAACAAGAAATACAACTGAATGTGTGGTTCCTTAGGCTTGCTTGTTTCCGGAGCAATTTATATACAAACCCGGACCATTTTGTTATTGAGGTCATATTTTTGTCCCTAATTGTTGTATGTCGTAGACTGCCATCTGACAATACTGAGTGCTGTGAAGCTCCTATTACATAGTTTAAAAAGAACACTGAGTGACAGGCTACACTTAACAGAACACATCCTTTTATGATACCAGTTTTCATACTTGTGTGTGTGTGAAGTAGGAGTTTTCTTAGATTTTAATTTTATGGCATCTCACTTTCACTCTCCACCAGGATAAGCTGCTGCTTATCTGGGTATGCTCAGGGTGGTTGTTATTCTCAGCAATGGTCCATGTTATGGATCCTTTTGATGGAATTTAGGCAAAGTTAAGGAGTCCTGTTTGCTGTATGAAGCCTTCCTGTGTCAGCATGTACCACAAACATTAGCAGATTGAGAGTCAAGTAGTATGAAAGATTTTTGGGGGAACTATTAACGGAAATCCTATATTTAGTTTCTCCTAGTTGTAAGATCTTCTAGAACTGTATAACTTCAAAGCTAACATTATGAAAATGGTATAATATTCATTGCCACTAGATTTTATACCAATCAGCGTCTGTGTATACAAATCTATAAAATATTAGCACGGGAATAGTTTTATATAATAACACCAGAAGAATGGTACAAAATAAAATCCATTTTTATCAGTCTAAATGAACTCTTATTCCAGAATGTCATAGTAACACATATCCTGTGGACTATGTAGTCCCAAACTCTGGAAATCATTAATCTGTTACTCCCTCGCCATAGTTCTGACATTTCAACAATGCTATAGAAATGCAACTGTACAGCAAATGACGTTTTGAGATTCCTCTTTATTAATTTACTATGATACATCCCAAGGCTTATCTCAGTTGCATATCTTAATACTTGCTTTTCACTACAGAGTCACATTCCATGGTAGGAATGGTTTGTTTAACTACTTACCCATTACAGAATATTTGGGTTGTTTCTCATTTGAGGAATAGGACAAATAAAGCTGCTATGAATTCTTTTGTAAAAGTTTTTGCATATGTAAAGTATACATTTAATTATGAAATATTTCCATATTTATCTACAGAGTAGATGTACTGGTGTATGAGAACACACCTTACATACTGTTATATCCTTAACAGATAATTTCACTATTATCTCTCTAGCAATCCTCTAAAGTATATGTCACACCATACTCTGGTTTTAATTTGCATTCCTCAATGAGTTATGAAGTTCAACGTATTTTCATAAAATCCACTGTCATCTATTATTTCCTTTTCGGTGGAGATGTCTATTTCTTTTCATTACCTACTTGGACTGTTTATTTTTGAGTTTTGATCATACTCTATTTTTCCATATTTATCAGATATCAGATACTACAAGAGTTGCAAGTAATTCCTTATCTTCTTATTCTCTTTCTGTTTCTTTCTTTACAAAATAAAGTTTTCATTTTGGTGAAGTCTAATATATGTACTTTGTTTTCTTCTGGATTGTATTTGTGGGCTGGAGCTTAAAAAACTTGTCTCCTAAAGATTTTTCTCATAAGACATTTTTCTAAAAGTTTTTCTGTCTTACAGTACCTCAATGTTTCATGGATTTACTGTAAGAATTTATTTTGTTGGCCTGTATAAGTGCAATTTGCCAAAATGACTGCCCTTACTTCTTTGAATCACTTTTGTACTTTGTCAAAATTAGTGAGCCATATAGTTGTGGGTTTATTTCTGGATATCCTTTTCTGTTCCTTTGATTTATACGTCTAGTCTTCTGTGAATACCATAGTATCTTCATTACTGCAGCTTTATAAGAAGTCTCGAGGTTACGTAACGTGAGTCCTCCAACTCTTACCTTCTTCAAAATTAGTTTCTAAATTGTATGCCAAGATTTTTTTTTTTTTCCCATCTGCCCCTTTTTACCTCCCTGCTTTATTCTAGGGAAGACAGCTCCTGCAGAAGGCCTTCCTTTTCTTGTTCCAAGTCCTGCAAGTGCTGCTGATTTTGCTCTAGTCTGTTCTCCAACCACTGCAGGAGGGGCCCACAGACTGCGGACATCTGACTGCACAGATGCTTGGTGAATACCGAGCCGTTATGGATCTTGGTTATGGAGTCCAGGTGCCTAAGTTTGTGAATCCTCCTATAAGCATCTTGTTCCTCCTGACACAGGATCCTCGGCAGCTCTACCGCTGATTCGAGGCATACTTTCCCGATGGTGGTGTGCGGTACGATATGGATCGGGATTTCCATTCTTTCGTACTCTGAGCTCTTTGGGTCTTGCACAGCCTGGAAGCAAGTGTACAGTACCCGACCGGTCCTTGCGGTTTTGTCTTCTACGAAACAGGCAAAAATCAGCCCAACGAAGCGTTGGTCCATCACCTGGTACATGGCTTGCGTTCGGACATCGACATGGGAAGGCCAGACGGTGATGTGCGGGTGCGAGTGGTACCAGCCAACCACCCTCAGCGGGCGGCCCGTCTGTTCAGCTGCCCTTTCCGCCTCGACCGAGGCCGCAGACAGCTGCTCCGGGGAAATTTCCACTCGATCCTTCGTCTTGTCGGAGCGTTGCAAGATAAGGACGGAACGGATGTGAACAACTGTGGCGGTGTCCACCCTTCCCGGGACTGTGCGCATCTCAGTGCTGGCGTGCGGGGACTTGGAGCCACCCCTCGCGTCACCCTTCAACTCCCCTATACACAGACCCATCACCTCCTCGTTCTCTGTGCTCAGGGCGTGGTTCAGACAAACCAGGAAAGCGTCAGACTCAAGATGAACGGCCTGCACATCCCCTGTCACCCGCACCGCCATCCTGCTCGACTCAGAGGCAGCCTTCCCAGGGGTCCTTGCGGGCATCCACAGGGGTGGAGCCTGGAGCACAGGGGAGGAGCCTGGGGCGGGGCCTGGGGTGGGGGTGGAGCCTGCCCAGCAGCACATGGGAGATGCTGTTTTTTGTTCTTCCCTCCCCCCCACCTTTGACTGTGTTTACAAGATTGCCACAAAGTTAAAAATGTCTAAAGAAATCTGAGATCTTTGAATAATCATAAAATTCAATGCTTTGAATGTACACTGGCATAATTTATTTTGGAATAATTTCTGGTAAGGGAATAAAACTTGATAGCGAGTTTTATAACTAATGGTTTCTTAGAGTCAAGCCTTGAGATGAAGAAAAATGAACATTATCAACATTATAAGGCGATAAGCTTCATAAAAATTTGAACAAGCCTAGTGTCTCATTCTCTCAATTATGTTTAGTAGTTTTAAACAGCATAAATTTTATAGGAATTAGTTAAAATAAAAATTCATTACTATAATAGTTTTTCCTCTCAGATCAATATAATAGAGGCCGAAATAATCAACCAAGTAGCTAAATCAAACCCAGAACATTCACCTATTACAATAACAACAACAAAAAAGTCAAGAAACCTTTTGTAAACCTGAAAACTCCCCTAGAGTAAGGTCACAAATCTCTGAAGACACAGGGCATTAGAGCTGTTTCTAAAAGCATTGATAATGAATTCATAAAATTAACATTGCTAATTTGTACCCATTTCTATTTTAAGAAAATATTTTATTACTGAAGCTTCCAAAAAAAAAAAAAAAAACTTCTTTTTAAATTGTTAGTCCACACTGGAGAACATTTGTGCTTTTAATGGGTCTCCCTAGATTTCAGCTAGAAAGAAAGGTTGTGGCCAAAAAGGAAAATCAGAATAGCTTTCAAAGGTATTGGAGAGACTTCAAGTCTATTGTCACGAAAATGGTAAAGTCCCAGCTTTCCCTTTCTCCTTTTTTTCTCTTTCTCCTTCCCTCCTCCCTTCCTTATATTTGTTAGGAAAGATGACCATGAGAATCCAGATGGAAATAAAAACAATATAGATTGGATGGTTTCCAAATTCATATTTACCCTATTGGTGATAGCCATGGTTTCATTTTATCTTTTCTGTTGTTCTCTATTTCTTTTGGAGTTGACATCTTCCATTGACCAATTTTATGTGCTCCAAAGTACAATATTAGTTGAAGCTACTCTTTCACTTTTGTATAGTAAGATAAAATTAGATGCTTCAGCAAGTCTTTGAAGAAACACAGGTTAGTTTTGGTTGGCTCGCAGAATGCTTTCCATAGAAACTACAGATAAATGATTTGGAATTCCCATTCTCCCTTGCTTTGTTGAAGCTCGGCTCTGAACGCTCACTGTTTCTGAACTGCAGGCACTTGAGAGAAAATCTAAGCTCATAGCACAAAGCCCTCTTTTTATCAAACTCTTCAAACTGTCATTGTTTTGTGACACAGTGAAGCAAAGCTTCAAAATTGGTTCACAGCTCCAACTGTGATAAACTCAATGGTTGGAAAAATGCTCCAGTCTTTCAGCTGGAAATAGTATGTTAATAAACAAAGGTATACAATACTTACCAGTATGTAATATCCAGGTACTTTAAAGGTATTTTCAGCATATGAGTGCACCTGATATTTACAAATAAACTTCATAAATCAGGGAAAGTTATCATTTGCGTGTTAAGGATGAAACATTCTGTGAAAGGTTGCACAGCTGGATAGTGACAGAGCTAAAGTTTGCACTGATCTAGGCTAAGTTTCATAGCCCATGAAATTTTCTTACTAGTGAGGAAATCAATGTTGAGTGAATAACTTGTGTGCCCACAATGTGTCCAATATGATACAAAGTGTTCTGAATAATCCTCACCCTGTTTTAAATGAAGAGAAATACAATGGATACCTCTCAGAGCTTTTGGGAAAGAAAAAAGCACAGAGTCGGAGATATTGGCTAGAGAACGTATTGTGGGAGTCTGTATTGAGAAAAACACATCACATAGAAAATTACTGAGAGGGCACAAAGAAACTGAGTTTAGCACTGGTTATATCTAAAGATCTCAGCTTTGAAGTAGGAAAGGTATCAGTCTTGCTTCCTTCTCAAATTCTACCTTCTATTATGTCAGTGCATATTTGTGAACATAAAACATAAACAAACATTATCCACAATCTACAGAATCATCCATCCCTTCCCTATAATTTAAAACAGACACACTGTTTTGAAGTTTATGGTTAGCTGTGGTTGTAGGGAGATAACCTCCTCAAATCTCATAGAGAAATCTTAATTTATATGTCAGTCATGATAACTGAGTTCATTTTTACCCTTGGTTGTTCTGAGACCATGGGATACAATCTGAGTATGTTGTGATATAAGAAGACTTGTGCTGGCTTCCTTATGAGAACTCTTTTCTAACTTTAGGTATGAAGAGAGCCACATAAATCAACACCCCTCTGCTGGTTAGAACTGTGGTTACTCTGGGACCTGGAACTGTTGCGAATATGAGAAAAACTAGCGAAGAAAACCCTGATACTTTATGGATGGCAGAGTCAGAGGTTGGTGGTTGCGTCACTAACTACCTCTCGCCTTAGAGCTTGTAAAAGAAGGCAATATACTTCCCTATGGCTGGCCAGTTCATGTGCCAAAGTCTGTTGCTTGCAGCCAGGAGGTAGTTTGTATAAATACACTACATGGTGACCCCCACAATAACAATCCCAACATCTACTTTTCTTACAGCTTATTTTATGCTATGTTTCAGTAATTTGATTTCTTCCCGATGTTCTTCACTTGTGTGTGTGCCTCTGACCCTTAGCTTCAGAAACTCAACAGGTTTGTGAGATAGTCACCCCATTTAGAGACTGTTCCATACATTGGGTTTATAATTTATGGTAAGGCAGAATGTCCTGCAACCTGCCCACATGTTAGATAAGTAAGAACTGAAGTTGATAGAAAAAAAAAATAAGAAAATTATTTTGTGACTAGTTTCCTTTCATTTAAGTGCTGAAAAGGGTTTAACTTCAATGGTCTACCTTTTAACATGCTCATCGTCAATGAAAATGTGTAACATGGCCATGTAAAGCTATACTTTACTGGGAAAAATTTAGAAACAAATCAGAGAGTTAAGTTTGGAAGAACATTGTAACATCAGATACCTATCTGTGATTGCTAGGGGTACAGTCCTCAAGCACTTCTTACTAGGCTTTCTCAGCCTTTCCTTTCTCCTTTTGCTTATTCTTCCTAATAAGAAACACTTTGTTCTCTCTTTCTTTGATGAGTCAAGCTTTCATAAATTTGAAATGCATCCATAGAGATTCTCATGCCCTTTTCCTCCTGACAATCTGAGATCACATTGATTTAACGTGGTTTTAAAATAATGGTCAGGTTAAGACATGCTATAGATATATTTGAAATTGTCAAAGAACAAATAGGAGACATACTTAAAAATAACAAATTTTGGAACAACTGCCTATGCTGCTTGCAAAAATGGCCATCCTACCAAAAGCAATCTACATATTCAATGTAATTCCCATCGAGATTCCAACACAATTATTCAAAGATCTTGAAAGGATTATTTTCAGCTTTGTACAGAAATACAAAACACCCAAGATAGCTAAAACAATCATAAATAGTAAAAGAACATCACCATTCTTGACCTCAAACTGTATACTACAGAAACGTAGCAATAAAAACAACATGGTATTGGCACAAAAAGAGATATGCTGATCAATGAAACCAAATTGAAGATCCAGACATAAATCCACATACTTAGAGACCGCTGATTTTTGATAAAGAAGCTAGAAATACACACTGAAAAATAAAGCTTCATTAACAAATAGTGTTGGTCAAACTAGATGGCTGCATGAAGAATCCAAATAGATGCATACTTATCACCCTACACAAAATTCTACTCTTGATGGATCAAAGACTTCAACATAAAGCCAAATACATTTAGCTTGATAGAAAAGAAAAACCCAAATAACCTTGAATTCATTGGCACAGGAAACAGAACACCTTTAGCACAGGCGCTAAGATCAACAATCAATAAATATGACCTCATGAAACTGAGAAAACTCTGCATAGCAAAGAACACCACTATAAAGACAGAGCAGCAGCCTACAGAATAAGAAAAGAACTTTACCAATTACATACTGGACAGAGAACTAAATTTCTAAAATATATTAATAACTCAAAAAAATGTAGGTATCAAGAAAACAAATAACCCAATTTAAAAAACTAAGGTACAGAGATAAACATAGCATTCGCAATAGCAGAAACTCAAATGGCTGCAAAATACTTAAATGTTCAACATTCTTAGTCATCAGGGAAATACAAATCAAACCTACTTTGAGATTTCATCTAACACCCATCAGAATAGCTAAGTTCGATACAAGTAGTGCCAGCTCATGGCGGTGAGGATGTGGAGGGGGGAGAATTAGCACTCATCCATTGCTGGTGGGAGTGTAAACTTGTACAGCCACTGTGCTCATCAGTGTGGCAGTTTCTCAGGAAAATGGGAATCCTTCTAGCTACACTACTTTTGGGCACAGACAGAAAGGATGCTTGACCCTCCCACAGAGACCGTCTCATACATGTTCAATGCTGCTCTGTTCATGATAGCCAGAAACTGGCAAGAACCTAGATGCCCCACAACTGATGAACAGATAAGGAAAATGTGGTGTATGTTCACAATGGAATATTACTCATCCATTAAAAAATTATGAAATAACGAAATTCATAGGTAAATGGATAGAACTAGAAAACATCATCCTGAGTGTGGTAACCTCTACCCAGAAAGACAAATATGGTGTGTATTTGCAGATGTGTAGATATTAGCTGTTAATTCGATGACAACCAAATTAGTTATCTTTAGAACCACAGAGGTTAGGTATAAAGTATGGGACAAGCGGGATAGGCAGGTTCCCCTAGAAAAGGGAAATAGCGTAAATAGTTATAGATGGTTGTTGTATGGTGACTTCAACACGAGGATCAAATAAGGAGGGCAGGGGAAGAGAGCGGCACAAAAGTGGATGTGTGGGGATAAACAGCTAAAATTAAGGGCTGATTGAGAGGCTGTATAGAAACAATACCGTAGAAGCTTTCTAAAATATATCTGTATATGAAGGTGATCTCAACAAATTTGCCAAATAACAGGGGAAACAGACTCCAAGCCACACATGTCTTGTGACCAAATAAAGTTTCCAGTACTGGAACTGGGAAAAGTAGAGTTGCTGTCTACATAGAACCTTTACTATATATGCTAGTGTCTTTGATATAGGAAACTACTCTGCACACTACCAGTAGAGAAACTTTAATACCAACCCAGGCACAATGCCTTCGATTACTATGGTGGCCTGCCTGCAAAATATGCTCAGGTGATGGTGGCTCAAAACTTGTGGGAATAACCAACCAACATCTGATTTGACTTAAGGCCCATTCCCAGAGATGGAATTCATGCCCACCAGTGCTTGGGTGGTCAAGAACCTGAGACTATATAGCCCAGAGATATAGGGCAAAATAAAATACTACTGTTCTAAATAGAAAAAAAGTAACAATAAAATGGCTCCTAATGACATTCAACTGTACTCATAGGTCAGTGCCTTGCTCTGCCATCATCAGAGAAGCTTCTTCCTGCAGCAGATGGGAACAAACACAGAGACCCACAGCCAGGCAATATGTAGAGAGTGAGAGAACCTAAAATGTGCCGTCTCCATCACATACCCCTCCCCTCAGTATTAAAGGAAAGCTGTGTGGAAAGACTGGTCGAGCCAGAGTGGACAGAAGGCATCAAGCAAACAAGGCCTTCTAAGTCAACATGAGCAAAGCCCATACGAACTCACAAGGACTGAGAAAGCACACACAAGGTCTGCCGGGGTCGGCACCAGATGGGGTCCCTACCCAAAACCCAAGAGCTATCTCCAATTGATAACCACTTGCCAATGAATATTTAGTTTACTCCAAGGCAATTTCACGGAAACTCTTAAGAATAGGCTTCATGCCCAGCAGTCAAGAGAATATAAACTCAGTAGTATCTTTGGGAGGTCCTTGTTATATAACGTCATGTCAGGGTAGTCCCTTTTAAAAAATTATATCTTATTTTTATTAATTTTATTTTATTTGTATATTTTTGTTTTTACTGCCTCTTTTTTACCCATAGTTCTTTTGTATATATTATGGCTTTGAGTCTATTGTTTCTATGGGATTCCAAAGTGTGCAAACTAGTGGGTCTCTGCGTCTATATGTATTTCTTGGACTCTCTACTTTCTGTTTGTCTGTTTTGTCCTATTTTGATGTTTTAGTTTTAGGGTTTATTTTATTGTTATCCCTGAGAAGCCTGTTTGTTTTCTAATGGAGACAAAAAGGGGGTGAATCTGGATGGGAGGAAGTGAGGAGGAGGAATTGAAGGAGGAGAAACCATAATAAAGATATATTATGTGAGGAAAATAAGTCTATTTCAACAAAAGGAAAAAAAAAAAGAACAAACGTCCTATAAACTATAAAATATAATTACATCAGGATTGCACACTGAAGGAATACTTTGAAGAAACAACAATGATAAAAGATTATGGTTTATAAACTTGTGCTTTCTTTAGGACAATAGCTGCCCTAAAGACACTCAATATGGGCCACTCAATAAGCAGACTAATGAATGTGTCACAGTTTGCTTTGCAGATCTTCAAAGGAAGGATTTAGACAGAAATGGTTTCTGTTTGAAGACTGCTCTGAACACACCCACTCTTTAGCATTACAAACTGGCAGCCTGGCTTGCTGATAAGAGCCCCATAGAGAGCTAAGGTGCCTTTTCATCTCACATTCAGTAAGCACAAGCACTGAAATTTTATTAATATGAAGTTATCCTTTAGGTGGCTTGCTCATCTCTTCGTGCAATTTCCCCATACTTACTTACCAACAAATTGATGGTAGTACCTACAGGAAGACTAAAACTAAAAGTGGGTCTAAAGGCCAAGAAACATCTCCTGTGAATGATAAATTTGAAAACTTAAAAACTATTAAGATGTGACATTACTCCAGTTTTAAATATCCACAAGTAGGCACTAGCTCTATTTAACCAAAGCAATAGATACAGGGAAGATCTGTGACATTTTTTTTCTGTTGGAAACCAGGGTTGCTGATTTATCAAACTCCAAGTTTATTCCTTATATGTGGCATCATTTTCATGTATTCAAAAAACATTCATATTTAGCCATTTTTCTTGCCTCTATGTGCAACTGCTTTTCCTCAGAATAGGTAACACATGTAGCTGAACCTAAGTTAATAGCCAAATAGCTAAGGAGACATTTCTGAGTGAGGAGATACCATTACAAATTCATACCTTAATATCAGAGTATAGATAGATGAACATTTTTATTATGGTAAAAATATGCTGATAGCATGAATAAAATATGAGTGTTGATTAATCAGCTAGCTAAAAGTCATGCTGTATTTTAGGAGGTGAAATATGAATGAATTAAGACGTATGACTCAATAAAGTTCTACTTGTTTACCAGTGATAAGGTTCACAGGAACCACTCAGTCACTTTTGCAATCAAAGGCAAAAATCAAGAAAGATGATTAAATAAAAATGACTAAAAACTGTGACAAAGCTTTGTGCTTTAAAAGAAAAGGGGAGAGAAGAAATTGCTAGTAAAGTGCTACTAATACAATTGCATTCAAATCACAAAATCAAACTACAATTTATGAAAGTTAAACCTGGTACCATGTTTTGGTAGGTAACAGCTCCATGACCAAGACTGATGACCTGACTTTGACCTTGTGACTCACATGATCAGATGAGAAAATCAACTCCCAAAGTTGTTTTTGACATCATGTGCATAATAGCTCTCTCTCTGTCTCTCTTTGTCTCTCTCTCTCTCTCTCTCTCTGTCTCCCTCCCTCTTCCTCTCCCTCTCCCCCATCCCCCTCTCCTCTCTCCCTCCCCCTCCCCCTTTCCCTCCCCTTCTTTCTCTGTGTCTCACATACACACATTCACACTCAAACTAAAACAGAAAAACTAATAGGTAACCTCATATCAGAACACATTCCTAAATGAAGAAAAGTTCAAAATCAAATGTCAGAATTCAGAATCAGGGTTTTAAAAATATTGTGAAATCCATTAGAGAGGTGAATCTTCTCAAGGAGTGTGGTGGAGTTAGGAGCGCCCTGCCTAGTACACAGGGCATTAGCATGACTAGTTTTACAGGATTCTGTCATGGCACTGTCTTCCCTTGACTTAGAGATGGGTGGGTATCATGTCTATCCTGAATCAGTGTTTCTGCCTTTCCTGAAAAGAAAAAGTAGCACCATAGGCATACTAGTCAGTAATGACTGCATTGGTGCAACATGGGTAATAAAAATACCTTGGCTGGTTCCTTTAGATGTCACGTGAGTGACGAACACCCTTCCTTCTAGATAGGCCAATAGAGGACAAGAATGGCCTCTGTGCACTAGGTGAGGAGGACCCCTCTTGAATGACTTTATGGCAGGGCCTATATTATGAGATAAGAGTGTTCTACTATGTCTCACTTTGGGTCCCATCCATTCACAGATTCTCATCGTGATCCCTAGTTCCTGTCTTGAACCTGGAGCCAGCTATTTATCGGTAAACTGGAACTTCCTCGTTAATGTATCACGGTGCCACACTGGGCCTTCACGTGGATATCAATGGACGGTTGTGAATATCAAGGGCCATGTGGAAAACATCGAGCCTTCTCTCTGAAGTTGCAAGTTCTGTTCTGTTAATTCCCTGAATCTCCTACTGTCATCAATGATTACAAAATGTCTTCTATGTTTCAGAAACATCTCAGAATTTCTGATTGAATGAGGTATTTTCTTGGAGCCCAGAGATCATGTCTTTGCCCCCTCCCTGTTTTTTTCATATTTTTCCTAGCACTGTGATAGCTGGAAGAAAGCATCAATAAGCACTTCTAGTTAATATGCCACAAGGAATATAAGTTCCATTTATCCTAAGGAGAATATTTTATTTTCTTTTCTCCAATATATATAAAATGCCCCATTTGTTTTTATATTGGGGAAGGAAAATGATCAGGACTTTTATATATTATTACTGCATTTATAGAATTATAGCATGTAATGATTTTCTACTTAAGTAACATTTTTGACTGCCAGCAACCTTAGTTTTGCAACACTGAGAACGTCTAGGTCTATGCTAGGCAATGGTGGGAGCTTGAAGTTGCAGATCAAATCCTCGTCTCTGCATAAACTTATTTTGCCTTACTCTTTTGTACAGGACTAAATGACACCAACTTAGGGAACGTCACCCATCCATTTTCACTTATTTTTGGATGTTGGACAGGTTTCAGTACATTTCTGGATTTTACATGCTAGATAGAATCCATCAGTTTTGGAGAGAATTGGTTTTTAAAGAGGCAAAGGGACATTTTAATAAGGAGAATGGGGGTACACTTTAAAACTGCAGTGGATAGGAAAGTAAGTCTACAAGATACTTGGCACACATCATTACTGAATCTTTTATGTTCCAAAATGCTGACAGTGGAGAGAGAGAAAGAGAGAGAGAGAGAGAGAGAGAGAGAGAGAGAGAGAGAGAGAGAGAGAGAGAGAGAGAGAGAGAAGGCAGCTGGCAGAGAGGAAATGGATGTAGAGCCTTCAGTGTTGAAAGAAGTAAGTAACCCGTAGTTTGCAAAATCACGCTGTTATGCATCACAACTAAAGAGGCTAGGCAGCATGTTGCTGAAGGTGTTAGAGAGAAGACTGTGCATATCAGCTGATTGAGAGGGTAGTGTAGAGAACTCCATCAGCAGAGACTGCACCAGCAGTTGTGAATGGTAAAACAGCTTGCCCGAGAGACAAGTGTGGTGAGGTATTAAAATACGTTCAAAGAACTTAGTCACAGGATGCTTCTTTTGGCCATGTAACCACTTCCTCAGAGCAAGAAGACTAGAAATCAGTAATAGCACAATATAAACAGATATCGGGAAGTGGATACTTTTCAAAAGTTCATTCCGGTTTTCAGTCTCCATAATATCTTGATATTTCCTGTATTGCACATATAATTTAGTACTAAATCATACATTAACAATCAGTGGAAAGAAAATGACTAATGTCCTCAAATTTAAGAACTTCCTTTATGAATAAAAATGAAAAACTGTACCAATCTCTACATAACCATTTTGTCATCTCTAACATCTTGTTTTACAAAGCTTTCCCTCTCTACATCTCTAATCCCCAGATAGTTAATACCACAGTCATTTATGCTACTGCCTAAACAAAAAGAACAACAAAAAAACCTTACAAAAATTAATGTTCAACTTCAACTGGATTTAGGCATAAAATTCTAATACTATCCAGATATGACTCCTGCTGTTTCAAAACAATTTTGGTGTAATTCTACAAATAAAGAATCCATTTATATCAATAAAATACTTGTTTTTAGTGCATTGCACAAAATCAATTTATATTCAAACACTTGGTGACTGCCAAGTAAAAGTCTTTTAGAGAGCTTAGAAACAAAAGTACCATAGAGATTAGCCATGAAACATTATGCTCTATGAAGAACAATAAAATGGAAATTATAATATTAACAAAAGAGCTGAGCTATGGTGTCAGGTTCACTTTGGTAGCTGTGGGTCACTTCTGAATCAACAATTCTCTACCATTGCTGTAACTGATGTTTTTTGCCCCTGTGGTACTGATTTACTTATTCATTATCTAAATGGATTAGTAAAATTAATTAAAATGGAAGTACATATAAGCATTAAAATAGCAAAGATAAAGAGCTGAGAATATCAATTTGCCTTTCTTCCCAGTTAATTCCTAGAATATAATTACAAAACGGAATTTGGCAACACATTTCAACATGATCTGATTGTTAGAAAAATTTGCATGAGATAAATGAGATAAATTCCTTCCTATCCTGAAGTTAAATTCCTTCCTATCCTGAAGTTCTGTATTTTACTTGTCCCCCTCTTTAAAAATCCCCAAAACCTACTAACTCTGAGGGATGGGATTTTAGTAAGTCTAAATAATTCTCCTCAGAACATGTTTGGGTTTTAATTATTAAAGACAAGCGTGCACGCGCGCGCGCACACACACGCGCGCACACACACACACACACACACACGCACACATACAGCAAAAGCATATCTATCCCTTTATTGGACTCTGGACAAACTAACAAACAACATGGGACTGATCAGGGTTGTACATCCTGGGAGAGGAAGCTTTGACTAGTCAGCCTCTATGCACAAGCTGTCTGGAGTGATGATTTTAAACTCCTCTCTATATTTTGCTTTAAAAGAAATAACTTACAATAAATTAAGAAGTAGATTACATTTTCCTTCTCTGAAATATTATTGGCTATTAGTATTCATTTCTTCCTTCTTCCTGTCTCATTCTCTGGACTAGGGGACCTTAAGTCTCTGGCCAGGATCAGACGGTCACACTACTCGGCACGAGATGTGACTTTAGACTCAGCACCTGGGACACCAATCCACTTCTGTCTGGATTTCCTCTGTGCCCTAAATTGTGCATTTTGATAGTTACAACAAGCTCTACATCTAAGGTCTATGTAAGCCAAGGGTCCTAGGAAGCTCTACTACTACAAGGTGGTTCCGGCATTCCTCGGGCAGGTTCATCAATCCCATTAATCTTGGAATACTTTTGCAAATGTATTTACTATATTAAACACGGAATGCCAAAAAAGGTATGGGATTGCAATGTTTGGTTGCCCCTGTTTTCAACTCTGCACTCACGGAAGGGGCTTCAAAGGACTGCATCCTTGCAAGTAATTAATCACATTTAGCTTGCCAGTAGCTTGTCAGCCACGCCATGTCAACAATAAGAATCTGTAGCCTTCCGAAACCATGAACACAACATGACTAGCTTTGACAGCCTATTAATGAATTGCTGCCAAACTCTAATTGTTATTGCATTAACAATTGTTATGACCCATCTGCAGAAGATTGAGGCAACTGGCTTCTGTCTTTGTTTTAATATAAATTTATTTCTTTAGGTTTCATCCCTCATCTCTAACATTTCTTATTATTTTCAGGCAATTTCATCTACAATCTCAAATACATTGTAAAAACTGGAACTAATTGTTCCCCTAATTGATCGACTGTCTTACCTCCTGTTGTGTGTATAGTGCGCATCATCTGGCGGTATGTAACAACAGGAGGGAAACAATCAATCAATCATAGGACAATTAGTTCTCATCTGAGGCTTTGCCCTTGTCATGGAAAGGGGAAATGTCCTCCCCTGAAGCTTAAAGGCACACGTTTCTTCTCGGCTGATGGAAAAGAATAAGGACCACACTGAATTTTCTTCCACATGTCATTTATATTTAATTCAAAATTAGGGTTCATTAAGTTTGAGAGGAGTAACCAAGCATTAGAGGTCCAGAAAGTCTTGCTACATTGTATCTCAGCCATTAGCTGTTAGCTTCTTAGTGAGCCTCAATATGAATTGAGAAGAGACCCTTGTTTACTATTCTGTTTTCTTCATCTAATAAGGCACACATTGAAGTTGTATACTCAAAATTAGCTGAATGAAAGATCAAATAAACAGAATCCATGGTATTCTGATGCAAAAAATGCAAATAGTTTTAAACTACTTATGATATTGGAGGCAATTCTTCATCGAGATACAGCACAAGAGACCTAAAGTTTTTGTCTTTTATAGTTTTGTAAAAAGGGGGGAAATTTCTTTGCATTGGGTATTTCATGTATTATCTGTCATTGCTATGACAAAATATCCAGTAAAAGCAACTTTAAGGAAAATTTACTTTGGGTCGTAAGTTGAGAGAAAGGTCATAGAGGGGAAGGTGTGGTTATAGGAGCATGAGACAGGGAGGGAAGGAGAGAGGGACTGATTGAGGAAGAAAGGGTGGGGGGGATGCAGGTGCTCAATAAGTATTTTCCTTTTCCTTTTATTTCGGTCTAAGAACCAGCCCCCAGACTACGGAATGGTGTCACCATCATTCAAGGATGAGTTTTTCCTCCTCAGTTAAATCTCTGCAGAAACAACCTGAAAGACATCCCCCTTGGTGTCTCCTAAGTGGCCGACAATGACTATTAATCAAAGGTAAGTAGCTTGATTTTTGAACTTTCTATCCTGGTTCCCCCTAAGTTAGACTGCAAATGATGGTGTAACATGGGACAGCATGGTGAGCGTGACATGTTTGATCCATTAGACCGACATCACTAAAGTCTGATTTATCTCATTGGGCCCATATTTTCTTATGTGCAAAACAGTCTATGTTTCTGAAATTCTGCAGTGTCTTACTCCACCAGGCTAGCTAGTTTATTTGTAGTCCTGTCTCCTTTCCTCTCTCTCTCTTCCTCTCTTCCAGCTTACTTGTATTCTCTCTCCTGCTAATTCTCTTTCTGATGGGAGATGTCATTCTGTAAATATGTTTCTCATACTGGTTCATGAATAAAGCACTGTTGGCCAATAGGAAAGCAAGATTGGCAGGACTAGGAGACAAGGAGGATTCGAGGAAGTAGTAGGGAGGAGTCAAGATGGAAGATGGAGAAAGCAGAACGCAGGCCTTTCCAGTAAGATGAGACCACGTGGAAGTACTTAGATTAATAGAAATGGGTTAATAATTAAGACGGAGCTAGCCAATAAGAAACTAGTAACTGGCCAACAGTATTATATCTAATACAGAGTCTCTGTGCGTTATTTGAGGCTGGCGTGGCGGTGGGACTAGACCGACCGGCAGGGAAAACTACCTAACACTTTTGACTTACAAGACTGTTCAAGGTATAAGTTTCAGTTAAACACACACACACACACACACACACACACACACACACACACACACACACACACACCCACAATTACTTGCTTGAATATGCCACTGAACCTAACATAATATTACCACATTAAAAAAATCTAAATATAGCTATTTTCAATTTTTGATTATGTGAAAAATAAGTTAATTTTTTTTTGGGCTTTTGAACAGTGATTGCCAATTACAGGGGAAATGTAGAGAGTTAAGAGTCAGGAAACTTTAACTTTCTTCCTAATGCAGGTAGGTAAGCTGCCACTAAGCCCACAAAAGAAAGCGTCTGTATCTAATATAACACAGAACGGGCAAAGCTAAGACCTTTCAATACAGAGCAGACCTCATTATACAGCCTGACATGCCCTCATGATTACAGGAGATAGCAGTAAGTATGCAAAATGGGCTTAGTTAACAATAGGGGTTTTCTTATTTATTTGTGTTTTAATCAGGGCTCGAGGGTTAACAGAATTTATGTATTAAAGTTTATCCAAGTAGCTTATTGAAATGCCAATTCTGTATCTATCTGACTGGCATTAAATCCATCCAGGAAAGATTTTATTGACAACTTGACCTCAGCATTTAAAGAATTTGCAGCAGCTGAGAATTGGTTTGGGCAGCTTTGGGCATCAAAGACACTCAGTAGGGTAGATGTGTTATTCCCACTACTACAAGAATATGAGAAAAAAAACCCAACAGATTAACAGCTGTAGTTGGATAAATGATATGCAGGCATATAGCTATCTTTTTAAAAAGGCATACCCTTCACTTTCAATAGCTGATTTAAAAACGTAGGTGTGAGTCTGTATCCTGGTGTGTGTTCTCAAAGTGAGGTCCCTGGGCCAGCTGTGTTCATAGCACCGGCAACTTTCCAGAAATCCACTTTCTCAATCCTTCCTCTGGATCTCATGAGAGCTGAGGCTGTGACCGACATTAAGAAATCTACAAGTTGCCTGGTGGTGGTGGCACACGCTTTTAATCCCAGCACTCACGAGGCAGAGGCAGAGAGATTTCTGTAAGTTCGAAGCCAGCCTGGTCTACAAGAGCTAGTTCCAGGACAGCCTCCAAAGTGACACAGAAAAACCCTGCCTCGACAAGTTTGTCTTACAATTTATCCTGATTCTGGTTTCCCTTTTAATTCTCCCCACCTCTCTCTAATCCAGATCCATTCCATTTTAGCTTCTCATTAGAATCCAGTTGTAGAGAAGGAGGAGTGATGAACAAAGGGGTCAAGCCCATGTTGGGGAAACCTACAGAGACAGCTGACCTGAGCAAGTGTGAGCTCACTGACTCCAGACTGACAGCTGATGAACCTGCATGAGACAGAACCAGGCCCCTTGAACACGGGTGTCAGTTGTGGGGGCTTGGGTATTGTATGGGGCCACTGGCAGTGGAACCAGTATACATAGTGCATGAACAGGCTTTTTGTAGCCTATTCCCTATGGAGATATACTTTATCAGCCTAGATACTGGGGGTGTGGGTGTGGGAGGGGAGGGCCTTGGTCCTGCCCCAAATGATGTGATAGACTTTGATGATTCCCCCATGGGAGGCCTCATCCTCTCTCAGTAGATGGGAGGGGGGTGGGATGAAGAGATGGTGGGGGAACTGGGAGGATGGAGGGAGCGGGAACTGGGATTGGTATGTAACATAAGATTGTTTTTAATTTAGATAAAAAAATTAATAAAAGTAACATACAGTAAAAAAAAAGAACAGACTTCTAAAAAGTAACAACAGTACGTAATTGAATAAAATATAGTAAGATGAAGCAAAAACTATCACAGTGAAGTTGGATTAAAGCAAAACAACAGAAGGAAAAGAGCCCAAGAGAAGGCACAGGAGACAGAGACCCGCTCATCCACACACCAGGAGCCCCATAAAGTATTAAACTGAAAGCTATTCTCTATACACAGGACTGGCGCAGGCACGTATAGGCCCCGTATTCGCTGCTTTAGTCTCAGCGAGTTACCGTGAGCTTTGCCTAGTTAATTAAGAGCGCCTTGTTTTCCGAGGGTCCCCCATCCTCTACGGCTTGTACACTCTTTCGTCTTCCTCTTCCGTGGATTCCCTGAGCTCGGAGGGGAGAAATTTAATGGGAACATCCATGTAGAGGTGGGTGTTCCATCTTTTGAGTCTATGCCAATCAGGAAACTCTCACACTGGAACTGGGGATGAGGTCACTTTTAGGGAGAGTGGCAGCCTATATGGTGAGACAGAATGATGCTACCAAGTGCTTCACTCACAACTGTAGTCACTCTGGTCAGCTGCGGGCGATTTGTTTGAGTCTGCTGTCCCTTGTAAGGGCGGTCACCGTTGTGATATATCTCAAGTCGTGGTTATTTAAGTTTGCGTTCATTTATTCACATTGGACCACCAAGGACCCTCACAGAGTTTGTGGGGACTAAAGGAGGAGCCCTACATTCATGACACGGGTGAGGGACTTGATGATATCCTCAAATGTGCAGAGCCATTGTTGATGATAAAGCAGAAATAATCTTGAAACAGAAAATAGTACACAATTCTAAAAGATCTCAGTTCCAGTAGAATTTAACTGAATTACTTATATGTTTAGACACATAGGAAAGTAGTTGAGTAGCAACAAAAACATGAGATGTCGTACTGTAATTACAAATAATTCTAATAGCAGAGATTATTATTATAGAGCATTTCCCCCTCTTTACTACTAAAGCTCTCATATATTGTATGATAATCTAGTACTTTGAGAAATATTCACATGTGTGTTATTGAATAACAAATACATTTTATATATGTTCTTGATAAGTAAAGATTAGTAAGAAAAGTGCTAGTATTCAGGTGAACTTAGATAATGGGGACAACAATTCCATATTCATAGTTTTCTGTCATCAAAACAGTCCATATTTTCATTATTAGATTTTGGTAAAAGAATAGTGGGATAAGACAAGAGGCCCTATGACTAATTTGATTTAACAATAATAACAATTGAAAAGAGTAAACAAATACTAGGACACCCGAGAACAGAGCCAAGTATTTATATATAGGATACAATTCAGTGCAAATTCCTAGTCAGTAATGTGTACTTAAACTCTTGATCTCATTTGCTTCAAGACTCACATTTTAATTATCTTATTGGTAAAGGAGAAGTAAAACTTCCTGTTTGCTTTTGTAAGAATTAGCTGTCATAATTAGTCACATCTTTGCACAGAGAAACATCTAAAAGATTGCTGAAGAATGACTGTGGGTTACAAAGGAGCAACTAGAAGAAAAATGATCAGTTACTATAAAAATGAGTCATGCAAACAGCTAATGAAAAGGTGGGCTTTTAAAAGCCCATCAACACATAATAGTGAGTAATGACTGTGGGCGAAAGAACATAAATTGCTTTCCAAATGAAGGGCAGGTAGTCTAACACAGTAGAAGTTCTTTTATTGAGAGTGGAATATTAATATAGAGAGTAAAGAGTTATGAGCTGCTACACTCTGGTGATAACATGAGAATTGAAACGTGTTAATTTCAAAGGTCTTCATTTTCTTCAGCTACAGGGAACAATGTAATCAAAATTCTGGCTTCTTACATTTGAATACGTGTGTGTGTGTTTGTGTTGGTGTGGTTTCTGCTATGGTGCTCTTTTCCTTACTAATCGCTTCTAAAGGTAAATTTCTGGAGAAATCTAAATGAATTTCTCTACAAACTTAACCCTCCAATGTAATTTTGATTGGAGAGAAAAGTGTGGAGTAACTTGTGATTTGCAAACTTTTTGGGGTTTATGAATTTTAAGGACTACATATGCTAAAATAAGTTCATGATAAACATGGAAAAGAACTAATACACATCATATATCAATTGTAAAACTATCCAGTTTTAAAGAGTGATGGCTAGGATGATTTCTATTTGTAGTTAGTGCTTCATGGGCAGAAGATACTAGAATGGGTGTCAGCGGGCCATAGTCAAGACCAGAGTGAGCAAATAAAGCCTGCGTATGTTTGCATGCCATACTCCTTTAGCTCTGTTTTACTTATAACATTTTATACTTAGGATAGTTTTCTCATGGAAAAATGATAGAAGTAATGGTATCTACTGCCCATTGCTATGGAAAGGATTAAATGAGGCGTCAAATGAAGGAGTTCATATTTAACATACAATAAATATGAGCCATTATAATAATTAAGAAATAATTCTGAAATCACATTGTTTATATTTTTCGTTATGGTATTGTTAAATGTTGGAATCCAGTTGCAGAAAGGGAGAAGTGATGAGCAAAAGGGTCAAGACTAGGCTGGAGAAACCCACAGAGACAGCTGACCTGAACAAGGGGGAGCTCATGGGCCCCAGACTGATAGCTGGGAAACCAGCAATGGACCAACCCAGACCCCTGAACATGGGTCTCAGTTAGAAGGCCTGTGCAGTCTATGGGACCTCTGATAGTGGAACCAGGATGTATCCCTAGTGCACAAATGGACTTTGAGAGCCCATTCCCCGTGGAGGGTTACTTCCTTAGCATATAGACACGGAGCAGGACCTGGACAGATTTTGGGGACCCCTCACGGATGGCCTTATCCTCCCTGGGGAGTGGAAGGGGGATGAGATGGGGGGGTTGAGTAGGGGGCATGGGAGGATGGAAGGGAGAGGGAACTGGGATTGATATATAAAATAAGGAAAAAATATTAAATAAAAAGAAAAAATATTAAATAAAAAATTTAAAAATGTTTCTGTGATGGTTTAAATGTAATTCTCAGGGTCAAATAATAGCTAAAGCCTCAACAAAGCAAGCTAAATGCTCACCTCAATTTACATGTGTTCCATAGTGAGCAATGCAGTAACTTCTCCATAGGTGAGAAAACCCCAAGTGTGCATATACTAAATAACTTGTGCAACACCATATAACCGGGATAGGGGCAATCAAGTTTTAAAATGAAGAAATAATTGTTTTTCCTTTGATTTTTTTCCATAGTATACATTCATTGTATCTGGTACTGTGTTGTATAAGGGCATTTTAAAATACATGTTACTCAGATTCTCCCAAACTTCGTCTTCTTTGCTTTATAACCTTACCTTTGTTCCATTAGTACTTTTTGCTACTATACAGCTCATTTCTCCTTTCAGGTCGCATAGACTAATACACATTTATGTCCATCCCTTCCTTTTTGGACACCTAGGTTGGAGGTTCTATCATCTAGCTCTTGTCAACAGTGCTGTAATCAGCACTAATGCAATGCATGACTGTGAGATGTTCACCTGGGGACCTTTGGGTCGACACATAGGACTGACATGACCAGCTTGTATAGAAGATCCAGGTTTTTATTTTTTCCTCTTTGTCCAGATTTCTATTTAACTAAGCAATTATTTTTTCTCCTTTTTAAATTTAAATCTGAAACAAGCTTGTTTTACAAGTCAATCCCAGTTCCTTCTCCCTCCCTTTCTCCCCTGTCCCCCTCCCGACCTCCCATCCCATCCCCTATCTGCTCCCCAGAGAGTGAGGCCTTCCATGGGGGATCTTCAAAGTCTGTCACATCATTTGGAGCAGGACCTAGGCCCTCCCCCATGTGTCTAGGCTGAGAGAGTATCCCTCTATTTGGGATGGGCTCCAAAGTCCATTTGGGTTGATTATTTCTCTATAGCTTTATCGGAAAAAAATTCTTATGTAATTATGTCATAGGCAAAAAATGCCAAGACCCTTCCCTCATACTAGACAAAGAGTGTTAGCTAGAAAGTCACATTTTGGATATAATAGTGGAGTTCAAAGACTAAGGGGTCCAAAGAAAAGCACAGGCTTAAGGGCTCTGAGAAACCCTTGCAAAAGAATTGACAAAACATGTACTTTCTCTGCTCTAATAGGATGCAACAGGGATAAAAGATGTAAGCAGAAGGGAATAGTCTCTTAGCCTGGAGAAAAGGGTTCAAAATCCAAATTACACCCTTCCTTGTGCCTTAAAAGATCAATTTGCCATGACCACTTTCAGATAGGATGGAATTACTTCTAAATCTGAGATCTGAATTCTGAAATCCAATCAAAACTCTTGCACTCAGATGTTCCAGATACATTTTTTATAAGTTCCAAATCCATTTTTCATAAGGTCTAAGAATTGAAAAAAAAATCTGTCATTTGTAGAATGTCTCCATTCTAAAAATATATTCTGGTCTGTTGGGCTTCTCACTATATTACTTGCTATACAATCGTACAAAAATTTCTGGATTGGTAAGGAACGTGGATAAACAATTCTTTAAAACAGTCTGTGAAATCTGAAAGTTAAAAGCTACTAATATCAAATAAATTATTTGTAATAAAAAGCAGTATATTGTACTGTTTTGGTGCATGCTTTGATGGTGCATTTCCTTTACAACTGTGTTGATCTTAAAGAACCTCGGGAATAATAAAAGATGACACCCTTTAAAATAATCTAATGAGAAGAGTTGGAGAGACAAGAGAAATATGAAAGTAAGTTGATATTTCACAATAGGTAAAGAGTGACTTATGGTAGGTGGTTTTCAGAAAATCAAAATTACTCTATGGGAGAAAATACAGGATATTCATTAAGAAGGATTAATGTCATGATACTAATGTGTCTTAAAGACATCTGCACTCCCGTGTTTACTGCTCCTCTATTCACAGCAGCCAAGACACAGAACCAACATGGACATCCACTGAAGAATGAGTGGAGAAAGAAACTGAATACGGCCTCCCTGTCTCTCACTGTTACGCTCAGTGACTTTTAAAAAGCTATTTTGGGTGTAGTCCCTGGGCTCTGTCCAAAGTATTTATTTGACTTCGTCACTGGTATATTGCCACCCGAATGAGCTTTCAAAGTTATATAAAACCAGCCAGATGGAAGCTGCCTGAAGTTTGAGATACCTTGTGCTTTGAGGGGGCGAGGAACACAAAACATTAAAACCCTAAAAACAGTTATAAACAGAATCACGTTTAGAAGAGGAAAATAGTTTTTGTTCTTGCATGTAATTAGCAATACACTCCAAAGGGATTTGTGGGGAACACAAATGTTAAGTCGTTTTAATAAGGCCAGCTTAGATTATCTTTTAAGGAAGAAAACCAATATTGTTTACATTCATTGTCTCTAGGAGTCAATATAAACCCATAGTTAACTGGCTGGTGATATCATTTAACATGGTTATTTTTGTTGCATGGCTTGAAGAAACAGGAAGTTGACATTTGCCAATTATTCATACAAGATCTCCGTCCTTAGAAGTCAATCGCTTAGAATTGATGATAACTTGAAGCTCCAAGAGAAATTGGGCTGCAATACTTGCAGCTATATGGATGGGGAGAAATCAGGGGCTCAGGGTCCCAGTCCATCTTGATTACTTACTGGATATTTAACCCATGAGGGATCATTCAGCATCTCAGAAATATTCACAGCTACTATGATAGATACCACAGAGTCATTTCCTTTTTCTCAAAGGAAAAGTATTTTTTTTCTAGACTTGGGAATGGTAATACATTCATATCAGTCCCAATCTTTCCAATCTATACTCAAAGAAAGTAAGTCCAAACAATGAAGGACTAGAACTCAGGTTCCCCACTCTCTTGATATACAGGAAGGAAAAAATGCAGAGTAATACTTCATGTGTAGAAGGCATCATTAAAATGCAAACTAAAGGTATTGCCCTTGGGATATCGAAATGGCAAGTGGAGGTTTTAATGTCCACAATTAACTCATTGAATTTAAAGTTAAAATCAGTACATAAAAAAGAACATCAGGGGATGTTAGGTAATTTCCTACAAGAAAGCTCCAGAGGAAATACTTAGAAGATGTGAGTTTAAGAAGGTCCTTGCTCATAAAGAAAACTATGTTTTCAGGGGAGACAGAAGAACTGGTTAAATGAAGAAAGAAGATGTAATAAATAACACTTCTGTAACAGCAAATCATTCTCTACGGACAAAATGTCTAGGAGATAAAACACTTCAATTCCTAATGTGCCATAGGCTTGCATTTAAACGTATGTTAGCCTAAATAGTAAAGGTTTCTAAAGAAGTACAGCTCTTACATTGTAATGTCTTACAATGGACATTAACGGAAACCTAGGACCTACTTAAAAGAACAGACATATGTAGCATTTGTAGATGCCCAATCGCTAAATAATAAGGGACTAGGTAAGGTGGAGGAGCCAACAGGCAATCATGAACATTTTTTTTTATTTTTAAAAAGGATTGCATTTTATTCATAATTATGTCTGTGGGCATGTCTATGAGCACAACTGCCTGAGGGGACAAGAAGAGGGGGAGAGACCCTCTGCAATGAGATACATGTGGTAATAAGTGCCTGAGGTGGGTATTGGGATTCAAACTGGGAACCTCTGTAAGAGCAGTATGCATGTTTTAACTGCTGAGCCATCTCTCCTATCCCTAAACATGTACATTTGCAGATGTCATTTGACATCTATAGCCTGTGTTGACTTTAAACAGTTGCTACTATGATTTTCTGTAATTTACAACACTTTTCACATGTAAGTATGTTCATTTGTATATGTGTGTACACATATGTGGGTACATGTGAACTCCAGAGTGCAGCCTTGATGCTGTTCCACAGGAGTTGTCCTCCTCATTTTTAAAGACAAGAGTTGTATCAGAACCTTGTCCTTACTGGTTAGGCCAGGCATGCTGCCCATGATTCCTGGACATCTATCCATTTCTACCTCCATAGGGCTAGTATTACAAGCACGAATCATTCACAGTAGGATTTCCTAGAATACCAGTCTGTAGAATTTGAAACGCCAAGACATAGGTGAAGAGTAAACAAAGAGATATTTAATTTCCTTCTAGTATTCCTCTGACAACTATAATTTTTCATTTAAATAAGTTACTCATCATGAGCATGGAGGTTGACTTCTGGGAAGCACAATACTCCAAAATTCACAAGTGTCTTATAGATGCTATCTTGGTATCAGGAGTAAACGCTCCTGGGTGTAGCCAAGGGTTCCTGAAGCAAGATGGCATTGCAGAGTGGGGAACTTGCTCCCAGAACCCTCTCTTTGGCAGACCATATTTTTATTTGTGAGTGGCAAATAGTTTTATTTTGGACAAGAAGTGAAATTCTGAGACGGAACACTTCTCAGAGAAATGCTTCACCTTTACAACTAACAGAGAGATATTACCTTCCTAATTACCAGTCCTTTCCAACTGAACCTAAAATATGCAGAATTGTACATCTTAAGAGGGGCCCCACAAAAGACGAGGAGGAAGGACTGTAGGAGGCTGGGGCATTGAGAACACCAGGAGAACACAGCCCACAGAATCAACTAAGCAGGGCTCTTAGGGGCTCACAGAGTCTGATGAGGCAACCACGGAGCCCACATGGGTCTGTGGTAGGCCTTCTTCATCCATGCTGTAGTCGTTTAGCTTGGCGTGTCTGTGAGTATCTCTGTGTGGGGTATCTCTGACTCTTCCCCCTGCTCCTTCTACTGGGTTGCCTTGTCCAGCCTTGATATGAGGGTTTGTGCCTAGGCTTACTCTAACTTGTTATGCCTGCTCAGTCGATATCCCTGGAAGGCTTTCTCTTTGCTGAAGGGAAATGGAGGAACAATGGATCTGGGACAAGGTAGGTGTGTATGGGGAGGGGAGACTGGGTGGAGTGGAGGGAGTGGAAACTGCAGTTGGGATGTATGGGATGGGAGAAGAATAAATAAAGAAATGAGAGGGATGCGATAAAGGACCCTGGAGGTACAACTTACATTTTTATTCCTTTACTCCCATGCCTACATAGAATTGTTTAACTGGGGCAAAAAAGAGCTAAAATGGGTTTTTAAAAATCTGCCTAATGTTGGTAAGTGTAGAAATTGGGAATTCTGGATATCATGTATGATAATTTTAGGGTGATTTTTTTTTTTTTTTAAGTTGCATCTCTAGACGAGACACATTCAAGTTGACCATCTGGTGATGACATCAGACAAACATTATTTTAATGCCCACATTCATTTGTTTGCATTATAACATCTCTGACACTGGGATGCTTAGCTGAGGGCCACATTCACTACCAGGCTTCTCATTGCTATCTAGCCCCGCCATTCTTTAATATATCACCCAGTTCAGGCTCTGAAAGTTTAAATGATGTATGTTACCTTACTAGTAAAAGTATATAGTCACTTGGGGGGGGGAGTTCTATTCTTGCCACATTCATAATTGACCATATAGTCACATTAGTAGGATAACAATACAGCAATTTTGTTTGGCACTGAAGAGAAAAATATGAGTGAATTTCGATCAATATCAATTTCCCTGGTTTCTTTCTTTATCCAGTAAAATACTAATAATGTTTAGCATGACCAACTTCTTCCTATTTATACCTGACTAATAGTTCATTGTCTATTTCATAAGAAGACATCAACAATACTGGGGACATATTAAACCAGAAGGCAAAAATTCAGAATATTTCTCCACTTTGGGAGATTTGTTGCTTCTGATGCTTCAGGAGGTGGCCAAAAAAAAAAAAAAAAAAAAAAAAAAAAGGTGTTTGGCTGAGACTGTGATGTTGTCCTGCTGAGAGCTACTGAGGACACAAACACACTGGAAAGGAATTATAATTTGTGACTGTGCTTGTACTTCATGCTATGAGATTTTAAAAACGAAGTTGTTTCCTATAATTATGCCCAGCAGGCATGGAACTTACTACCTTAATGCTTGCTCAGAAACTTTAGCAAGCAATAATTGACCCTTGAGAACAACCAAGAAAATAAATAGAAGGCACAACTCTCAACTGAGCATTTATTTATCAAAAAAAAAAAAAAAAAAAAAAAAAAAGAAAATCAGAAGAAAAAGCTTGAAAATGGAGTCAGAGGAGAAGTGTGGATTATACTCTTTCCTTGGTTCTGAGCACTATGTATTTCTCTGTCTGGAAAGTAGCTGTTCCCAATTTCTATATTGCCGAATGTCCCCTGGGGACCTTACCCTTGGTAGAGAACCTTACCATTGGCAGTTATGAACCGTTTCTTACTGGAGGCAAATACCTTCCTCTCTGTCTAATTTAATGTGTTCATGAAAATCTGGAACATCTATTCAGCACTACATCATGGCAAAAAAAAAAAAAAAAAATAGGCAGATATTAGTTGCACAATCTCTATAGTCTTATCCAGTTTCAGTTACTTCGCTGAACCGGTCATCTTCCAGGATGACACCCCCCACAAGACTAACTTTCAGACAATATGTATTTGTTGGATTTAGGACATAGATGGGTAATTAAGTATTTATGAAGTTTCAAACTACAGTAATATATGTATTCTTTAAGTCTGGATTTTAATTACCAAGTCATATCAGAAAGTGATATATACTAAACAAAGCTAATTATTATTGTGCATGTAAAACACTTTACTATTAAATATTCTAAGATACTTAAAACTGGAGAAATAGAATGGATTCTAATTAAATGTAACATGATTACTAAAGCCACAAAGAAGGGCATTTCAGACACAGTAATATGATGCGTTTTGCTTTGAGTTTTCAGATTAAAGGGTTTGTTTGTTTGTTTGTTTTTCAGCACAAATACTCCAGGAAGTGTTGGTATTTATGTCTTTTAAATTGCAGACACTTTTAAAAAAGTCTGTTATGCTAAGCACTGGCTGAAGGAATCCAGCCCCAGAACTGCAGGAGAGCTGGACCTATCTGTGTCTGTACATCTTCTGTTACTATTCTCAGGATTTGGGTCTCAGGCCCTGAAACATATCATGATATTTTCATCTATCAGGAGACGCTGCCTCATATACTGTCCTTCACCTTGTTCACATGAGAACCATCCAAATTCGTTCATGAAGATGCTTCAGGGAATGGGTAGCTTAGGAGTTGAAGTAAAGGTAGGGAACAAGAGTGACAAAGAGTATCCAGGAAGAAAACATGAGGGAGGGCATGTTATTAAAACCATGGGACCATTGTTTAAACTAAAGACCACGCAGTTCTACCACATATGACAGAGTTTAAGGAGGAGGGACAGAAATGACTATTGGATTTAGAGGGTAAGGATCACTAGACGGTCTTTAAAAGTACATATGTATATATACACAGAAATTCTTCAAAGTAGACATTCTTAAAAGACGGTTTTAAAAAAAATCAGTTTTTTTCAAATGGAAGTTAGGCTACAAGGCAAGATTAGTCAGTAAAAGGCTCTTTGACTCTTTTACAATAGCCCTTTTCAGGATCAAGCAGTTGAAAGGACAAAGACAAAGCAGTAACTCCATTCTATAAAACAGAAGAAACGGCTTCAACAGAGAGATCTACAAATTGGTGCAGGCAGAAAGAAATTGCCAGAAGATTAAAAAATTACACGTTTAAAAAAAGGTGACAGACAAACGGCGAGGGGAGTGGAGCCACGTTATCCCAGAGAGAGGGCCAAGGAGATGTGTCAGTAGTTAAGTACTCACTGAGCAAGTTTAAAGGCCTGAATTTGGACCCACAGAATCCACACAAATGTCAGGTGGTTATGGTAACCTGCTTGTAATTCCAGTCTTGGTAGGTAGAGACAGACAGAATTCCCAGATCAAGCTGGTTAGTGAGCTAGCCGAAACAGGGATGCTGGGAGATAGCGCCGACAGCACTGTTAGGAGCACAGATGGAATGTATGAACTATTCTCGTTATGTAACAGAAAGAAAAAAATGATAGGGACCTTTGGCTGATTTTCACTACCTAGATTCCCGAGTGGGGTCTTGTATCTGATGAGGGAGTTCTATGGTGATGCCAGGCCCTTGACCTGGGTGGCTAAACCGAACTATTTGGGAAAACGGAAACCACAGAAACAGGCATGGAATATATAAATTGTTTTACACATCAACACTAAAAATCTAAAAGATGTGTGGGGAAAAAATGGAATGCAAAGAGCAAAGAGGGCCTCAGAAGAAACATAAAGGGGAGGAGACTGGGTTTTGAGAGTAGCAGATGTACTATCTAGATAGAAATAAAAGTGTAATATACATTTGATCATACTTTTACCATCAGCATCCATGCCCTGTTAAATACGATCCGTAAAGGTCAGTCTCCCAAGACATAATTTCAACTTCACATTGCTATCATATGAATTTTTGCATATTATTATATTTTGGTCTAAGAGAAATAGCCATAATAAGTACTAAAGTTTCACAGTATTGTCTCATTTCCCAGTCCTGCTGTGTTTCTAAAGTGGCACTATCCTGTCTAAAACTCTACTCTGAGTTTATGCCTTCGGCAGTACAAAACAATACACACAATGCAAGTGGTTTCATAACATCGGGGCTGGGGCTTGAAGCAAAAATCTCAGACGGTTGAGGAAATTTGGGTGGGGCCGTAAATTAGAGAACTACCAAAACATAAAACCAGAATAAATGGTTAAACTCTCTGCAATGATATGGATCTTCTTCAAGACCTACGGTTAAGTTTAACACCCTTAGTGGTGCAGAGTCTAAGGTAAGAGAAGGGTAATTAAAAATCCTAAAATGATGTTATAGGTTTAATATTAGAAGTGCTTTTGGTACAGCCATTCTAAAACTCTCTTTTGTGAATTCTAGGATATAGTAAATGGTAAAATATGTTGATGCTACTAGAGGCAATTTTTTTTTTCACAGTGGGAGATGGCAGGTATGTAGCTAAGTTGAGGAAATATGAGGAACATTTTGTGGTACTGGCTGCTTTAAGTTGGGAGTGTAAGTAAGAACTCATTAAAAAAATGTCTAATGTCTGGTTAGTTAAAATCGAAGGGCTACTGAGATGGTGGTTGCTGTGCTAACATGAGAACCTGAGTTTGGAACACTAGATAAATCCAGGGGCAGTAGTGTCTGTGACCCTTGCTCTAAGGGTAAAGGAGCTCAGAGTCTCTCTAGTTCAATTGGTGATCTTCAAGTGAGTGACAGAATATGGTTCAAAAATAAGGTGGGCAGTGTTAGGCATTATTGGCTACTGCCAAGGTATGTGTGCCACTACTGCAGACAAGCATGTACTTTGCTGTGAAATTGTGTCTCCTTGTATTGTCAGGAGCTGCACCCTAAGTATCACCAATATGGCTGCCTAGACATGCGCTGAACAAGGCAAACATCAACAGATATGCCAAAGTGGACGAAGGGAAAGTATGTCAAGTTGAACTGACACAGAGAACTATAGGCAAATGATTGCTGAAATAGAGAAGAGCTTACCAATTGGTTATCTGATACCAAATGGTCAGCCCCCACAACATACATATGAATAACATTAGGCAGACCGAGCAGGGTATATTTCACTTTTATTGAATATTCATATTTACACATATAAAAATAAAGATGTATATAAAATAAAAGTGAAAAAAAATTCAAAGAAAGCAATGAGGTTGTTTGGGAGGGTTTGGAGGGAGAAAAGGTAATGAAGGAAATGATGTAATTTTATTATAATATCAAAAAGAAAAGAAAAAAAATCACTGACTGTAGTGACAGTCCCACCCTAGGCCTTTACGAACAGTGTCAGTCTTGGCTTTTCTATAGGGTTCTGATGTACGCCTATGTCTACTGATAGAAAGTTAACCAAGGTCACTCTGATTTCAGCACGGATAAAATATTTAGTGACTTCACAAACAAGTGATGGTAAATGGAATAAAACAAAACAGATAACTCAAAGCTATTTACCATGAAATTTCAAAAAATGATTTTTTTTTTTTTTTTTTTTTTTTTTTTTTGCGTGTGTGTGGCAACAGAAAGTTACTTTACGAAAGTTTGAGTGCCTCAGACAGGACTTTTCTAAAACGACTTTAAGACATGTGTTCTTAGGAGGCATGGTAAACTTATAAGCTTTCCTTTTGTAAGACAGGGTCCTTTCTAATGGTGACGAGATTTATGCTACTATCTTGGTAGTCACATTAAAGTCCCTCAGTTGCCTTTGCCCAGATGACCTCACAGACAATCTGAAAGCGAATATAAGTCAAATTAAAAGTATTTATTGCATTATTACTCTAGTGATGAGAATCCCTTGAAGGATAAAACCCAGAACACCAATAAAATCATGGCAGCAAATATCCATTACCCTCTTCTGATCAGCCAGGCCTGTGTCGCAGATGTTATCTTCATTGTGTTTCTATTAGAGCTAAAATTGAGTACAGTGTAAGCCCTATTATTTCATGGTTCCTTATTGCATTAATTTCGATAGAAGACAGGCTAAATCATGTTTTTCAGCGCATAACACATATAGAAAACAAGCTGGGAATAACTCCATTAGCTTAGATGTGAAGAGCAAATCGAATCTCTCCTCTCTGAGTTTTCCAGCTAAAATAAAACACTTCTCTTGGAAGCTTGTGAAACTCTGATGGGTATTTACCATGAGCGCATTCTTAAAGATCGAAGAGCAAGTTCCCATACAATAACCAAAGCATCCACTGGAGGGCATCGTGACTACACGAGGCAGCATCACCAAGGCCTTGTGTCTGTCTCTTAGAATCTTCCATGGGGTCAGCAGCATGTTCCAAAAGGATGACGCCAATACCCATCCCTAATTACACATGCTGAAGGGATTCAACTTTAAAACATCCCAAAGTGAAGAGGTAATGACACCAGGAGGACCAAAGATTATTAAAGCATGCCACCTCTCATACTGTCAACAGTTCCCTGGAGCCACCCACTAAACCATCATTTTCTTGCTCCATGCTATGAACAGACCCTCTTCACTTTCCCCCTACCGCTTCCCAGGCCTCTTAAGTTCGTACAGTTGCCTTAACACCGTCAGTACCTTGCCTTTGACTACTCATTGTAATAAATCCTTAGATTTTTTTTTTTTTTCAAAATGTTTTGTTCCATTTCTGTATGAGGCCACAAAGAACAAGCCACAAGACTGTCACTCGGTGCTATTTACAGACAATCAGAAACATCCCCTTGAGTAACGTGTTTTCTGCCCTCATACTATTAGGTCTTCACCACTGACTTCTAGGTGGCTCATACTGTACTCTTCTAGCAACTTTAGAGTCTTCCAGATCCATTAATGGCTCTCTGGCATTTGTTCCTTACAGTTTGCTTTTTTTCTTTTGATTTTCATGACAAAACTTCTATGGTTTGGGCTTCATTCTATGTTCCGTATCATACACTCTGAAAACGCCTTTACTATCCCTATCCTACGGCATCTGCTTTCTCCTTCTCCCTGCAAACCTTTTCGGTGTTTTTCTCCATCTCTATTCATCCCAGTAATGACACAACTGCCAGATACCATATTTTGTATGATATGCTGTCGTCATAGAATACCAAGTCAGTTTCAACATGGGGACACGCACTCCCTGACTGTAAACACTTGATCATGTCTGTCTCATTCTTGTTTTTTAAATATCATAAAGAAAGTCTCAAATTATACTGACCCTCTCTGATGCTTGGAAATCTTCCAGCTATCTCTCCTGACTTTCCACCAGGGGGCTTATGGCCTCCTTGCCCTTCATCTCACCTGTCTTAACTTGCATTCCTTTTCTATGCCTCTCTTTGGTTCCATCGACTTTGGGAAGTATTTTCATTTTAACCACCTGGGATCTTTCTCTTTGAATAGCATGTGTGGTGTCTGTTTTAGAATGGGAAAACTTCCTCTCTTCACATCTAACCAAGGAAAGGGGGGATTTCCACTCTACTCCCTAAAAGAACAAAAGGAGTGTTCCTTACAGCTTTTGGGCTGCTTTCTTCCACACAGCCTCTGCAGAACAGAAATGGCTGCTGGGGTAGGTGAATTTGGAAAAAAGGAATTGAGTTTGCTTGTTCAGAAATTTCTGTTCCTTCCCTGATCTGCCTGGCTACGGAGAGGCTACAAGCTTGTTTTTATGGATGTACAGTGGGCTTATAGAGCAGACCTTCAACCCATTTAGATTAACATTCCTGGTCTGAACTGTAAGCTCAATTCGAAGAACATCCCTGGGGTTATATAATAATATAATCAATTAGCTCCAAGAAAGCACTGTGTTCATCTGTAGTAGCTTACCTTTTTTGATTTACATTTCAGTTGGTCCTAGGCTCTATAGGAAAGGACAGAGATGCTCTCAACCAAGCATCTGAGATTCCAAGTTTGGGTGCCTTCCAGGCTGCACTCTTTTATTCACTAGAAACAAATCCCCTTCTCCTTCTCTCTGAGGTCAGGGAACTGTTTTGGACTACAGCATGGTGCAAAGTCTCAGAATTGAGCTGTCAATGTAGGGAAATTCATCTCCAACTTTCAACCCAGTGTTCTGTTCAAATAGTCCAAATATTTCCAGAGAAAATGCTTCTTCTACATACCCAAGAGGAAATGTCAAATGATAAGGAAGTGTTTGAGACTCTGCTTACAAGTTAGACACTTGACAATTGGCTTTGGATGTTTCTGTTTCTATAGCATTTTGTTTATTATTACAGAGACAGAAAAGGAACACAGAATTGTATGACTGTATGAGTAAAAATATAAACGATTTCTTCAAACTTAGAAAGTGCAACGATATCTATCATTTATTTACCAACTGCAATATGCCAGATACAATTACAGCTCACTCAGCATACTGTTATGCTGAGATGAAGAGATTCGGGCTGGGAAGTCAGAGTTATCACTCCATGTCACATAGCTGGCATGAAGTATAATCAGGTTCAGGTACTCCAACTCCAAAGCCCAAGAGTTGAATTTTTTTTAAATCCAATCCCTCTTTTGGAAAATCAAGCCTTTGACTAATTAGGTCTTTCCTGCTGAATGACAGAATCCTGGGAGGAAATACCTTGAGTAGCCCGTTTGACCTACATACAACAAGGTGGTGTATACACAATTCAAACTAGTCTACTGCAGCAGCAAGGATGGGAGTTCTTATGAATTGCTGTCTTCCAGAAACAATGAACCTGCCTCATAGGGACTCAAGAGTCTGAACCAACAACCAGGAAGCCAGCATGGGACTGACCTAAGCATTCTACATATACGTAACAGATGTGTAGCTTGGTCTACTTGTGGGACTCCTAAGAGTGGGAGCAAGGGCTGTCCCTAATGCTTTCACTGGCTCTTGGGAATCTGTTGCTCATCCTGGATTGCCTTGACTAGCCTAAACCCAAGGGGATGTGCACAGTTTTACTGTAACTTGATATGCCATGCTTTGTTGATACCCATGGGAGGCCTGCCCCTTGCTGAACAGAAACAGAGGAGTGGACTGAGAGAGGGTGGTGAGGAGAGATGGGGGCAGGGATGGGAGGAGAGGAGGGAGGGAAAATGTGGTAGAATGCAAAATAAGTTAAGTCATTAAATTAAACAATAAACAACAACAACAACAACAACAAAAGAATTGCTGTGTTCACATCAGTCTTCTTGGGAGTCTATGTGGGACATTGCAACTGGTGCCCTTTCAGGGTTAGCTGAAGTGAGAAGTTGGTCCCATAGGCCAAATCTGCTCACAGCTTTTGCATGAGAATTTGAAGCTTTATTGACTTCATCTTCTCTCAGAGATGTTAAAATTCTGTTCACTAAATGATATTCACTAAACTTAAATCATTTGGTTCATAGGTTCATACAATGATCCTGTTACTCAATAGGACAGAATTTATTTTTCTCCACATGGGTTCTTATATTCTCTGTAGATTTTAATGCATCTTCATGCCATTTATATTTTACAATTCTGGAAGTGAGGGACATATATTTTGCAGGAGTTCTGTAGCACACAGGAGTATATATAATATTCATTATGAAATCTGGTACATTGATGCTTTACCAACTATTACTCTGTGAACTCTGGGTGCCATTAAAAAAAAGAGCATGAGACCTAGAAGGAAATGCAAGGTATTGGCTTGCATCAATGGGTTAAGATCTGTAAAGAATTCTAAAGGCATTTGGCATTTTTTTTTTTTTTTTAAGAAAAAGACATTTGCAAGTGGAGAAAATCACAGACTTCCCGCTGTCCCCTGATTCATCTCTAATTTCACTGGAACTCTCATTTCAAAGAATCTACATTGTTGAAAACCCATTTAATTTTCCCATCCACAAAAGCACAGAACTGGTGATTGCAGCAAACAGGGAAGATTGCTGCTCAAGTATTCAAGATGCTTTGAAAGGAATATTGAAAACTTTTAAGATGAGTGAACTAATGGCCCCGAAAGGATAAAGCTGTTTGAAAACCTGACTGTTGATGAGTATCTCTGAGGCCTTCTTAAGTGAGAAAATGTTATCTGCTAATTAAACAAAACCTATAGGTAATTAGCCTTTCATCTCATTTTATCTTACACACATTTAGCATACAATAGTCGGTCATGACCTTAAAAATTGCATCCTTGAGATGCCCAGTTTGACATCACGCAAGTACAAATAGTTCTGAGGACAAAGCTCTAGTGGAAAGCACTTGTTTTCAATGAAAAGTCATTAGGAAATTTATAATTGTCTAACTGTAACGACCAACTTCCCTTGTCTGTTCAGTGACAGTATGAGAAAAACTTATTTAAATTTGAAATGTGAACTCTCTCTCTCCCCTGTAAGTATTTATGATTCATCAGGAGGAACTACAGATTTTCTATGAGGAAGAAGGAAGTGAGTGCATTGTTTGGTGTCTCATCTTTGTTATATCCTTATATTAAGGATTTAGACAACTGACTGACAACTGACTGATAAGTTGCTAATTGTTCTACATCTCACACACATGGCTTTGGTCATTTATTCATTATGACATTGAGTCCTTACCTACTGAATTAGGAATTTCCTCTCAGATGTGCAAATGGGGGTTATTGGAAACTGCTGTTCAGCAGGGCTGGGTGAGTCACCTAAATTTCTTTTTCATTTCTTCTAAAGGAATCATGGGTAGATCAAGCAGCTAAGGGTATATGGACTTGTTAGATCACACCATAGTTTGCTTTTAACTAATTTTAACTTGTTGGCTAACTTAGGAAAAAATAGCTGTAAGTACTTTGTTTAAATTGCATTTAAACTTACTTTTTTTTTTAAATGGTCAAACCATGTTTAACATAGTAGTCTTACTGATAATTATATATATCCTTGTGTAAGACACTTGATATTCACTCTATACTCCTCTTAACCATGAAAATTTAGGTTTCTTAAATATATAAAGTTATTGAGAAACAGAAAAAAAATCTTTTATGTTCTTGAGTCTTGAGAACACATTTCAACTATATTAGCCAAACACACACACACACACATAAGTTTTTTTCTCAGTATACTAGGATAATGTTTTGATGCAATTTATTCCTTTTGAAAACTTATTTACTTTACATCCTGACTGCAGCTTTCCCTCCCTCCTCTCCTCTCATTCCTTCCCCCTCACCTCTCTGCCCTCCTATTCACCCTATTCCTCCTCCATTTCTGTTCAGAAAGGGGCAGGCCTCCCATGGATATCAACAGAGCATGGTAAATTAAGTTTCAGGAAGACTAAGCACATTGCCTTGGATTCAGGCTGGGCAAGGCAACCCAGGATAAGAAATAGGTTCCTAAGAACCAGCCAAAGGATTAGGGACTGCCCTTGTCCCTATTGGTAAGAGTCCCACAAGTAGACCAAGCTACACAACTGTCACATATACGTAGAGGGCCTAGGTCAGTTCCATGCAGGGTTCCTGGTTGTCTGTTCAGTCTCTCTGAGTCCCTGCAGGCAAGGCTAATTGTTCTGTGAGTTTTCTTGTGATGTCCTTGACCCCTCTGGCTCCTACAATCCTTTCCCGTCTCTTCTACAGGGTTCCCCAAACTCAGCCTAATGTTTGATTGTCAGTCCCTGCATTTACTAGCATCAGTTTTTGGATGCAATTTATTCTTAGTAGACAAGTCTTATTTATATAAGCTACCATATTTCACTTGAGGTTGCTTATGACATTCTTCTGTTTTTATTTTTTTAATTTCTCTTACAGCAGTTAGCCATCCAAAGTAACCCTCACCTTTTCCCGAAACCTCAAAAGCTCAAGACCAGCACTTTGTTTACCATTTCTCTGCTCCTACCTTAGGGCACAGCAGTTGTACGCTAAGTACCCATCAGATGAAATCATTTTAGTTGTTGTCGTCCATCTCTTCTGAAGATGCATTTCATTTAGTTACATTTACTTTTTATAAATAATTATTTGTTTACCAAACCATATTTAATAAGTAACCCCTCAAAGAATGTTGCATTAGTTTTGCAACTCACTGTTTACTGAACACCGCCATCTTGCTTTAAAATGACTTACAAAACAGACTGTGGAAGAAATTAAAAAAAAAAAAAAAAAAAAAAAAATGACGTCCAGAGGAATTGAAGTCAAGGTTCCCAGAACTGGTTCCAGACCTTGCATTTTAAAACCGAGCTCAAGAATCTGCCCAGTGTTCAAAACTATATTTAAAGCTTTTTGCTAGTACTGAGCCACCTTTGGCACAGTGTCTATGGGGGGTCCCCAGTCATCGTCTCAACTGACCCCACATGCTCTAAGCAAGTATGTATCTTTGTATTAGCTTTGACGTTTACCTCCTACAACTCAGGGTTTAAGGCAATTTACGATGTCTTTGAATAATTATTAGGGCAGTTTATCACAAAAAAAAAATGGCATGAAAATTTTTGTTTAAAGAAATGCCCTAGAATACTCCCCTCCCCTTTTAAATTTGAAACAAGGTTGTTTTACATGTCAATCCCAGTTCCCTCACCTTCCTATCCTCCCCTATCACCCCCACCAAAACCCAGCCCATCCCTTTTCTGCTCCCCAGGGAGGGTGAGACATTCCATAGGGGATCTTCAAAGTCTGTCCTATCATTTGGAGCAATACCTAGGCCCTCTTCCATGTATCTGAGAGAGTATCCCTCTATGTGGAATGGGCTCCCAAAGTCCTTTTGAATACTAGGGATAAATTTTGATCCATTACTAGAGGCCCCATAGACTGCCCAGTCCTCCTATCTAACATCCACATTCAGGGGGTCTGGGTCAGTCCCATGCTGGTTTCCCAGCTATCAGACTGGGGTCCATGAGCTCCCCCTTGTTTAGGTCAGCTGATTCTGTGGGTTTTCCAGCCTGGATCGACCCCTTCGCTCATCACTCCTCCCTGTCTGCAACTGGATACCATGAGTTCGGCTCAGTGTTTAGTTGTGGGTGTCTGCTTCTGCTTCCATCAGCTACTAGATGAAGGCTCTAGGATGGCATATAAGGTAGGAATCAATCTCATTATTGTGCCAGAATGGCTAAAAGAAAAAACACCAAGACAGTTTATGCTAGAGAGGATGTGGAGAAAGTGGCACACTCCTCCAGTGCTGGTGGGAGAGCAAACTAGTATAACCACTTGGGAAATCAGTATGGCAGTTCCTCAGGAAAATGAGAATCGGTCTACTTCAAGATCCAGTAATTACACTCTTAGGCATATACCCAAAAGATGTACTCATACAACAAGGACATCTATTCAATTATGTTCATAGCAGCATTAGTTGTAATAGCCAGAACCTGGAAGCAACTTAGATGCCCCTCAACTGAAGAATGGATGGAGAAAATGTGGTACATTTACATAATGGAGCACTACTCAGTGGAAAAACACAATGGAATCCTGAAATTTGCAGGGAAATGGATGGAACTAGAAGAAACCATCCTGAGTGAGGCAACCTAGTCAAAAAAAAAAAAAAAAAAAAAAAAAAAAGACAAACATGGTATGTACTCACTCATGTATGGATTTTAGACATAGAACAAAGGATTATCAGTCTACAATCCACACAGCCAGAAAAGCAAGCAAACAAGGAGGACCCTAAGAGAACCATACATAGTCCCCTGGAGAAGAGGAAAGGGACAAGATCTCCTGAGCAAATTGGGAGCATGGAGGGAGGGGGCAGGCAGTTAGGAAAAAGAGAAGGGGAGAAGAGGAGGAGAGAGGTGGGCACGAGGGGACAGGAATATTGAGACAGGGAAAGAATAGAGGAGAACAAGAAAAGAGATACCATAATAGAGGGAGCCAATTATAGATTTAAAGAGAAATCTGGCACTAGGGAAATGCCCAGAGATCTACAATGATGAAACCAACTAACAATCTAAGCAATAGTGGAGAGGCTATCTTTAATGCCCTTCCATGATAATGAGATTGACAACTATCTTTTATGCCATCCTAGAAGACTTTTTAACATCTGCATCTGTATAGACTATGAAGTTATAACTATTAATATCAGCCACTAACTTCCAGTCTGTATTTATATTGTTTTATGTTCACCACTAATAAGCTCTATGACAATTATCAGTGAAGAAATGATCAAAATTAAATAAAAAAATCAACTGACAAAACTCATCACAGACTGATAACTGATATGTAGTTCACAACTATATTTTGCTTTCTCAAAAATTGTATTAAAATGATTTTACAAGCAGTTCTCTGACATCCTAGAGCATATACAAAGATAGGATTCATTATTCTTAGGAACAGTCTCACATTTAAGCATAATGAAATTCTGGAAATATATGTTGAAGAATCTAGTATATCATCCAACATTAGTTATTGTCTTTTTTATTAGAAAATATTATAGGAGTTCATTTTTATACCATACTGTCTTGTAGAAAAGGGCAAGTAATTAAACTAAGGGAAAAAAAGTTAAATTTCATGGGTAGATAACTGGAGTTTGGCTACAGCATTAGTCTTTAAAAGAAAGTGCAGTGCAGTGCTCAATCTTTTATGTATGCTTAATACAAATCCTTAGAAACAATGGAGAAGGTCAAAGGTTCAGATCTATCTATTCACTCAAAAGCTTCTAGAATAGACTAGCAAATAAGATTAAGATGTGTTGCATGAATCAAAAAGAACACATTAATACTTGCTTGTTTAGAGATGGGGGTCAGTTCCTCAAATAGCAAGTGCTTGATGATAAAAGCTCTTGAGTTATTATAAGGGTAAATAATTACTTGAAATTAGCATCTTCTATTGCAATCAAGATAAAATTCCTAGTCATGGAGGGAAGGGTAAATTTTCACAGAAACACATTTTTAATAGAAGAGTCTTTACAATGCTCCACCAAATAAAACCAGTAACTATATCTTCCTTAAAAAAAAACATTAGAAATTTCAGAATAATTTTAGAGAACAAAATCTTCCCATTACTCCTCTAAATCAGAGTTGGGTTGATGCCCAGACCACAAAAAGCTTCTATTTGTGAAGAATCCTCTCATGCTACAAATCTATAATAAATGTGGCTATTGAAATACCATATAACTATATAATTAATCAACAGAGACTTTTTCTAACTGTTCAATTACAACTTTTAGTCCTAAATGACACAGAATAAGCAGAGTTAAAAATTGTTTCTAAAGATAAATGTGATAACAAATGTTACCCAGAGCAAGCTTCCTTTAAATGAGTTTAGCTGATATTTGGCTTAGGAAAGTTGTATTTTAAAACTCAATGGAATGTCCTTGAGCAACAATTTCAAAGATGATGAAATTAAAAAGGAAACACTGTTGTTGCGAGAATTAAAAAAAGAAACTCTTTATTGCACATTTCTACTTCCCAAAGGACTGTGTAGAAGACTCCACTGTCCCTACTTCTTATCAAAATGGTGCCCAACTCCCTCACAAAGAGTAATGCTAGCAGCAAGGTCATTCTCTAGGGAAATGCCATTTAAACTTCCCTCAGTAGAAATGTGCATATCATTTATGTTCTTTCCATATCACTATCTCTCTTTATACACTTGTGATTTCTTAGTAATCAAGCATATGTTTGGGATGTTTCTTGACCCACTCAAAATAAATTCAAGTGAAATTCATTCAAGTGCCAAGTAAATGGTCATGTTCAAATGCTTGCTTCTTCAGATGTCCTCCCATGAGAATCATCTTGCTGGATTAAGACAATGGTTAAATGTTAAGATTCCAAGGCAATATAGAACACTCAAGAGACATCACAACTATCAAAACAGGGTAATTACTACAAAATTCTCTCAAGTATGTTTTCTCAGGGAGGCTCCAAAGCAGGCAAAGAGACACACAGTTCTTTTCTTTTAGTCATGTCTTGCTTAGCTCAGTTTAGACATTAACGAGCAGACAGTTTTTCACATAACTTTTTAATTTAGTAAGGTACAACTTCTTATGATTTTTCAAAAAAATGGAAAATGAGCAATGAATACACTGTAGATGAATTCAGAGTTGGGAGAACAATGGAAAGGCAAAAAGGAAATAGGAAAATAAAATTCCAAATTGCCCATAAATGCTAAGTGGACCTCCATGACAAAGTCTTGAAGCCACAGAAATTCATTGTGTCCACATCTCAATTATATTCTTAAAAGGTACAATTAATTTGATATTGTTCTTTTAGGGCACGAACATGTCTTTACCATTTTATGCTACTGATTTCTGACTTTCTGTGTAATGAAAAAGAAGCTGTAGAATTAGGAAGAGATGAAACACACATACATATGACAGAAACAACTGGTTCACATATGTAAATGTGTCTCAGCTCACATTTCTTTTTCACTCAATATTTTACTGACAATCAGATCGGACAAATGGAGGTTGGACATTAAGCCCACACCAACAGAATGTTTAAAGATATGAAAGTGTTTGAAAAAGTATTGCTCAAGATTGAAAAGCTAAAATTACAGGCTTAGTGGTAGACTATCTGAATTCTACTTTACAGCTGGATACCTCATTACCTAATACAGTATTTTTTTTTTAAATCACAAAACATAAAGTTCTTTCTTTAGTAATTGTGCCTCTGTACAATAGGTAATTTATTTGACTAAATCAAAATAGGACCAGCTGACCTGCCTATGAAAGAGAATAGCAGCGAACAGCAGGACTTTTTGTATAGCCGTACTCATGGGAAAATTGTCTCTGACTGTTAATGTGTCTTCTCAAGTTATTTCAGACTTAGTTCCTTCAATGGGCATGCATAATAGTAGTTCTTTGAGTATGGTTGCTAAGAAATGCAGGCCATGGCCTGTATCAAGTTCATGGCATAGCGCTCAGCACATCTTCAGCCCATCGGTAGCATGAATTCCTGGCAACATCAGTGACTCAGCTTGCATAGTTGCCCAAAAAGAAATCGTGAGAGCAATGCTTCTTCCACAAGCCAAATGAACTCATGTATGCATTTTAGTTCTTTTAAGCAGCGGAATAGGAGAGAACGTTTGCTAATTCTTGAGCAAACATATATAAAAATATCAGCTAGGGTTTTAATGGCCAAGATGAACAATGAGGAAACCTCAAAGGCCAAATGCTGGATAAGGGCAGACAAAGCCAGGAAACTTGCTCTCTCTCACATGTAAACGATGTACCCCTGAGTGAGGAGTGTCTCTGAGTACAAACATGACTCAGACAAATGCAAATAATACCCTGGACTTGTGGGGATGGTGGCAGATGTAGTGTTCCTTGGCTAGTGTAATATCCTGATGAAGGAACAATTCTGTTTTGGGCCACTGAAAATTATGCATACATCAAAAAGATCTCATTTCTCACAAGCATTTGGTGCATCATCCACAGAATGAGTGGTACATCCTTTACCTCCAGAGTTGTGGAATGTCACCAATGGGCCCAATAAGTCAGATAAAATTTAAGAGGAAAACCATAAAGTTTTGTATTTAATTTTATGACAAGAAGGCTTCAACTCAGTAAGTATTATATATACAAGATTTATTTGAGCACAGAATGTGAAAAATGCAGCTAAGATATTTTTATGATGAAATCCTGCTAAGCACCAATGAAATCACATAAATGCTAAAGAAGAAAAAAATCTAGTTTGTTTCATGTAGAATTCATTAGCAGTATACTGAGTTCTGAAGCAGTCAGATAGAAGCTACTGGTTATGGTTAGTGGTAGTTGTCATAAGAACTTTGGCAGCATGGATTCTGCTTGAGTGAGTGAAGTTTTAGAAGTTAAGCAACAGAAACACTAGGGAAAAACTGAAAACATACATCTTGAGGGTATAAGGCAGACACAATGCCACCAGAACTAAAGGGCATCCTATGTCACTGTGTTGCCTTTGTAAACTAGAGCTTTCTTTGGTTGTCAGCGTGTTTACAATGTGGATTAAACAAGTAATTGAAGGCTTCAAGAAACATTTTTTAACCCCCCCCCCACCCTTGACAGAGTGCTACCTTCCTACACTTGAACACAATCTTTCCTATTTCCTGTTATTACAGCATGGAATTCAAGGGTCTGTCGCTACCACTTACATTATTAATAGGACATACAATTATTTCTTGTTTCCTTGTCATAACCAAAAGGGAACAAACAGTAATAGATGAATAAGGCTATATGCTTTATCATATGAAAAAATATTTTATCTTTGCAGAATTGAAGATTATATCCTTATAGGCAAAAGAAAATGTTTATCAGCATCTAGCATACAATTCTTGGTGCCAGGAGAGATAGGTATAGCTTCAACAAATTGCATATGTATAAGCTTGTAATTTGTTTAAGCATTTGGGTTTGCTTCAAGTTTCTGTAAGGAAGTTAAGAACAATGCATGGAAATTACAGTAAGTCAAGCTTTGTGCACTGGACATGCTTTACGAGCGGGGAAGATTTTTTAATGGAGAATTGTAAGCTCAGAACCCCACTTTACCACTTTCAAGTCCCATGAGCCTGGGCTGGGAAGGGCTGTTAGAGATTCCTCAGTTATAAACAAGAGGTTTGAATATGTAGCATGCAGTTACTTGTTAAGTATTAAACAGCAGATACAACCGCCTCATGTACATCACCACTTAGTATATCATAATGCCTTAGTTTCTCATCAATAGTTCTGCTTTGTAGAAGTCAGGATTACCTCTTCTGTCTAAATAAAACTGACCTTAAGGTTCTACACTTGAACTGTTTTATATTTTTCCCATGGAAGTCTTTCATGCTATAGTTTCTCTCATCTCTATGAGTAGATGACTTTCAAATTTATTTTATGTTCCAGAGATACTTCCAACAGAATACATCTATGGCTGAATGCTTAACTTGTTTCAGCCTAACTACCATGTCATCACGTTAATAGTCCCTGCTCTCTGTGGGAGACGGAGTTCAAGACTCCCAAGATGACTCAAACTATGTACCAATACATACATATACTCTTATTCTATGTATACATACTGAACTATGGTAAGATTTAACATGAATTTGGTATAGTAAGGAATTATCAACAAAAGTAACAATAACAAGTCTAATACCATGTACTCTAATAATCAATCTGATAATATACAGTAACAAAATGTATATGGGCTTGCTCATGGCATTATATTCATTGGGTTTTGTTTTTTTTTTTTGTTATTTTATGAGATAGTAAAAGCTTCTGTGGCAGAGGGAAGTGAAATAAAGGATAGAATGGGAGCATTCTGCAAAGGTGTCAATCACTACTAAGGAGTTAATTGAACACAGCAGTTGATGACACAACGGATAGGTAGCATCCAATGTCCATATGTGGATCAAAGGGTGAAAGAGTATGATGGCATGAGATGTCATCAAGTTACCTAGAACAGCATAGTTTAAACTTTCAGTTCTGTTTTCTGGAATCTTCTATGTAGCATTTTTTTGCACCACAGTGTCTATACTCTCATTTAAATTCCACTTTATTGGTGCGTTTCTTATGATGATTTGAAATAAACACTGACCCCAGATTCTCTGTGGCTTTCCACGCTAGTGGGACTGACACACATTTTCTTCTCTCACTCCAAGGATTATCAATGCTTTCACGACCAATGCTTTCAACATTGCTTCACAGTACGTTTTGAACCAACACCTCTTCATTTACATTTTTTATTTCCTTCTTAACAAGACGTCACCTCACAAGACAAACTTGAGTGTTGTTGGCCATATGCAGTTTTCATTTCAGTCTATGTCTTCCAGTTTTTAAGACGTTACCTTGTAAGCCATCCTGATATTACTGGCTATTCTGAAATCTCTCTCTCTCTCTCTCTCTCTCTCCATCTGCAGCACAACTAAGTTCCATAATTTCATTTCCTAACCATCTTATATTCATTATTCTTTCTTCCCCTCAATCACTACTGGCAAATTTCCCCAACTTCTCCATTGTTCTCAATCATTATATTTTTCAATTAATTTATGTTCTCATTTACTCAGCAACTGGAGACAGTGATTCACTCTACCTTTGCCTGAGTTATTATAAACTATAACTCATGAGATCTGAGATGAATTTACTATTACCTTCTCAACATTTATGAAATTGGAATGCACACTGTGATAGATTGCACTTAAATGGAAGAATTTTTCTTTACTAGTGTTCCTTCAAATAAAGCACCTGATAGTTTATGGTGCCTTGGATACCTTTGATGCAATGCCCTAATACGCCACTGAATATGTAGCCATCCTTTATGTCTTCTGATTCTTTTGCCTCACAATGCTTCCTGTGTCAGTACTCATTCCAGATAATGCTGAGTATAAGTTTGCATAATCCATAATTCATGCTATTCATTTCACTTTCCCCCTCATCCGGGGCAAATCTATCATTCTCTACTCTTACCCACTATTTACCTCTCTTTACCTACTTTCCTGTCCCTTTGCAAGGCCAGAATCAAAGTCCCTTATGGGAACATACAAAGTCCTTCCCAATCTGCTCCTAATGGAATTTTTCTGCCTTTCATTTCTCCCAAACAACTTCAGTATCATTTTAACAAATATTATCAAGTCACCCTGAACAAATAGTCATGCCCTGGGACATGTTATGTGATTTGCTTTGAAAGATTCCTTTGATCAAATTCAAGCTATCTTTTAGAGTTCACTTCTGATATCATCTCTCAGAAGCATTTCCTGCTTCCTGTGAGAGTCATCTCTCTACATTTTTATCCCATGTGCACAATAACCTGGACTTGGAAGGGAGAATCTGAGTCTATGCTAATAAATTTATAAGTGATTTAACCTCTCTGGGCCATATAGATACATTTTACTCTTTCTTTGTATCTTTAATGCTTGATATAATTTTTGATATATGTATTCTTTGGATAAACACTGCTAGTAAGGCAGCATTGAATCATAGCTTTAAACTATCACACATCCAAATGAATAAATTGAAAATTTGTCAGGTTCTATGTGTACAGAGAGTTAAATATATTTCTGTTTCACTGAAAGTGGGGGAATTTCTTGTTAACTTCTACTGCTAAAAGTAAGACTTAAAATAATGGTAGCTCTGAGGTTGATTCTGTGAAGCTATTTTAATTTGTTTAATCTCACACAGTCTCTTTGGTTTTTAATTGCCTAAGGAGCATAACCCGGTGTTGTAACTTTAGTTAGACGCATCAAAGCAAAAGAAGGAATGATAGTCACACCAACAGGATATGGTGCTTTTTAAAGGTCTGCGCTAAAATGTTCCCCGGCAATATGCTGCAAACAGTTCACCTTGTCTTGTGAATGGTCTTGCTGACATGAGAGGGGACCGGGTCACACACACAGTGGGTTATAGAGGTAGCAGCAGAAGGAATGAGGGAACCGAGAGCCACAGTCCGGTTAAAGTCAAATTCCTCTTCTCTTTCATGTGTCTTACCTTCACACCTGCTCCTTTCTCATCCCCCCCCCCCACGCGTCTCTCCTGCCTAAGCAAATCCTGAAGGTGATGCCTTAGCAACTTCCTACCTGTGATAGTTAAAGGCAAGGCATTGGTAACTGCTAGTGATGTTTACCCAATGGGACACTTTGCAGAGTGGGCCCACTGAGTTTATCCAACCAGAAATGTAAGCTAAGTTTCACTGGTTTGATTTGCCCATTGACTTCAACAGACTGAACAGTCGGCATCTTTCAGGTCATGCATGGTAAGCCCAGACTCTGGAGGGTAGATGTCCTCAAAACACTAATTAATCTACCTAAGAAATGATGTGTGGGAGGAGCACCAGGGACCTTCCCTGACGTGTCAGCGTCACAGGTCTGTGAGCACTGGTTATGCCCTTCGTAGATGAAGCGGCATCAGGGACACTCTCTGTTGTACCGTCTTATTAAGAGAGGGGCTATATTGAATCCTTTTATTTTCTGAAAAGAGGAATTATGGTACCCTTCTCATCTGAGGTTGTTCTTAGCGTAAGGTCTCACATGCACTTACGATGCACTTGGCTTGTACTCTCTGATGTGGTGCCACACGGATCAAATGTTAGACTCAAGTGGATGGAAATGCACTTCTTCTGGGAAGATAAGAGACTGAGGGCATTACAAAAAATGGACTCACCATTGAAAATTGGCCAGAAAAAGTCCTTCTTCAAATTTACTGAATACAAGTAAAACTAGGCATTTCTAGTTGTGCAAAGGAGCATTAATGGGGTCATTTACTCTAATAGGCAGTCTTTTCTGATAAATAGAGCACATTTAAAAACACTACCCTGTAAATCTAGGGCACTATACATTATTCATCGACTTTAAACAAAATATGCAGAGTCGACTTGGAACCCAGATGAAAAGAAAGTTTCAATCTAGTTTTAGAGAATATAATGCCAACAAAGAAAGCCAAACAGGTCTGATTATTGACATACCAGAGACTACCCAGCCTCATATTTGATACTGTACAATGGGATTCTAGGAAGTACCTATCTTCCAGAAATTTTAATTAATAGAGATGAAAGAGCACTTCAATATTGAAAGGAAGGCAGATGCTAGCTCATCCATCCAGACAGCCATTCTAAAGCTGTATTACGGCCATCATAAAATGTTATTTTTAAATCTCACCTTCCAATTGCGTGCTTTGTTTTCGCCTCTTAACATTTTGCTCCGCCATGACCATGAACATACTTCTTTAGTGTGTCCTTTAGCGAGACAGTACATGTATTAAACAGTTTCATTTTCCCATTAACTTGATATAACTAAACCTTCAGCTTTTAAATATGCGTCATTAATTTAGCCAAATAGTCACCTTTGCTTTTTTGTTGCTCATCAGATGCACAGTTCAAGAGTTCAGGAGATGTAAGGAGGTGCTCTGGCTGGCTGTCTCCCATGTGAGGAGAGACAATTTCAAGGCTCTCTTGTCAGTTTCTTATGGATCAGTGGTTCTCAACTTTTCTGATGCTGCAACCCTTTCAAACAGTTCCTCACGTTGTGGTGATCCCCAACTGAAAAATGATTTCACTATTGCTTCATTGCTATATTTTCGCTGCTGTTATGAATTATAAGGGAAATATCTGATATGTGACATCCATGAAAAGGTCATTCAATCCTCAAAAGGGTCATGACCTATAGGTTGAGAACCACTGCTGTGCCTCTATTTAGTAAATAATATTTCTAATGAAGCTCGTAAGGAACAAGAAAGGAGGCAGCCATATTCTCCACAGATATTGGCATGTTCATCCCAAACTCATGGACTGAACTCACTCCCTCTTCTGTGGACTGCGATGCATTTTGCCTTCAGTGTCTCTTCCTAAAAGTGGTTCAAGAGATCTACTCATGGCCAGCAAACTAGTTTAGGCACCATGTTCCACAATGGTAATGTTTTCTGAACACTTCCCTGGTGTTTTTCTATTTCCCACTCATGTATGTACATCACCAGCTTCTGAATCAAACAAACATCATGATCTCCTTTCCCACTACCCAACAGTGCCATAAAGAACGGACTCTGTAGCCAGACACATTTATCTTCTGGTCCCCAAATGTGTTAGTTGTGTGGCTTTGTTAAGGCATTCCTCTTCTCTATCCCTCAGATCTTTCATTTGTGGAATGAAGAAAATGTACTTGGGCCATTAAAGTGTTTTGAGAATTCAATAAAATCTTACCTCAATTCTCAGAACAATGTAGCAATGTAGGGAATACTCAATATCTCATATAACATTGGACTAATCTAAAATAGTAATTGTTTTTACTTTTCCCCCCCTGTAATTTCTCAGATCTTAGGATGTCTTCTGTGACTTTTAAACCCATCTTTGAGTATTGTAACTTTGATTTACTCTATACACACCGAATCCACAGACAGCTATTAACAAAAACTCATAAGCTTGGGTTCAATTTTCTACTCCTGATATGGGAGACAGCGGCTGAAGGCTGTGTGAGGGTACTGATGGGCTTGAAGTTGACAAGAAAGGTGAAGTTCTCAGACAGACTTACTGGTTAAAATCTGATGGGTTTTCTAAGTTCTTTAGCCTTTCTGAACATTAGTTAACTAACTCTAAGATACAAGCATTATTAATAGTAATGTCTTGTTGAAAACGTTTCTAACTGATCAACATACAATTTGCCCTACTTTCTGAACTCAACACCTGTATAAAAACCTGGGCAGACAGACCATAGGGTAAAAAAAAAATAGCAGCATTATAACGATTTATTTTATTTAAAGACTTCTGATTTCTGAAATGTAGGAAGAAACTGTGATAGCAACTGAATGATTTTGTTTTCATGCCAGAGGGTTATCCTGAATTAAGTTTACTGAACAAGTAAAAAGCACTGAAAGTAATACCACTCAAGTAAGAAGATTGCCACTGTAGACAGTTGGATTCAAAAGTCTCCTGTTGCTGGGTACCTTGTATACAAATACTCTTTCTCATCTTTGCACATTTGTATTTTGTGTCATGATTAATGTGTCCATATTAATTACCAAATGAGGTTTTAGTCCTTGATATCCTAAAATATAGATGTCAATAGGGTTACCTATACACCACCAACATGGTAGCTCACTTTTATTTTTGAAGAAGAGTTTTTTTTTGTTTGTTTTAACCATGTTCAACTGATCATTCTTTACCCATAATTTTGATGAATGTTAGCTAGAATCATAGGGTCATCTATTTGAAAACAAAGAACATAACTTCTATCTAACTTAACGTTTTCATTTTCTGGGTGACAAGAAATCTGTGGAACTAAGTGAATTAGTGAATTTCCTGTTACTGAACTATCTAGCCTTCCATGCCAATGGAAGCTATGTGTATTTCTATTTCACCCATTCCTGTTGTCAATTCTCAAACTCCAAAAACCCAAAGTTGTACATGTCCAACTCACCAGACCGATTCTTCAATATATGTTTACCATAAGCTAGGGCCATTCTCCTTACCTCATGATGTCACCCCTCCATGTCCTCCCTGGCACTACAACAATCCTCTGTACAGGTCTCTATTATTCTCAGTGTTCAAATCTTCCAAATTTCATTCACTTTCATTGTTTTTGAAGTTCCTAATAGACACTATTTTATACCATCTCTCTCTCTCCATCCATCTATCCATCCATTTAACTCATCATTTTCTCTCTACCCGTATGTATGTATCAAGTGGCTGCAATGTCTCAGAGATAATGCTAGGTACCAAAGTCACAAAGGTAAAAGAATCCATGGAGCCACTCTAGTTTAAGTCAACTGTAAAAAAGAATTACCGTATAGGGTCTAGAGTATTTTAATGGGAATCTCAGTGAAAAGGTGATGTTTCACAGAAGACACAACCTTGACAGAAGTCCTAGAGACTGGAATGTTTCAGCTACTTCCTTATGGCTCGATTTGTTACCTGATGGGAGGTATCATTCTGTAAATATTTTCCTCTTACTGGTTAATGAATAAAGTACTGTTGGCCAATAGGAAAGCAAGATAGGTGGGACTAGGAGACAAGGAGGATTCTGGGAAGTAGTAGGGAGGAGTCAGTGTAGAGATGAGAGAAGGTAAGTCCGGGCCCTCTCTCCGGTAAAATGAGACCATGTGGAAAAACTTAGATTAATAGAAATGAGTTAATATTTAAGACAGGGCTAGCCAATAAATAATGCTAGTAATAGGCTAACAGAATTATATCTAATACAGCATCTCTGTCTGTTATTTGGGGCTGGTATGGCTCTGGGACCTGACCAGCAGGAAAAACTACTCTTAACAAAATGCCGTTCAACTTTCACTTAAAACTTAACAAAAGCTTAAGAAAGGGTTTTAGAAACAAAAGTACAAAGACAAGCAAGGCTTCTTGGTAGCAGCATTTTTCTCAGTTGGGCTCTGTTTTGCTAGAGACAAGCAGAGACTTTTGCGTCTCCTTTAAGGGAGATTTCCTGACTCAGCATAGTGGCAAAAACCTGCAAGGCTTTTTAAAGAGCTCTGTTAACAACGGTGTGTATGAGAGCTGGCAATGGCAGTGACCACATATTCAAGCTGGCAGCGTGCTGCTGGATGGCAGCGTAGACCAAGGCAGTGAGCACAGCTCTCAGTTCTGGCAGTAAAAGTACCCTACCATCTTGCATAAACTGCAGCTAAAACAGCTATGGCTTTCATTTTAGTAGTGTTGTTTACCAGATAAAGACTCATGACCACAAAAAGATAAAGATTCAGATTAAGAAAAACCTTTAAATGTTTACAGTGTTTTTAAAAATATACATAGGCTTGGGAGAGAAAAAGAATAAAATGTTTTTAAAAAGACAGTAGCAGGGTGTGGTGGCACATGCCTTTAATCCCAGCATTCAGGAGACAGAGGCAAGCAGATCTCTGTGATTTCCAAGTAAACCTGGTATACAGAGTTAATTCCAGGACAGATAAAAGTTACACAGAGATATCCTGTCTCAAAAAAAAAAAAAAAAAAAAAAAAAAAAAAAAGAAAGAAAAAATAAAAGTAGAAGAAACAGAGTAATAAAAAAGCCATGTAAAGATGGAAAGCACAGAGAGAATCTGGATACTGTACGGTATTATATTGTCTTTGCATTGTTTGACTGCTGAGGAAATAAAACAACTGTTAAAGAAATGCTGCTAGATTAATTCAACTTATATATTTTAAAAAGGCTTTAACTTCAAAATTTAAATCTAAGGACAGATTACTGGGGAAAAGGATTTCTATTTTTGTTTCCACAGAAAATGAAAAGCTGTGGATTCCTTGGATTAACATGGTTTCATCAAGCAAGACCCCCTGAAGCATTGTCTTTAGCACAAGGCAGCTTTGCAGACCACTACAGTCAGGATTTCTTCATCTTCTTAGGATCCCCATGACAGTGCCCCTACAAGCAGGAAGTAGTTTGGAAAGAATGATGCCCAAATTCCCAAATATTGTTTATAAATGTTTGTTTTCATTTAAATGGGATTGGTTATAAATGGTTAATGACAACAACCAATCTCTTTAAAGGTAAAAAAGGGGATTATGGTATAGTTTTAAAATGGATTTTCATTTATTGATACAATTTAAGTTCAATTTTGTGATATGTATATTTCTCCTTTCCTCTTGTTTAGGCATTGTGTTTATATAGCTCAAATAAAAATGTAATGTATAATTTAGTACAGATGATAGTTACCTATAATAGTAAAAACTTATAGTTTAGTTAGGATTTCTAGATATACAGAGATGTATTTGAGATGAGTAGGCATTTTTCAAACCTTTCAAAGACCCACAGAATATGGCATTTAAAAAGATTTAGGGTTTTTCTTGACAGTGAGCTATAACTGCTCCTGGCAACACCACCTCCATCAGAAAGGAAGATGAACATCAAAGAAACACGTTATAGAGTTTGCTTTCAATATGGAACGACTAACCATTTTGGCAAGATACTGTTCTGGACTGTTTGACTTTATGCTGTATAAACTGGACATGCAAGACCCACAGGAAAGTGACTGCTGATACACGATGGACATTGCTACAGAATTCCTGCTTCATGGAAGAGTCTGCCAGACAGTCTGCAGGACACAGAGAAAAGTGACTAACAAACTGCCAATACAGGTAGACAATTTAAAGTTTCCTGCTTTGCTGAGGAGTCTGCCAGACACACTATGGCCTTTGGGCTGAAGATGGATGATTACAGAAGAACTTCAGGTGACTGATCAGGTAGCAAGATGTCTCTGTCATTTCTAGAGTTTATATAGAGTTTATATATTATCCTTCTATGGTCTTTGAAGGAGTTGAAGACAGATAGTTATGGTTATTTTTCTTAGTTAGGAAGATAAGTTACATATAGGACTCACTGAAGTTACACTTCAGACTCACAAAGATAGATGATGCAATGTTTTCTTTAAATCTTGATAAATGTTAATAGACTAAGTATTGTTAACTGTGGTTCTTATTTGATAACTATTTTGTTATATATTTTACTATGTTAAAGTTAAAACCCTTCTTTTTATTTAGACAGAAAAGAGGAGATTCTGTAAATATGTTTCTCTTCTTGGTTAATGAATAAAAAACTGTTGGCCAACGGGAAAGTAAGTTAGGTGGGACTAGGAAACAAGGAGGATACAGGAAGTAGTAGGAAGGAGATTCAAGATGGAGGATGGAGACAGTAGAACGCCAGGCCCTCTCTCCCGTAAGATTAATAGAAATGGGTTAATATTTGAGACAGAGCTAGCCAATAATGCTAGTAACAGGCCAAGCTTTATATCTAATACAGCATCTTTATGCGTTATTTGGGGCTGGTGTAGCTGTGTGGGTCCAGACTGGCAGGGAAACCTGCTCTTAAAAGTTATCAATAGCAATTACCAATATTTTCCATTAAACTAAAAGGTTTTCCAAAGGTCTAGGGCAAGCATTTTCAGACTTTTCAAGTAAAATGTTGTGTGGTATAATTCCCTAAGAGAAAGAGTAGTTAGAAAATTATTTTATACTACAAGCTACTAGAGATACTTTAGACAATTTCATTTGAATCATATATATATATATATATATATATATATATATATATCTGAATTCATTTATATTTAGGTAAACACACCTTACAGAGGGAACTACCTTAGTTAAATAAACATCTTATTCATAAAAGTTTTGAGTCTTTTCATTTGAGATGTTACACTTCCATAGTTTAAGTAGTATTTCCAAAGAGCAATAAAAGCAGTCAGAGCTCACTTTCAAAGACATTAGCATCACCCAAGGTTAGAAGGGGTCTATAATTCAAAGAGTCAAACAGAAAATGTTAATGAAGCAGAATGTAGTCAAGTCACATAAAATAAGAAAATAATTCTCAATTTTGCTTTGGGCACAGCAAATAGGATCGAAAGTATCACTTCAGAAGGAGGAAACAGCTGTTTACTGAAATGTGACATTCTTAAAACATTTGCCCACAGCCCACTGACTGGGAAAAGATTTTCACTAATCCTATATCCGACAAAGGGCTGATCTCCAAAATATACAAAGAACTCAAGAAACTAGTCAACAAAACACCAAATAACCCTATTAAAAAATGGGGTACAGAACTGAAGAAAGAATTCTCAATGGAGGAAATCAAAAAGGCTGAAAGACACTTAAGAAAATGCTCCACATCCTTAGCTATCAGGGAAATGCAAATCAAAACAACTTTGAGATACCATCTTACCCCTGCCAGAATGGCTAAAATTAGAAACACCAGTGATGACTTATGTTGGAGAGGATGTGGAGAAAGTGGAACACTCCCCCACTGCTGGTGGGAGTGCAAACTCATACAGCCACTTTGGAGATCAGTATGGCGGTTCCTCAGGAAAATGGGAATTAGTTTACCACAGGACCCGGCAATCCCCCTCTTAGGCATATACCCAAAGGATTCACATCAATGCAACAAAGACATCTGTTCAACTATGTTCATAGCAGCACTATTTGTAATAGCAAGAACCTGGAAGCAACCTAGATGCCCTTCAATTGAAGAATGGTTAATGAAGATGTGGCACATCTACACAATGGAATACTACTCTGCAGAAAAAAATAATGGTATCTTGAAATTCGCAGGCAAGTGGATGGCACTTGAAGAAACCATCCTGAATGAGGTAACCCAGTCACAAAAAGAGGAACACAGTATGTACTCACTCATATATGGATTTTAGACCTAGATCAAATGATCACCAGCCTATAATTCACATCACCAGAGGAACTAGGATACAAGTTGTATTCTAAGAGATTCATATAAAGTCCCTCACAGAACTGGGAAGGGACAAGTCCCCCAGACCTCAGATATAGTGGGGGAGGACAGCTAATGGAGAGAGAAGTAGGAGAAAATGAGAGGGAGGAGAGGAAGGCATGTGCGACCAGGAGGATTGAGCCTGGTTAGGAATGGAAAATAGGAAAGAGAGAGAGAGACAGAGACAGAGAGAGAGAACATAAAAGAGGGAGCCAATATTGGTTTGAAGATAAAGTTGAACACAAAGAAAGGTCGAGGGAACTACAAGACTGCTCCCAACTAACAATCTCAGCTTCCGTGGAAAGGCTATCATAAATGCCCTTCCCGGAGAGTGAGATCAACAACTAACTTCTCCATGGAGTCCTCAACTAATGCCTGTTGAAAACAGGAGCAAACACCCATACATAAACACTGAGTCAAACTAGAACCCAGAAGCAGATGGAGAGGACAAGACCATGTGGTAGAAGTACATAGAGACAGCTTACCTGAACAAGGAGGAGCTAAGGGCCACTAGACTGATAGCTGGGAAGCCAACAGGGGTCTGACTCGGACCCCCCTGAATATGGGTCTCAGCCAGAAGGTCTGAGCAGCCTAAGAGACCTCAGACAGTGGAGCCAGGATGTATCCCTGGTGCACAAAAGGACTTTGCAAACATATCCCCCATGGAGGGATAACTGCCTTATTCTAGAGATAGGAGAGAAGCCCTAGTCCCTACTTCACAGGACCTGTCAGATCTACATGACCCCAACTGGATGGCATTCCCCTACATATTGTATTGTGGTGGGGGGTTGGGAGGGGAGGGTGTTTAGAGTGCATGGGAGAGGGTAGAGAGGGCAAAAGGGAGGGAAGGAGGGAGGGAGGGCTTGGGGGGAGGGAGGGAGGGAGAGGGAACTGGGATCGACATGTTAAAAAAAAAAAAAAAAAAAAAAAAAAAAAACATTTGCCCACACTTCTCTTTTTAATGTTAGTCTGTGTCATTCTCCCAAAGTTAATAACCCCAGATAATTGTATGTACAAGGGATAACTTAAATGATTATGAAAAAGATAACTTAAAGATGAGGACTTAACAAAATAGGTCAGAAAATCTTGTCCAAAGACTAATTGCCAGTATTTCATAAAGAAAGCCAATGGGTAATTTCAAATATAAGTGTTTTAGAATCAAATTACTGACATTTTAATAGTGATTAAACAAGTCTGTGATCATTATTGTTTCAACCCTGCAGGAATTAATTTAAGTTTTTGCAAATCTGGATCTTGCACTGCATGTTTCTGGAAACAGCAGCCCACCGCGTGGTCCTACAGCACAGTGCCCACTAATGTTCCAAGGAAGGCATTACCCTTCTTAGAACAAGTCTGGGACTCATGGTATTGTCAATGACAATGGTGCACAGTGGGGGACATTGAGACACTATTTTCTTTTGTCTGAATTTGTGGGATCTCTCTATCAGTCACCATGAAGCCTCTGCTTGATCTTAGGGTGGGCATGTGAAAATGATTCAGGAAGGCTACTCTCTTGAAATTCAAAGTAACAATTTCAAAATCAGATAGCAATTGAACAGCAGAATTAATTTTGCAGGATTTTATGGTTAAAAAAAAAAGATCATTGCTGAGAAATGCTTTTATTGTCTGTCCCAAATTGATTCTTTTTATCCCCTGGTCTCTGGGCTTTCAGAAAGGTTTTAACAGGAGACAAGGAGGAAGTCGCTGCCCACTCTGGATGATGCTTCAGAAAAAGGTTCTTCAGATTGGATCAAAGGCTGTAATTTCCATGCCATTTCTGTCCAATTTTCTTTTCTCCTAATGTTTTCATTTTTTTGAAATGGCTATGATTGCAATCCAATTTTGCCCACACAGCACTGCATGCCTAAATGAAGCATTTATCACAAACTTTTTGTCTTTTTGTTGCTGGAGATTTTATTTGCTTAGAAATCTTTCTTTTTCATTAATGTTTACCGCTTAAGCTGCATTACAATTACCTTCAGTAATTACTACCTGTTGAGGCTTATATTATTCCACTCTCCAGATGTGGCATCAAAAGTTGCTATTTCAAAACAATTATATGTTACTGCTGGAACTCATTCCTGCTTCACCAAATACAGATCTCCTCATGGATCCCTTGGAAAGTTTTCTCTGTGTCCCTTATCCTGATTTACAAACACTAAAACTTTGAAATGGCCTATGGTTGACTTTATATGTGTTTCCAGTGAGTTTTTATAAGCTCAGTGTATATAATGGCATCCTCGTATGAGTGATTGTACTTAGAATCAATCATGTGATGGACCTTACTTGTTCAAATCACATATCAGGATTTGACCAGCCTCTTAATTTCAGATCTATTAGTGTAGTTTACTCATTGCAAACTCTACCTAAGCCTGCCCAGAGCCTTCTCACAATCATTGGAATGAGAAATCCAAAACCTTTTTGTCACTCCCAAACCTGATAAAGAAATTTTTGTGTAGATCTAGGAAAAGAAACAAAAATCCCAAAAGAAACAGGCTATAGATATTAAAGTATAGGCTATACTGTTCCTATTTTCATCTTTGGAAGGGCTTGAGTCTTTTCACATAATCATGGAATATAAAAAAAAGATGGTATTGGTGCCAGTTATGAGGCAGACAAAGAATAGACAAACAAAAGCATTTTAATGGTGTTTGGTTATCACTGCAAAGATGGGTCTTACAAGTTCAATCTGAATTCTGGAATTTGTACTTTATTTTCCAAAGTACCGTGCTATTTAGGCTTCCTGTCATCTTTATCTATAAATCTATAGACACAACACAGTTTTTGTCCTCATAAACCCAGTTTGATTCTAAAACCCTTCAGAAAACATTCCAGGATGGATTTCAACCAGCTTCATGAAGCTATACTGTAAAGTGGATTACGTTCAGAACTGCTAGAGTACAGACGCTGTTTTTTTGTTTTTTTGCTTTATTGCTGGTGTTTCTTCCTGGACTCTGAGATTGGTTTCTATCATGTACTAGCATTTCACACTTCTCCACACTTTGTCTTTTCAATCTGGGAGCTAATGTTTGGTGTCGGTGTGGTGCGGTGCAGTTTAAGAGTGCTGGACAAAGAATGTGGTGTGGTTCCTACACTTTGCGAATCACCTGTGTGGTCTTCGTCAAAGGTATTGGATTTCCTTAAGACTCAGTTTTTCACTTTTGTAAAGGAGAGAGTGGGACAAAAGGGTCCATCAGAGACTCGATCATTTATAAATGACATAGTCCTCGAAAATACAATTTAGAATCTCTCTTAACTTTTACTTCATGGTGCAAGGTTGGGATGTTGGTCACGGTCTAGACACTTTCTCCTGTTCAAAAGCACTGTGAGGGCTGAGGTGGATTTTGTTTGTCTGTGTGTGCTTATTCCATTTTTGCTTCTTTCATTTCCTGTTCTCTATAGGACCCGAAATGCTGAGTGCATGAATGGAGGCAATGCTCTGGGTTCTAACGGCTGGGGCTTGGGTCCTTTGTCTGTGAGAATGGGGAGTTACTTAGTCCCGTTTACTCACTACAACAAAGCAGTTGCTGATGCCACCACACGGATTTATTGCTATGTTTTAATAAACAAGAAAATTAGATGGAACCTATGCATCACGAACACATGCAAATTATAACTATTTTTCAATAATTAATATTCACAAGCAATTTTTTTTGAGACAGTCTCTCTTTAAGGACCTAGCTTGCTATGTAGACCAGGGAGTCCCTAAACTTTCTTTCACCTACTGGGACTGAGGTTTGTGTCACCATATCAAGAGCTATAAACCACTGTTTTTAAAGGCAGAGAAATTCAGTACTGGGAAATAGACCTGTCATAAAGAAGAAAATACATATTAATACATCTATCTTTACTCATATCTATCTATATTGTTTACATCTATATCCTTTTCTTTTTTTCTATTTATTCTAAATTTCAATCAAAACTCTCCCCCCCCCCACTGCCTCCTCCTCAGCCTCCTATCCACCCTTCCCAACAGGTAAGGTCTCCCATGGGGAGTTCATAAAGTTTGGTGCATTAAGTTGGGGCAGAGTTGTGCTTAACTTGTCTTAGCTCTTACCGTTTCAAAAACTGGTTTTGGCTAAAACTGGTTTTGGTTTTAAGAAATAGAAAAAGACTCAACTATCTTGATGGATTATGGATTTTTTTTTTAATGCTTCTGTACAACGATAAGAAAACTAACTCACATTTCCTGAAAAATGTCAATATAGTAAATAAAGCGAGTAGTTTGGGTTTTATTTATCTATTTATTTATTTATTGTTATGGAAAATAGATTCTTCTCTCCGGGCCACAGGTTCCCCTCCCTCCACCCCTTCCAGCTCTTCCCGACTCCCCTCTCCCCCAGATCCTTGCCTCGTGTTTCCTTTCAGAAAAGAGCGACTTCCAAGAGCCAAAAAACCAAACAACAAAACAAGATACAATATGATAGGGCAAAAGTCTTCACATCAAGGCTTGACAGTCAGCACAATAAGAGAAAAGGAGTCCCCAAAGCAGGCAATAGGAGCCCCACAGAAACACCGAGCTAACAGTTATAACATATGTGCAGAGTACCCAGTGCAGACCCTTGTAGGGCCCGTGCTTTCCTCTAAGCCCTGCTTAGCTGACAAAAATGAGTTGATTTTTAAGAGAAGTAAATCAAAGAAGATTGGATAATGCACCATTAGGCGCAATCAGTACATACTCTATAAGAGCAAATGGATTTGCTATCATCCAAAGTATCTGAGCGGAGACTGGATATGACTAGATATGGTCTTGATAATATTTTACAGTGGAAAATCCTTTAGACACTAAAATCAATGATTAGTAAATTGATTAGAAAATTGAGAAAATAACTTCCAAACAGCCACACTGGATGTAAGCCAAAAGTGACTTTAGAAATGCATTGGAAATATGCAAATTGAGTAGTCAGGTTCTTTGAATATTGTGTTTGTTAAATATAAGAGACAGGTTAAAAAAAAAAGAAAACAGATATGCCATAGATTATACCAAACGTGATATAATTATTTTTATGTTTGTATTTTCCCTTTTTTAATAAATAGATCATCTATCAAAATTCAAATGTATGAAATTACAAAAGCCAGGCTTTAATTTTCCATCCCGTGGATAGCAGCTGCAATGATTTTTAACTAAAATGACTGGCACAGGAGTTAATTGCCTCTTCCTGGTTATTACAGTCAGAATCTAGCTTTTACCTTCTCATAGCATCAAGTCCACATTTTCGCATCTTTAGCTATAATTTAACTCACTCCAGCAGCTTCAATTTCCCTATTGCACACTTCTCCACTAGGAGAATGGCATTCCAACAGTGAGAAATGATTCAGCAGGAAATCAAATAGATCCTGTCCAACCAATGTCTTTGTTAAGGACAGCATGGGAAACACTACTAGTGATTTCTTTACAACAGTGAATCCAAGGTGAGTTTGTGTATTCCTAGGTAATTCATAGCCATGCAAGGAACATCACAGTGGTTTGCTTAAAAATGAAGATATACATTAAGTCATCTTTTGCCTAAACTAGCGAGTGTTTGATCTTTTCTTCATTGGAGTAATTAATATTAAACACCAAGGAGGTCATGCTAGAGCCACTGAAACAAGCAGGGATATAGATAACATTATCAAATATGATACTGTTACATTCATGGAACTTAGTTGAAAAACCTAGGATCTCAGCAAATAGATACATAATTGCATATTGACCTTCAAAATGGGATTATATGGATGCAAAATATAAGATCTAATAGTATAAAGAAGGATACTATCCATGTAAAGTGGCATGTACTGTTCTTTAAGCAGACTTACTGGAGAGCCTGAAATACTCATCTAGAAGTTAATGTGGGAAGCTTGGTAAGGAAACACGAATCTGACACTGGGGGTCCATGCTGGGAGACATCTACAAGAATAGATGTGACAAATGCTTCTATAAAAACAGCTGAAGAAAATCAGAGTAACAGAGAGAAGGAAACCATGGAGAGAAGGAAACCACAGAAGAATAACACCCGTGGCATGGCTGGCAGAAATGTTTCCTCCAGATTTCCCATGACTTGATGAGTAGTTTCATCATTTGTGACTCTGTGTCTAAGTTTTGTAGAGAAGCTGGAAAATTAAGTCTAATCGAAGTTTATTTGTTAATTACCACACAGGTAGTTCAATGTCAAGCGTTTGTAAGTCTTTACCTTGATTAGTTTAACCCTACTGTTTTACTTTCAGTCCTCAAGGAACTTATTCTCTTCATTTTGGCTTGTTATGTAAGAAGAGGATTCCATTAAAAATGTTGAGTGGCCCAGACTGTCAGCAAAGATATTGAACACACATAAGACCTACCTTACAAGAAATGCTTTCGCCCAAAAATGATTTTACAATAACCACACAGAACCGTGTCCTAGGAACCTATTTTCTGCACATCTATGACAATTCAAAAAGGGCTAGGTAAGACTGGAAATTATAAGAAAATAGGAAATAGAGGTGGCAATAAGATAAGAAAGTGTAACTAATGAAGACTGGGCATCATAAAACTTGAGGTTAGAAAATATTAGAGGATAAACATTTATTATAATATAGTATAAAGAATCTTTATCACAGGAGGAAAAACAACTAAGAGAAAGTCTGGCCACTCAATATATGGAAGGCAAAGACATGACAGGGCCATAATTAAAAATAAGGAAATCCAAAGAATGAAAATATAAAATTTGGCCTAAGTATCATCAAAGACCTTTTGGTAGTCAGGTTTATTGATTTCATGGTTATTTTTTAAGTGAAATAGAAACCGTTCCACCACTTGAGGCATTCACTAGAAATGAAATCTTCACTAACTTCTTCAGGCAACAACAGTAAAACCGAGGGATTGTTAGGTTTTCACTTTGATTTCTGTCTTCTAGATCTTTGTAATTGTTCTCCATGAATGGTCAGGAATTCATTTTTTCCTCTTTGCACCTTACAGTTGTACACATTTATCTACGCAGCTGTATTATTAGGACGTGAATATCCCTTTGTCACATTTGGAAAAGGCCACTGTGAAACCACAATAGTTTACGGTCTCAAGGTCAAAGTCCCCCATGAATGATGAGAGTTACAAAGACAACAAGTTTAAGTGTCAACTCCAGTAAAGCTAATTGCAATTAGAGATAGTGACCCGATTGCCTGTGGATTATGCAATGACAGCAGCCATCATCTGTCAGAGATACTCTATTTTTATTGTGCTGACTCTTACTGATGCTCCAACATTATAAAGCAAGACTACCCTTCCTTTCATATATGTGGAAATTAAGATGTAGAAACTGTTGATTCTATGATCCTCTTTTATTCCCCCCTCCCCAAGATATCTATAGGGAAAGCAAGGGTTCGAGGACCAGGGAAAAGCCCGATGTCCTGGCTACATCTCATTCCTCAAGGCATCAATCCCTGATGTGTGTCATAGAGACCCCTGACACATGTCTTTGAGCTACTCACATCTCACAGGGATGAAACTGTGTTTTTGATTTTGGCAGTGCTCTCTCTCCCCAGAAATGGTAAAACAGAACCATTGTTCCCTAAAATCAAAGCCTATTGGAAGCCTATCCTTTGGCTAAGCCCCTGGCAAATGAAACTCTCAGAAAGCAAAGGAACCATGCTGTGGAGGCACTGGAGAGGCACTTGAGTCCTCCTAGTGGTCTGTTATCAGCACCCCATCGTGAAGAGTCTCGCTGCCAGGGACATTTCTTGGTGTGTGCCTGTCATAGTTACTCAGGATTGAGGGTTGTGTGGCCTGGCCCATGGAAGCCTGTAAACTGGGTACCTCTAGAAAGGGCCTCTTTTCCTCATCCTTATGTAGGCAATGGAGCCTGCTAAGCAATGTGCTCCTGCCCATTAGAAACATAGGGAAGGCTTCAGCAAGGAACATCGGCCCCTGGGATTCATGTCCCTGTGCTCTACATCACAAAGCAAGACGCTGCTATATCCTAATGGATATATAATTCATTTCAGCCATTGTTATTGACTCTACTTTTCTTGTGTGATTTGGGGGGCTCAGGAGAAATAAGTCCAGTGCTCCTCCAGAATACTGGAGAGCTGCGGTAATAGATGATATACACTTTAACAGCAGAAATTAAAAAGTAATTCTACCTATGGTAAAATAAATGAGCCAATTTTGGAGGAAATGATAAGTCAAGGAGCTGATGATGAATGTGTCATTAGCAGAAGTCTAATGTGGTCAAGCACAGTGTTCTTTATCTTCCATAGTACCTCACTGAGAACCCCTAATGTGCGGAAATCCAGGAAATCCATAGGCACTGTGTGGATCTCAACATACAGCTTGTAGGCTGTTGTCCTAGTCATTTTCTGGATACATTAGCATGTTTAATCCTGAATTCAGATGACTATGGTTCACTAGTCGAGAAATCTCTAGCCTGAACCAGAAAAACCTGTGCTAGAGATTGTAGCTAGTATGTGTATTCCAAAGTCGTATTAACTCTTCTTTACAAGGGGAAACTGGTTTGAGCAGTGTTTGATTTTTTTTTTCTTTTGGCAAGAAACTAGAAAGAGCATGATTTGAGCAAGAGTGAGTGTGGCTACTTGCTCTGATTTGTGTTTTCAAACTACTGCTGAAGAGAAAATGACTAGGTTGCGGGAGATGCATGACTTCCAAATGTTGCGGGGGCAAATGTTTCCTTTGATTTTTCTTGTGTGATTACAGCGGCCCCATCAAGGCTGAGTACCCACTGCTACTGAGACTCAATGTTCCCTGGAAGAATAATGACAGTTCAGAATACTAGAGCCTTTTTGATTCTATGCCAACAAAAAATAAAACTGCAGTGTAACAAAGTGATAAGGATATAAACCAATGAAAACTGCCAGTAGGAGAATTTTCTTGTGCTTGCTTAAAAGATGACTTAATTAGTTATACTACACCACACAAAGAGATACACACACACACACACACACACACACACACACACACACACACACACTATCTATTATTTTAAAGCCATTTTAATTATATTACTTTTTTGGTTACGTGTTATGCATGTGTAAGTGATGCTTACAAGTTCCTATGGTAACAATTGCTCCTAGCAACACAGAAAGATCTTAATAGGACCTGATTTTAATGATCAATTTTTGGAATATCATCAGAGGAAACTATTTTACTCTCTATACCTAACCAGCTCAGCTTTCTATTCCTTTTAAAACATAAGATCTAAAAAAATGATAGGCTACTTCTCATTTGCTGACAACAACTGGAACCTAACCTCTTGCCTTCAGTTGCACTGAGACAATGGGGGATGCCCCTACAGTATCTGTTTCAATTTGCTATAAGCAACAGTTATCGTCTTCTAAGAATTCTGGAGCCTGCTTAAATCCCACAAATGTTCTCTGTTTCAGAACAATAGATCTTGGACTGATACACATGTATAATCAACAGTAAGTGTCAGACATCTAAAGAGAATCTGGTTTTCAGGAAATTGAAAGTAGTGACAACCATGTTGTCCAGTGACTCAAAGGACAAATGAAAACCCATATGGAATAGTGGTATGCTCAGAGTTCTTTGTTTCTCTTTTTACTAGTGCTTGCTTTGATTGATTGGGTTTTTCTTCACCTGCAAGCAATTTGCTAAATGAAAACAATTCTATACCATCTATCTTAGTACGAAGAGTGTTTCCTGGTGTGTGAGATTAATAAAAAGTCACGCTGTGTGGTCTCTCATGGTTAGTGCACACACATGCTTGTTTTTCCTCTCTGTTCCCCTGGCTTTATTTCCAGCTTATTTACCTGAGACAGGCCCATATTTATTCATGTTGATGATCTCCTTCAGAAAAATGCACACATTAAGCCAGACCCAAATATAAATGATGTAAAATCTGAAATTGTAGCACAAAGTCACAGGTTAACTTTTTTTTCTTCTTTCTTTCTTTCTTTCTTTCTTTCTTTCTTCTTTTTTTTTTTTTTTATTATGTCCTGTCTGTAAGTTCTGTGTGTTAGTAGTCAAGGTGAGATGCTTACCTAGCAACAGGGGCCCTTTGGATTTAGGCTCAGGCGTGCTGTAACATGAGTGACCTGTGAGGCCCCAGATGCCAAGCCCTGCCCTGCCACACAAGGCTACTGCACTTTGCAAGGAGCCCATTTCTTCACTGGCTCTCAGCAATTCTGCTCATGCCTCACATATGATAGCTACTCAAGCACATTCAAGGGCATTCCCTGAGAAACAATATGCTAATTCTGCATCTCAAGCTGCTGCTAGCTAAACTTGGTCCTGATGCACTTTGGAAGCACCCTGAAGAAAGAAACTCAAGTCAATGACATACACAGTTTAACCTAATGAATTATGCATCCGGACGCAATGTGCTCTTACAGACCCATGATGCTTCTTAGAAAATATGGGCTCAATAAGCTACAGAAAAATTCTGAGAGCATTGGAAGCAATGAATACCGTACCCAAGGCCAACTTAATTATGTCAACAACTGCTGATTAGAAGCTTGTATTTGTTTTTAAAATAGACAATATCTACTCTTCCATGGCCAAGTAAGCATTACGGATGTAGCAATTTTCATTCTTTGCCCTACTTATCCAATCATATCCCCTCTTCTCATTGGCAATGCCAGAAGAGTTTCAATTTTGCTTACTTAATGTTATGAAATGCAAAATGCAAAAACATTCTTCTTGTGTTTCAAATGTGTTAACCTATATGTTATACAATGTTATAAAAAGAAAACAAAGCAGGTTACTTACATTAAGCAATCTACTGCATTTTGCTAACGGTTATATGTCTTACCTCGCCTGCTTAATAATTCACTTAAGAAACAGCAAAGATACAAATATACATTATTTATATATTTCCAAAGGGTCACAATTTTGAAGAAATAAAGAATTCATAGAGAGTTACAAAATATTAATATTTAAAGTTCCCTGTGCCTAAGGAACAAAATGAAGGGTAAAGACTAGATTAGGCACCAGTTTGTGTTCCAAGTCTGATTTGATGAAACTGGAAAGGATGAGGAGTGAGATGAGGATGAATAAATATCATATGGATGGGTGAAATAAATATTTGTTGTAGGATGAAAAACAATATAGAACTTTGATATCTTCAGGGGAACAGATGGCACACACTGCATAGTTCTACAGACAAAAATAGTTTTGTGTTAACAAAATTCAAGAAAGGAAGCCAAGGGGGAAAAGCTGCCCTGTATTTTCCATGGTGAACATTTCGGAAGTCCAACCGGCTTCACATTGTCTGGCCCAGCTCACTCTGAAGCAGGCAATGGGTGCTTGACTTGGGGTAGTGACCACCTAACAGTGACACAACACAAAGATTATCATTGTTATTATTCTTTTGAGGAAAGAAAGAGAAACTGTTCGGGTGCTGGTGACAACGCGTTAATATACTAACTTCTCCAAAAATCAACCAGAGTATCAAACTGTGGAAGAATTAAGAAAGGTAGGATCCAGATCCAGGATATACTAGTTCACATAAGTCTGAAAAAGCAGTTCCTAATCCTCATTTCCAAAAATGATGATTTAGTAGTTAGGCACTTTTTGTCAGCTAGCTCTCTATTGTAATTCAGGTGAACTTGATGCTTGCAATCTGTAGAGTGGGATTGAAGCTGTCTCAAACACCTGACTTCTTACAGAGTAAGAATTTAAGCTTTGCAGAGAGAGATGCTACTCTCTTGTTTTAGACCAGACTACACATTGAAAGCATCAGGTAAATCTATATCAGAGGGTTCTCTTTAAGAAATAAAAACAGTCTTTATAGATACCAGAATGTCAGAGGAAGAGAATGCCAGAGTCTCCTAGTGAAAGCTCCCCAGTTAGCAGTTTACGCCTCCCTGAAAGGCTTTGGCTTAGCAAGAATTTGGCTGTATTCACAGGACTAGCAGAGCCGCCTTCCCCAGACACAGAGCCTTCAGCAGCTGCATGCCCCTCAGGGAAGCTGGGCCAGGAAGAAAGCCATATGCTGCCTATCAGCTCCTGCTGTGGAGAGCCACTGGCTTTCCATTAACTTCAGTCAGGGACTTTCTGTAGCTTTGTGTCTTTTCCTGTTACTATATGGCCTACCTTAAACACTGCACAGAGAGCAGCACAAACTACAATTATATTGTGTGTATGATTTGATCATGGAGGGACATAAACACTGTCAGCTCTTTATTCTGTTCCAGGGGCGAGTTGTTTCAGAGGCTTATTTAAATAGCTGGGGGCGGGTAAAACAAAAAAGAACTAGCGAATATAGACAGGGAGTCCAACCATTTCATTTACCAAGAAGTACTATGAAAACTGACACTGTGCCCACACACAATGAGTGCTTATGTAACTCTTAATTATTAAGAGTATTTCTTTGCAAGTGTGCTAGGCCAAAAATAACTATGGGAAATTCTATTATATTCGTAGGTCTAAAAGGAATCTGGAGTTCATTTTATGCCTCCAAAAGTTATCACGCAGATTCAGCTTCCTACAAAATGGCACAGTCGAAAACACGCTATTGTAGGAGGAAAACGATGCAGAATATGAGGGAAAAGACTTTCATGTGTTGCCTGTGTCCACACAGATGCGTCCACCTCTGTACTTATCTCCTAAGTTCTCACTTCATGCCTCCTTCTTATTTCCAAGTTCGAGCTCATAAACTTTTCAACCTCTAACTTGGAGAAAAAGAAAAATTGTTGTTACTACAGCAGGAGGCTAGCACACAGGCACCTGGAATCCTTTTTGCTCTGTGATGATCCTAAAGAGCTATGACATAAGCTTAGCTACTGCTTATATAAACTGTGCTGGATGGAGACAACAGACACTTTTCTGAGATGAAACAAAACTGATTATTTTTCAGAATTTTAAATATTAAATACTTAATATTTAGTGTTTTTTTTGACATTTTGTGCATCTTGGGATTCTGGATGAAATCTGGTGCTTAGAAATATGTTTAAAATACTGTTTTGTTGTAGATGTTGAGATATTGCCACTCTCTTAAAATTTATACTTACTTTTACCTATGGCTCACTCTGGGTGAAAACCTTGCAAAATGTAGGATATTTAATTTCACATATATACACTCAGTCAAATTTACAAAGAGAAGGACTGTGTATGTGCTAGACAGTGACATAGATGTATACTATATAATGTCTGTAATTAGTTTTTAATACTTGTACACACTTCTGGTAAAACTTGTATTTTAAAAAAGGAGGAAGAAAACCTTGAGAAGGTCAAGGGATTTCCCCAAAGCTAGGGGTAAAAGAATAGAGATAAATAGAAGGGAGGGAGATCTGCTCATAAGTTAAGACAGCAAATCTATAAATATGTATAGATTACTAGTTACAGTCAGTCCTTTGGGAGAGGCAGTGAAATTAAACTCAAAGTTTTATTATGGAATGAGAATTTCATACCTCTTTCCATTGAGAGTGAAAAATATAAATTTGATGCCCAGAATGTAAATTGCTCCAGGCATTTCCCCAAATCTCCCATGAAATTTTATTGCTTTCAATTGACTTCTTGTTTTCTGTTTGAGCGACGGTATTTTTGCAGTTCATTTTGTGTGCAGTACTAATGTTCTGAGAACCACAGGATGGGAAGTTAAATATTTAAATGTCACTGAGGTTCAGAGGTAAAGCTTGTCTCTATCATCCAGTACTAGTGAATGGTGTTTGGATTAGAGGCAGGATCAGGGGAATCAGTATTAATTATTTATGTTGCTCTTCGTGTCACAGTGAAGTAAGTATCTATGAATGATGTGCTGGGGCTTGAGAAAGGACATGGATATCTAGGATCTTATTTTTACGTGCGACTGCTGGCAGGAGTGGAATAAATACCCGCTGACAGCATGACACCAAGGGGTTTTGTGTAGGAGGATGGAAATGAAAGATGTCTTTAGAGCCACTGACAAAACAGTGGTCCTCTTCAGACATCCAGAAGCTGGAGACGATGGGCTGGTGACAAAGGTCACCGCGGAAGGGAGTGTGTGAAGAACTAAGTGCAAAATTACAGCATCCCCAAATCAGAGGCTTGTCTTAAAAGGACTATTAAACACAAACTAAAAAGTTAGTGAACTGCAGACTTCACTTTTCACAGTTAAACTTTGTTTTCAATATTTTAAAATATACATTGGAGATAAAGGTGCCTCCTCCCCTCCCACAAGTGTTATGGAGAGAGGGAAATGATGCAATTATAATCTCAAAAATCAGAAAAAAAAAAAAAAGGAATGTTGGGAGACGGGCATTCCTGACTTAGAACCAGCTTTTGTCAGAGATAATTTATGAGTCCCTGAAATTCTCTGGGGCCACAGGACTTTTATGTAGTGATAGCTGCTTTATGAGGTGGTTGTATTAAAGAGATGATGGAAATGAACATCCAAGTCCAAATTCATTCCGATTATATTGCCTGTAAAATAGGGAGTCACAGAATGACAAATGCCACCTCTAACCTTTGTTATTGTCTGTGAAGGCAAAGGGAAAATATTTGGGAAAACAAATGGTATCAAGTGAACAAACGGCTACCCTTACTTTTCGAACATGAAGGAGTAGAAGTCATTTGTGATTTTGCATATTTCCTAGATACGTTAAAATTAGTAGAATTAAAATCAGAGAGGGAATCAATTTTAATGTGCAGAAGGAGAAACTTTTTGATACTATCGACCAGTTGTCATTATAATTAATGAGAAGCATAGGAAATGATTTTCACCTAGACATAGGGGATTTACATTTACATGAGTTACTTTGTTTGACAGATTGTTTTTCCTGGTTTAATGAAATCAATAGATTGCTGTCCCAAACCAAATACTATCAGGGACTGCTTTGAAAAATGAGTTAAAAGTGGAAATTACAGGGGTACTGTAGTCACTATTTGTCAATTAAAATGTCATGAGCATTATCATTGTTGGGAATTGAGAAAACTATATTATAATGATGGGTAATAAAAATGGACATTAGGAGTCACTTGAGATACTGTGTGTATTCCTGGAATTTACTGTTGGTTAAGATTGCCATACAAGGTGACAGCTAAGATGGTGGCTTCAGGTGAGTTCTTTTTATGTACCAATGCCAGCCTCAACGATCACAGTTTGATGACCCTTGAACAAGCTACTTAACTTTCCCACGGCTTTTTAAACATCCTTTTGTTAAAAATAGGATACTTAATGTACCAACTTTATTGTGCAATGCTAAGAACACATAAAACAGACATTTGCTTAATACTAACACATTAGCAGAAAACAGGATGCCCACAAGCTGAAACAGGGTTGTCTGCTTTCATAAATGTTAAAGTAGTGTAAGCTGGACTCAATGTAATACCTTCCCTTTAGACATTCTGAAAACCTTAGGAAATGTCAGGTTGTGAGCTATTGTTTGGAAATTTGGAATAATGAAGTAATCCAGACAGAAAGCATTCCATCTTGATTTGCTTCTTCAGATTCACAAAGCAAAAGCTTTTAATTAGCCACTTACTTTAATTATTCTTGCTAGGATATTATTTGCTCAGAAATTCAACCCCTTAGGGATGCATGGAATTTCTCAGCCATCCTGTTTGTGTCAAAAGAATCACCAAGGATTCACTCTCCACTGTCTTATGTTCCCTATGGGCCTGAAAGAAAAGTCATGGAATTTTCAAGTTGATGTTCTGATAAGGTACCTTTGCCTGCCAAGGGGAAGATGCTTATTTCTACCAGTGGGCTGTTTGCTCATAATGCTCTCGCTCTCCTTCAAAAAATGAAGTGCTCAAGAATTATTTTATGAATGTCTAAATTTTCTCCCCATGTAGCATGACACTTCTTTACAGTTTTTTCCTCTTAGGTACAAGGCTCTATCATATTTATCTTTATAATCATACCAATAATGTACAAATGAACTTATTAAAACGACTGCAATGGGAACAACGTAATTAAATAATATTTCACAAATGCCTCATGATGTCACGAAATCTCGTTTATTTTTTCCCAGCTTCACCAAGCAATAATTCATAAATAAAATTGCATTTACTTAAGGTATACAACACAATGCTCTGTCATACACATATTATAAAGTAATTACCAAAATCAAGTAGCTAACATACCCTCAGGCTTACAAAGTCACCATTTTTTTTTTTTTGTATGTTGGTAAAATTAAAATCTATAGGCAGTAATTTTGGGTATGAAATGCAGTTACTGAGTTGTATGTTCATTTCTTGGAATATACGGATTTTATAACTTAATTTTTGAGACATATGGGTCTCATATATCCTAGGCTACCCTTGAACTTAGTATGTAGCCAAGTATAACCTTGAACTTCTTTTCTTCCTGCCTTTGTATCATGAGTGCCTGGGTTCAAGGCATGCATCACAATACTCAGTTTTATATTTGTAAATATTCCCCCTTTCACCATTATCTTCCCCTTTTTCATTTTATTTTATTTATTTATTTATTTTTTTACTGTTTCTCCCAGAAGACCTCAGCTCATGTCAATCACTTGTACCATCAGAAGAACTTTGAAAGTGTCTCCAAATACCGCCCCCTCCCCGGGACACACATTAAATATGATCATTGAACCCATGCTGCTTACTTGAAACAACTTGAAAAAAAAAGCTTTAAATGAGTTTATACTCAATTAAAAACAAATGTAGGAAAAAAAAACCTCTGTGATTTAAGGGGTTCAATCTGTAATGAAGCATTTCATTACATGATATTAAAATGTATATATTCAATAAAAATTTGAATGCCAAATAAGAGAGCATTCTAGCCAGGCAATATCCTTGAAAGTTCAAATTTCTACTTTCTTGAAGCCACAATCAAATCTTGCTATGTCCCAATCATCAGAGTGTGCTAAAGTGCAAAATCTTTATCGTTACCCTGACATTTTCATTTAGCTTCTGCCGAATACCCAGTCAGCTCTTCCAACACTCAGAAAAATGTTCCTCAGCGTTTACCTTGTCATTTTGATGATGCTATACATCCTACAATCAAACCGAAATTGTCAGGTCTCCTTTTCTTTTACAGTGATTCAGATATGCCTTTGTAGGCTTAAATCACTCACATTGATTGTGGGAAATGATTTATTATTTTTTCCCACTTCCATATTTCTCAGGCAAAGGAAGATATAATTATTCAGTTTGCATATACACAATGTCATTTTAAGACTTGTCCATGTGAAGGAAAGGCCAATCTGAGGTTGACACTCCAGTATAAGACAAAAACAGCATACAAGAATTGAAACAATTTACTGGGTCACAAGGTAGTCCTGTTATTGGAAAGAGTGGCAGGAAATTGCCAGCATGATTTGAGAACTTGATTCAAGAATAACAGATGCTTTCTGATACACGACTCTTGCAATCTCCCAAGATATATGACTAACAAACAATCTAGGATCTGCACCACTGGGTACCTCTGGATCTTTGTCAAATAACCTGTCTGAGATATAACTGAAATTAGTATAATCAGTAGAAAGATTACTTGTAGGGTTTGTGCCCTATAATATTTGAAGAACTGAGCTTTCTGTCCTACATGTAAGGTTATCTTAGTCTGCTCTAAACTCATGAAGGCTGGAAGAAGACTCGAGACTCTTAGGTCAAAGACAAAGACTTTTGTGCTTCAAGACAGATAACAAGCAGCATGAGGTTTATTTCTGGAAGTTACACTTGACAGTTCAAGTCCTGTGGGGATGGTGTGCCACTGGCTGGATGGATGCTGGGCACATAATGGGTTTCTATCACGAAAAAGAAAACACAAGCATAGAAAACCAGAGTCATTTTTATTAGGAGATGAACCCAAGTACTGTTGGAGATCTCAAGCTGTTTGACATAAAACATTCTTGAAAGGCTAATACGGAAGTGGGGCAGTCATTTCCTGGGCTCCTGAGATGTGTAAAAACACGTGTGAGGCATTCATGGAAAACTATGGTTTCTCTAAAGAGTGTGATTGTGAGTCTTAATGTTTAGAAAAAAAAAATGGACAGAATTGCAAGAATAGGCAGTGATATCCAGGGATAAAGGTGTTATCCTTAGTGCATCTTTATGCTTTAATGCATCCAAAGGAAAGTCTGTTATAGGATCATAGTTCTCAACCTGCGGGTTGCATCCCCTTTGTGGATTGAACAACCCTTTCACTGGAATCACCTAAAACTATCAGAAAAACACAGATATTTACATTACAATCATAACACTAGTGAAATTACACTTATAAAGTAGCAACAAAAATAATTTTATGGTTGGGAATTACCACAACATGAGGAACTATGTTTCAGGGTCTCAGCATTAGGGAGGCTGAGAAACATTGGTGTAGGCCAATCACTAATTTCAACTTGTTTTAATGTATCCTAAAATTCTCAAAAAAGACTCATTGCATATATTGTCACTTAGTTATCACTCACTGTGAAAAATAAACTTGTTAGAAGGAATTCTTTCTAGATTATCATAAAGTTATTTTTTTTGGTTGCTATATATTCTGTGGTCCTTGCCGAACCTTACCAAATTTTATGTTTTAATGTGTAAATTAGAAAGCTGACTTTTTAAATGAGTGTTTCTGAGGAGGATCAGCAAAAACTTTTAATCTGAAAATACTTCTTAGTTCTGCTTGTAAACATAACACTCTATCCATGTGTCCATTTGCATAAGGCTTTACCCATTTGCACAATTCATCTCTGCAAATAATTATAGCATAATAGGACTGAGGCATTTCTGGCATAGGTTTATATCCCATACAAATAAATCTTCCTTACACGACATTCATATGGATTCCCAAGCAGTTTTGTTGCATCAGAAGCCTTTCACACAGCACTGTCCCTCTTCCCCGATTTTGGTGTGTTTGCTGCATTTGAAGACATCAGGAAGTCTGATCTAGATTTTAAAGTTTAACCCAGAGTTTCCCAATATTCTGTGCCCTCAACATCCACGGTATCTCTGCTGACCTTCAAACTTAGGGGGGGTTAAAAAAAGCATCAATGATGGAGAACGAGGAGGAAGGCAAATTCTACAATGGATTTCCTCTTAGGGTTTATTAATGCTCGCACAAAACATGAGAAAAAAAAACCTGATTGTATTAACCACGTGGTTTATCAAATATTTGCCACAAACTCCATTATATCACTAGCAGGCACAGTTTCAAAGCATGGTGTTTCTATGGTCATGCTCAACCTGTGACATCGTTTTGCTCATGTCTCTTCATCCACCTATACAACATCTGTCTTTCTGACTACTGTCCATCCATTATGTTCCCCCTTTTTAACTTTATCTGATTGTTCTGTGTCTAACTACTATCCATCCATTATGCTCCCATTCTTCAATTTATCTGATTGTTCTACCTGTGGTCTCCCTATCTGGCAGGATATTTCATATAGACTACATTAAGCAGCATAAGTTATCTCTTTCATCATGATCCAACATTATTTCCCAAGTAAATCATTTCCCCTCCTTTATTTACTCTTAGTAAAGGTGAAGCCATTGTTTTCTCGGCCACCTTTTCTACCATGTCACAAATGAACGCTGTCTGGAAACAAACACAACTACAGGGTGGAGCTGTGAACGAAAGCCCCACGCACCGGGTTCTTTTAGAGTGAAGAGGGATAGGAAATAATTATGTCTATAGCAGTGGTTCTCACCCTTCCTAATGCTGAGACCCTTACATACAATTCCTCGGGCTGTGGTGAGCCCCCTCCCCATAAACTTATTTTCATTGCTACATTATAAGTCTCACTTTGCTACTGTTATGAATCATCTTGTAAAGGTCTGATGATATGTGACCCCCGTGATCTTCAAGGTGGTTGCGGCCCACAGGTTGAGAACCGCTGATCTATAGGGAGACTTTCTACTGTTCCACTTGGTTGTCCTAACCCCATTTTCCAGTCCTTACTGCCCCTCCCCCAAGCATTCCTCCAAGCCGTACCCTGTTTGCCCACATTTCACAGTTGAGCTGAAGGAATCTTAAGCAGTGCATTCCCATGGGTGTTAAGTAGCAGACTCAAGTACAGCACATATTGCATTGGCTTCAAAGCTCTTGCCCATAAACACTATTAACCCTTAGAGCCATAATTTGTTATGGCACAAATAAAATTATCTTTCCTTTTTATACCTCTTGGGACAGTTTTACAACAGGTACAAAGGTAGCTTAGAGGTAGGCTAGTCAGATATTTTCCAGAAAGCCAAATGAGAGGTATTATGTTTTTAGAAAAAAATAAGGTGGCTTGAAGTCATTGTTGCCTCTGGGAGGAAAATACTCCATTGATCAGCTTAGTAGAGTATTAAGTACAGTTGTCTGATTTTAGTGGAAGATAGTCCAATAAATCCTGAGCTTTCTTTAAAAAAATGTATTAATTTATGGTTTGTGTGTGTGTGTGTGTGTGTGTGTGTGTGTGTGTGTGTGTGTGTGTAGGCATGAGTGTGTGCGTGTGCATGTCTGTGTGTGTGTGTGTTTCATTTGTCTTCTTTAAATGCTCTCATTGAACTTGGAGCTCACAGATTCAGCTAGACTGGCTAGTCAGCAGGCTCATCAAATCCTCTTGTCTCCATCTTCTTCCCACTAGGATTACAAGACTGTATCACTGCACACAGTTTATATATGGATGCTGGGGATCCAAATTCAGTTCCTCGTCCTCTCATGGCAAGCACTTTGCCAACTGAGTGGTCTCACTAGCTTCCTTAACTTTCATTTTGTTGAGTCCAATATGAAACCTTGGAGTTACATCTTAAATGTGTAGAGCATACATAGTTCCGAGAGTTACCCTTAGTGGAATATTGACAATATTCCTGTGACCTGTGCTCTTATGTAAGAGGCTCCTGTAATCTGAATGGCACAAAACGGGTGCTTTCGACAGTGTGCTGATTCTCAAATCGAAAGCTAGAGTCTTCCTGAGTTCACTATGACACCACAGGGTTGACTTACAGAGTCAATGTGATTGGTAGTCACAATAACTGTCATGCATTCAAGATACATAGCAGCATCCCTGGTTCTGGCCTTTTCTCTCTAGTGCCCATCATGCCTATTCATGCAGTAAACTTTGGAACATCTAGGGTTCTGTGTTATTGATGTTTGGAAATAATTGTCAGCAGCGGCAATGTTTTGAGGTGTCCCATCTAGAATGTGATCACTTGAGACTTCACTTACAATAAATCTAAAATGGCAAACTCATTGGAGTTCAGTGACAATTCTAGTCAAATATTGTTAATAGTACATCACTACACATATATGATATGTAATAACACATATATTAAAAGATTTAAAATGCTTCAATACCCTTATATTTATGTGATATCTAATCAGAGCTTTGGTGTTCTAGACAGCAGCCTCTAAGATCCATTCATTAAAAAAAAAAATCACCAACCCTGAAATAACTGCTCTCGAATCCATTCCCTGTACTCTGCAGTAGTGAGGGAAAGAAGGTCTTGGATTAATGATCCTTGCAGTTAGATGGAACAAAGATGACATCAAACAAACAGATGTTCTATGGGGACACATGCTCTGAGAGAATAAAGACAAGGATAGCAAGGAGGTTTTGAAAGTCATGGAAATCCTGTTCAATGAGGAAGCCTTTGTGCAGACCAGAAGGAACCAGGGGCTGCCTGTTGCAGGAGACTGCGTGTCCTTGATTCTAGAGCATGACATACCTATTAAAGCTTGATTAATACTGGACTGCTTGGAGGGATTTTTTTTTAAAAAATCATTTTATTGTCATGCAAATGAACTGAGAACTCTGAAGGCTTTTTGTTGTATTGTGACATATGCCACAGAAGAATGAGGCCCTGAACTAGGAGGAAGGAAAACAAAAAATGTTACATTTTAAATGCAGTTTTTCACTATTTCCATTTTTTCTGGAGGATCCAGAGCTTTAATGTTTTGTGACATAGTAATTGCTAAGTGTCAAGACACTTACAAAGGTATAGGTGTATTATACTGGCATATTTCACTCTCCCATCCCTCTCTCTCCCTCTGTTCCTCCCTCTCTCTGTTTCTCCTCCCCCTCTCCTCTCTCTCTCCCCCTCTCTCTCTCTCCCTCCCTCTCTCTCTCCCTCCCTCTCCCTCTCCCTCTCCCTCCCTCCCTCCCTCCCTCTCTCTCTCTCTCTCTCTCTCTCTCTCTCTCTCTCTCTCTCTCCCCTTTATTTCTTCTGTGGCTTAACTTCCTATCTTTTCACTCCAACCCCTCGACTTTGGCTTTATCTGAGATGAATCAGGTCTAACTTAAGCAGAAATTATTCTACCTTTGACTTTCAATGAGAGACAATCTGAAAATGGGAGGGGGGATCAAAATGAATATGGCCAACTAATCACTAAAGGGGAATTGACTTTTAAAGCCACTCCTACTTACTGGTTTCATATTTATCAGCAATTACTAATTGGAATTCATAATGTTCTAACACCAAAAATGGAAAACTAAACCATTAGACACCTGCTGGTAATTGAGTTGATATAAAATACTTTGATTTTGATTGTATTTCAGCTGGAGGGGAAAATAAAGTAAGATTATATGCACAAAACACTGTTTTATGCACTAAAGGTGCCTCTAAATTATAAATAAGCAAAATGCTTTTTGATGCAATTATGAACTGCTATTGTTAATAGTGTATCCTTTAACAAGTTCCTCAATTTTCTAGGAGCCTCAGTTTCCTTATCTGTAGAATGGAGGTGACATGAATGCCTTCTAAAACAAATGAAGTTGAAATCAGATTTTTTTTTTTTTTTTGTATATGTACCTATGTACTTATTTTGTTTCTTCTAGGACTTACTTCACTGGACTCTAGAGTAACAGCTGGCTAAAGAATCTCAAAATCAATTTTAATTTGTCAAGGGACTCTTCATGTTCTTTTATTCTCTTTCTGTATTACTTCCCCTAATCATGCACGCGACTGTACACTCTTGTGTTACTGGATAGCATTCTCTAGAAACAACGGGATGCTTCACAGGACAGATAAGAAGGGCAATACTAAGGCTGTCAATATAAGATACATATTTGAGATAGATAGGAACTTGCTTGGTACCTCATAGACACATATGGAAAATTGGTAAAGTAGTAAGAAAAAACTTAATAAATTTCATTTTTCCATTACAATGAAGTAAACACATGTTTCTGTACATAGCCATAGATTCTTGGAGGATGACAGCACTCTTGTAAAATCATGGTTCTCTCTAATCATAAATCTTCATTTTCAGTGAAGCAATTTTTATTAATAATAGATGCTCATAATCACCTTATTTATGATGTGGCACATTTGTTAAAAATAATGTAGCAAGTTAGATTAATGATTATAATGTTAAAATGGAGTTTCAGGAAAAATGGGGATAATAGCTATTTCTAAAAAAAAAAATTTATTATTTACTGAGAACTCACTGAACACCATGCATTGCCTTAAACATCACAAGAGTCCAAATATGTCTCAAAGTGGCTAGACACAATTTACAGCCAACTAAATGGATACAAATCACATACGATTAGAAAACAACTGGCTTTAATAATCACATCTGGAATCTGAATCAGATATATTCAAATGCATCAACGGCCCAATTCAGAGGAGACCGTTAATAACTAGTTACAAGTTCATTCACTTATTGGAAATTATCAACCCACTGACCTTCTTTAAAGGACATGAATATCTCTTTACAGCCTTTTGTATCTAATTATATGACTGATGAAGTTGGGGAAATGAGAGTATACTCAAGACACGTGTAATGTATCTGTAATTTGAAGGATCATATAAATCTTACTAGGAAATGTGACAGGCAGAAGACAACCACTTCAAGAAAGTGCTAAAAGCAGTAACAAGGCGGGGGGCACTTCCATTAGCATGTGTGGGTAAGCGCAGTTCTAAAAAATTCTCCCTTGTTAGGGAAGAATGCATATATATATATATATATATATATATATATATATATATATATATATGGTGCATATATACACAGTAGGCACTCAATAAAAGCCAATTGACTTATATTACATTTCCAGTCACACAGTATGATCAACATAAAATCAGGTTTATGATATTTAAGCAGATACAGATTTGGGTTCTCTATATAAGGTCTACCCCTTTAGGGAATTAAGCTGGGAAATACTTTAAATTATCTTTAAAGTATTTCGTTGGTTTTCAGCCCACAAGGCAGCCAAGTGCCCCAGTATAGCAGACTCACTGTTATCAATAGTCTCTGGCCTGTTTGCTCCTGACACTGTGGTTCTTGGCAGGGAGTGGCTAAGTGGGCATGGGATGCAGGTATAGAAGTGAGTTCTTCATCACCAAGGGCTTGCTTCTGGAATCAACAAGAGGCTATCCAATGACAATTTCCTTTTTTTTTTTTTTAAATTAAGTCTATTTGATGCCATTGAACTTTATATTCAAGACCAGACATTATAGAAATCCAATAGATATCAAAAATTTTCACTAAAGACTGTCTGTTTCTCCAGACCCAAATAAGTCATGTGCCCAGGCCAGGAATGATTGAGAACTAGGAAGCATTATTTGAAGCTTAATTCCACTGTTCTGGGTTTTCTAGGGCAAAGAGAAGCAGCTCCTGAACACTATGATTCTCAAGATCAGAAAGTAAGTTTTCCAAAGGAAAGGGAAAGAAACAGACGGCTTACTAGAAGTAAGAACATGAAAAAAGAAACAGATGACAACCCTAGGAAATATATATATATATATATATATATATGAATGAATGACATTCTGGACCAACATCCCATAATTCCATCAGCACTTGTTGGAGTAAATGCATTGGTCATTACCACTGATTTCGAACTCTACAAGCAACACTGTCTCACATGAATGAAGCTGTACTTTCGAGGAAAGGAGGCGGCTGCTAGGGGCTGTGTACCTCCCTCTGCCATCAGGGGATTGGGCTGTGGAGGTTGATACAATCTGGGCCATTGTGAGAGTTACTGAGCCTCTCCATGAACTGGATTTTCATGTATAAAAGTACTATCCCTCCTGTGACAATACAAAATTTAAATTAAAGAGTTAAAGCACAGAAACATCACATTACTTTTGATAAATCTATTTTTTTTTTAGTATAGGTTTTTTTTATTTCGATTGCTACTGTTTCGCTCAGCCAATGTGTGTGCCAGAGGGAAAGGGAAGGCGTGTTTGACTGATCAAGTGTTAGACACTCAAAGTCTGAAAAGCTGAGTGTCAAGGGAGAACTCACGAAGGGACACAGAAGATCACCTGAGCATGTGTTCATGGTCTTCCATGCCATGCTTTCATGATTACACAGACATCAACTGCTCTATCCTCCTAAACTGCCTGTACTCACATCATCACATGAGAACATTCTGCCTTTTGTAAATCACTTTCCTCCCCATGCACAGGCCTATTTCTTTGTGTGGAGGTATTTCCCACATGAGGTAGGCTGGATAGGGATTTGGAGAGTTCAATTCACTGTTTCTGGGGAGGCTTTCTGGATGTGAAAGCTAAGGTTGAGTGGCTGTTCCAATTGCTCCGATCCTGTTGTTCAGAGTATGTCTTGAAGAGGCAGCTGGGACCTGCGCTGCATCTGGCTATATTTGGGATTAAGAAAAGAGGAAGGGAGAGGATATTTTCCCCATCTGTGCCTTGGAGGATGTCTAATTATCTTCTGTCCTTTCTCAAGGGGAGAATAAAGCTACTTAAGTAATTTAGCTTAGGAAAAACAACATCAACAATATATGAATTAATTTAGGAAGTAAAGGGATCTGACTGAATGATATGACACGAGTCTCCTTCTCTGTAGGTCTTAGGATTTCAAGTTCAATTACAAGCATGTGATTCTCGGGAAGCTTGAACATCAGTGATGTAACGTCAACTCTTGGGCTACCTAGTTTGCAAGCTTACAAACATGAAGCGTGTATCAATTTTTGACTGGGTCAAGAAGGACTTCTGGTGACAGGGATAATCGCTGGGTCATAACGAGTGAAGAGGCATTGTGTAGAAAGGGGGAGAGTGTGAAAATAAAAGAAACTTCTGGGCAGAAGGATTAGTGACTGTGGGAAACTCAGATTGAGTAAGACATTGGTGTATCAGGTGAATAAAGCAGGAGCAAAGATTGAGGTTTTCTGGGAGGAAAGATAAGTCAGAGCAGAGAGGCTGCTGGAGAGCCCAGCCTGCGTTCTACAGAAAGCTGGGAGCCATGAAAATTTGGAAGAAAGCGGGAATGACACACTTTACATGGCCTAGAGAGACTTCTCCAGCTGCAAATGGAGTGAGTGCATGGTTCACCTTAGGGCTAAGAGCAAGACCTCTGGGGAATGCAGGCAAGAGGTAATGAAAGGTGAGGAAGGCTAGGGTGACAGGGTAACAGCTCTCCCCAGCAGCACTTGGGCAACACTGAGGAATCGGAGATAGAGCACACAGGAAATCTGAAAGTGCATGCTGGAGGATGGTGCGTCTCAGGGGCAGGAGGAAGGGAAGATTCAAGAGGCAGGTAGATGGACGGGTCTGAGGTTTCCGAAAAAAAAGTGGCCTCAGAAAATAATGGGCTGACAGTAATCAGAGCTTTAAGTAGCCATTAAAACCAAGTCAGAAAATGAGAGCTATCAAGGTAAATTACACGGCACAGAAAAAGCATTCAAAATAGAGCCCTGTGGAGTAGAGCACTTCAAGAGTCAGCCACGTAGGTTTCATAAATCATTGAACATCTCTAACTCTAAACTTAGATGATGACTACTTTAGTTTTCGTGTTGGTGAATGTAAGCGATAACACATGCCCTGTTTTTGACTTGGCGCTTTTCATTGAATGCTCCCTTTCCTTCATAATTTTTGTACAGGGCTTCTGCAATTTTATGTGTTCAAAATTAGCAAGCTTAACTGTTATCATTTTAAATGAGGGCAGAAAGAGTATACTATGTGTTTTTACTGAAGAGTAGTGCTTTGGAATTGTATTTACACATGAATGAAATGGCTTGAGTTTTCTAATTACATGAAACAACATTATGCCTGAAAAATTAACACTAGAAGGTTTTTTATATACATATGATTACATTTATATAAACTAGAAACTTTAGCTTCTATATTCAATTCATAATCTTATCTGGGGTTTGACAACACATAAGCAATAATTCATAAACACTCATCTCAGATGAAAAAAATGAGCCACTCTAATATGCTATTTTTAAGTGCAAGGTAATGTGGTTAAGTGATAATGTAGGCCAAAAATTAGCACACTATCAGATACCTGACTAGATCCTCTTTACTATGATAAATATGATTCCATGGGCTCACAATATAGAGTAGATAGAAGCAAAGTGGTCAAAAGAATGGAGGGCAGTCTCTACTATATCTATGCTATAGTTTTCCCTATCCCTGTGTCTATCCAGAGCATACTTATTTGGGGTGAATACAGATATTTTAAGTTGGTAACAGCTCTTTGTGGAAGTTTTCTAAACAATTAGGCTCCTAGTCCGTAACTCAGAAAAGTACGAGTTGTAGGCTGTATTCCTAAGACTTGTCGAGTTTAAATTCCAAAGGAAACAGCACCATTTATGACATCTGGTGTTCCTTACTAATGTGACAGATATGGCCTGGCTCATACCTGTACAATGACTGGCTTGGCTCTGTGAGCCTAATTCTATTTCCTAACACATTGTACCATGCATACTTGAAGCCACGTCTGTGCTGGAGGCAGGTAAGCTATCTGCAGCAATGTAGACACTGCACAGGAGCCAGGGTCTACCAGGGCCCAGGGCTGCTACTGATGGGGGATTGATTTCACCCTCATTCACATTTGGTGGCTTTATGCTTGATACGAGTTGACTCACCAAGAGTGATGGTGTGGAGCTGCAGTCAGCAGTTGCCCACTGTGGAGAGTTGGTTGCTCCATCTGAAATTGAAATAAATTGGCCAAGGGAATGTGCAGAACAGCAGTTGGCGAATTTAACACAGTGCACTGTGGGCCCACATGGATAATGACTGCATTATATTAAAGGCAGGGAAATGCAGAGGGAAAACCCACTTAAGAATATTGTATTTCTCAATATGTATCAAGGCATCAAAACATAAGTATGCCTCTTACGTTATAATTACAGTAAAACAGAGTGGAGAGGGAATTTAATTAGGCTATGAATGATTTTACTGGGACCTCAACCTCTCTCTATTTTTTCCTTTATATTTCTGGTAGAGGATGTTCTTCAATAGCAGCACTTTTTTTTTCTTAAAGAAGTTACCCAGAAGCTTAAGAATTTATCCTTAGTTTCAAACAGAATGGTTTCAAAACCATTTATCATTGATCCACCGACGCCTACATGGAAACCTCTGTATTGGCATGAATAGGTAGACTTAATAGGAAACTGGGCAGAAGCCTGGCTCTCCTGCTTAAAGGAACAACTTTCTCACTGAACCCTTTGGAGGTGGAACTCAGATTTACCATTACAAAGGCGGCACTCTCTTTGACTCTGTGAGACAACATAACAAGTAACTGATAGAATTGTGTGGCAATAACTCCCTATGGGACTTCACAACATGCTGGGAGATGTAAGTGACTGGAGTTGCAGGAGACTTTGGAAGGGACTGCCGCTCCAATAGAAGAGATTGAAGACTATAAGTGGGTGAGGCACTGATTTTGGATTCAGAAGTCCTAGGTTCAGATCCTAGATTAGTCAAGTTGGCCATGCTCTATCAATACTGTAAGCTAAGCACTTCTTGTAAGAATCTCTCGTTTATTAAGTGGGATCCAAGTAAGAGTATTTCTCTTTCTTGCAGTTTTGGTTGTGAGACCAGCCTTTAATGGCTGAGCCATCTCTCCAGCTCCATTGGTTTTCATTAGATTTTGTGAGTCTTCTTAAATCTTGCATATATCCCTGATGGTATTAAACCCCAATCACTACTTATGAACATTAATATTAATCAGATACTTCTGTCATGTTTGGAGACTTTCTCAGGTCCTGATAAGATCCAAAGATGCAGGATCTCCATGACACTGGGCAGCAACAGGGTACCCAAGAGGAGTCCCAGTGAGGGCCCAGTATTGATAGTGTAGCAGGAACCAGAGGCCTCACACCAAAAGAATGACTCTTTGAGGTGAACACTTGCAAGTAAAGATACATGGACTATAGGGTTTACTGTTTGATTCCCTATGTAACACTACAGCTTCCCCAACAAGACTTTTTTCCTCTTTTCTTGATCAAGATGTATGATGTGAGAGGAACAAAGAATAAATAAAAAGAAAGCTAAACCAAAAAGAGAAAAGAAAAATGAAAAAGAGGGAGAGAGAGAGACACTAAAACGGCAAACAATAAAAACATTAGATTAGCAATGGCAACTTTAAACATGGACTGAGTAAGTTTGTTTAGCTGTATATTAATTCCCATAATATGTTTAGCTGTATATTAATTCCCATAATTTATCTCCATCCTTATTCTAATATACGGATATTCCCATTTCAATGACAAGAGCCAAAATCTAGATGACTAGTGATGCTTTCTAGATGTAAGTATCAAACAGAGATGTAATTTATCTAAGTCTGGATGCTGTACCTCTCATTCAATGGATGCTTTTTCCTCATACTTTTCAAAATACAGGGACATGTTTACACTCTGCTCATGTTTTCATTAACCAGTTGTATTATTTTGGTTACTAATTTGGTTATTTAAACTCCGAATTTTTTACTATTTCTTTTCTTGTAATATTTTTTTTTTTGAGTTAGGATCTCCATGCATAGCTTTGGAGCCTGTTCTGAAACTCACTTTGTGGACCACGCTGGCTGTAGACAGAGCTCTGTCAGCCTCTGCCTCCTGAGTGCTGAGATGAAAGGCTTGTGCTGCCACTGCCCAGCTACTTCTAATAATTTTTGAATTGCTTTTTCTTCCTTTTCTAAAGCCTTGAGATAAATTGTATAGGGAGTTAATATATCTTGTTTCATGGATTAAACTTTCAGAGCATCTCAGAAACAGGCGACCTTCGATTACAGAAGGGCATGCTCTGGATAGCCGCTTCCCTTGTAAGTCTCAAAACAAAACAAAAGCAGACTGTGCTAAAATTTCACACAGTATCCTACACATCTCCAGATTCCCCCAAAAAATTTTTGATTACAATTTTAAAGTTTTCTAATATTTAACAACCCTCCTGAATGCAGCTCCACTTGTGTTATGGGTTCTAATGGAGGAATAAACTGCTTTACACAAAGGTTAGATTGCCCTACCGCTCTTCACACAGTACTTTGGTATTCCCTCTAAGGTAGTTTAAAGTCTGTAGGCAGAGCTGTCTTTTCCGATGAAAAGAGAAATATCCAGGCAAAGCAATGAAGGGTTTTCAAAAACTCAAGTGGGTAAAGTTGACCACAGATTTATTTGTTCATTTGCTGCTGAGAGATCATTCGCTTTGTGTTGAGATGCTAGAACATGCGCTTGTGTGTGTGTGAGAATGTTGTGTGTGTATTTAGCCGAATATCAACACAAGAAAACATGTAAGAAACGTACCATGTGGGATGAAATACTTGTCACTATATAGATGTAATTGAACCCCATAGCTAACAGAAGTAATTGCTGGATTCTTTCTTTAGCTGTTTCCCTGGAATCATTTGCAGCATACTTCTGTCCAGAGGCAAGACAAATGGGCTAACCATGTTTCTGAAACTCCTTTCAGACTTATAATTTTATGATATTATAATAAATTTCAAGACAGCCATGGGGAGTATGTTCTTCTATGCAAGCATTTTACTGCTACTATGACTTTACAGTAACTGGAGATAATTTACTGTTTTGTGAGTCATAACGGAATAATTGCACCATTTTCAACTCTAAAGATAAAGGAGTGTGGGAGGACTGGTCAGGATGATAAATGACCTACAGCATCTGGTAACTGTTTCCTTCAAAAAAAAAAAAACTGTACAACTGACACAGTCATACTATCCAGTCACCCAGCTTTTAGCGTTTTCTTCTTCATTTGCACATAACGCTGCCAGCTTCACATACATGAGGCCGCAAGAAAATGCTGCCATTTTCAAATTCCTAAGTTTACACATCGATGGCAGACATTTAGACTTTATATACTGGATTTCTCCCTCAAGTGAAAGTTTTGAATTAAGGTAAACGGATCCCTATAGGCCAGGGCTGCTTCTCTAACTCCACATTGTTTTGTAGACATATTTAAAAGAGATACAGTCTAGCTCAATAAAGAACTTTTCCCGGCTGTGTGGTGTGGTTGCAGTCATGTCTCCAGAGTCAAGTGCTGTGTGAAGGATTTCCTTTACTATCGGAAGGAAATCCAGAGGAACTGTGATGTCATGTGTTGTCCTTTACAACTTTAGATTCAATCATAGGGTCCAGTGGTTGGAAGAGAGTTGAGTATAAGTCTCCATCTTCCAGTACTTTCAGCTACCCAATCAGAAGCAGAAGAGCAACTTTCTAGGAGGGAGAAGGCCACTTCCTCTTTACTTCATTCTAGTGGTACCAAGGTTTGCATGCTGTCTCTAAGCTCTCTTGAGAATGGTCCTCCTGGAGCTCCATGCTGCATGCTTGGAGGCGATTTCTCCCACTTGCTCTTTCTAAAAGTCCTATTTCTCCACAGGGAAACCTTGTTGGATGGAAACCCATTGACCCCCACATTTCCATAGTACAGATTTCAGCTTGCTCCTGGATTTCGCTAATCCACTAAGGCAATGCAATTTATTTTCCCCATCAAAAAAAAATCTGTCAGTCTTGTTCCTTGTCCTTTTTCCCCCCCCTGTGGCACTGCCTACTTGGGGGCCCCTGGGGTTTGTTTGTCATTCACCTCCTGCATTCACCATTTGTTTCTGTCATGGAGCCAGAGGATAGAGAGCATGATCAAATGAGGCAGCAGAGATGGGGAGGAAAAAAAAAAGATCAAATCTTACTTGTAAGGTATAACTCAATAGGAACACACAATTCCACAACCACATGCACTGAGTTGGCATTGTGTAGACTCAGACCAGAATTTGTTAGACGTACAGAGAGAAATGAGAGAACTTTTTATTAGGAGTTCACATTTCTTATATGACTGCTTCCCTTGTTTTCTAGCAATATTCTGCACTTTCTACATGACAAATGAATAGATATCAAAGAAAAATAAGTGGAGTACACAATTAGAGAAATTTAGAGCTCACACCATTGAATACAGTTAAGCCGGCTTTATATCTAGTCAGGACATGGCAGAGTTCAACATGGTAATGTGTACTATACCTCTCCAAAGGAAAAGTATGCAAATCTCCTCAATGTATTCATAAAGAAAGTGCATTTTGTAAATCATCTGACATAATTTATAACTAAGACAGCTCTTTTGGCCAACTGGCACCGTATACTCTTAAGTCTGTAGTTCTTTAGTACAGAATAGCTATCATTAAACAACTATTTATTTAGCATATTTAAGTGCCAGCCTCAGGGGTCAGTACCAAGGTAAGAATCTCTATATTCTACTTGATAAAAATGTCAAGTTAAGTTGAAGTTGATCCTTTAAAGTATTTACAAATCCCAAACATAGTAATTAGTAGACTAGAGTTAGCACTGGCCCCATGATGCTTGACACATGTGCTGGTGTTTTATTCTAGGGGAAACCCAAATAGCTCAAAACTGGCTCTACATAAAAATAGCGATTGAAAGCAATTGTTCCGTGGAATACATTTTAGAATGGAACGATATCTGGGATTTCTGTTTCCAGCGGCAACTGCTCTGGATAGCTTCATTATCTCTTTATGTGCTCTTCTTGGTGTCTGTTGATGAGACCAAAGAAACTCTTTCATTTGTTTAAGTTATTTGGCCTTCCTCGCTCTGCAGTCTGCCAGTTTAGATGTCACCCATAATAACTATGAAAAATTACCGTGTGCTTCATGTTCTTCTTGTTTTTAAACCTGCAATAGATATTCTCCACAACCACCAAAGGGACTCTAGTTCTGAGGAAGAACAGCTCTGATTTAACTGAACTGAGCCACAATCCGTCACTCTATTAAGCGTTTTGTTTAATATGAAAACTCATGCATGGAGGCTGTATCAAAAGCGAGTCATCTATTTTCGGGACTAAACCAAAAGAATGTCTTTATTTTAGTACTGCAAGGTATTTTTCTGCAATATTAAAATGGCATCATTTTGTCATCTTTATCTTAGAACATCTGCCTAGTAGTCCTTGCTTCAAAGCTTCTTATAATCCAGCCTTTACCTAGTAGATTGATCTTCATAAATTTCAGCTCTAATGATGCTATTTTCACACTCAAAACTCTCAGTGGCTTCCCAGTTGCTTATTGAATGTTAAATGAATCTCCCAGACAAGCATTCGGGGTTTTAATGTTTTAGTCTTAGTACCACTGTAACTGAACTTGTTCTCTCCAAAACATTCACGAGACATTTTGGTTCCTGTCACACCATCTTCTCATGGTTATCCCTACCCTTGTCTTTTAAAAGTTAACTCATTGGCATTGGAGAGATGGCTCAATTGTGAGGAGTATTACTGCTCTTGCAGAGGACGGAGTCTGGTTCTCAGCTACTCTCTCCTCCCATACCATATGGCAGTCCTTAACGAGCCATAACTCCAGGTCCATAGGAACTGATGTCCTCTTCTGACCTCTGCGGGCTCCTGCACACACCGGGTACATATACACGCATTTGAGCACACAATACATACACACTAAACACATTTAAAAGTTTCACATTTCCTCTAAGAAGCTGCTGTTTCTGTGCATGTTTTTAATCACATTTTAGATGACGTTCATTCTGGGGCAAGTCCACACTCATTCACTCTTTTTAAATCCTCATATAGTGCGCTGAGCTCGCCACACAGACTCATTCCTTAATAAATGTGATTTTTAACTAACCCCTGTCTCTTGTAGCATTTTTTTTTTTTTTGCCTTCAATGAGTTTATTTTTTGGTGGTCCTTGATACTAAATTTTATATTTTCTCAAGGCCAAATACTGTATCTATTATTTATTACCATTCTGCTCTGCAATAAACAGTTAACTTGCAAAGCAAGGTTAAGACATTTCTGTAGACTGCAATCACTTCAGTGTAGTAAAATTTTATTAGAGCATGAAATTTGTTAAATTTGCTCTTCACCAAGGGGATCAATCCCTCATCTGAGCTGGAGCAAAGACCACACTGGGTCAAGCATTCAGAATGAGTTAGAGTCTCAACTCTCCCTGTTGCATCATCTGTGACCTTGGCTATCATTTAACTCTTCTCTGTCTTAAACTTCCTCATTATTAAAAAAAATGGGCATAAATGCCCTTCCCAGATAGTGAGATCAACAACTAACTTATCCATGGAGCCTTCAACTAATGTCTGTTTGTAACAGGAGCAAACACCCATACATAAACACTGAGTCGAACTAGAACCCGGATGCAGATGGAGAGGACAATACCAGGTGGCAGAAACACACACAGACAGCTTACCTGAACAAGGAGGAGCTAACGGCCACTAGACTGATAGCTGGGAAGCCAGCATAGGACTGACTCAGGCACCCCTGAATATGGGTCTCAGCCAGAAGGACTGAGCAGTCTAAGGGACCTCAGACAGTGGAGCCAGGATGTATCCCTCGTGCACCAAAGGACCTTGTGAACACATCCCCCATGGAGGGATAACTGCCTTAATCTAGAGACAGGAGAGAAGCCCTAGTCCCTACTTCACATGACCTGTCAGATGTACATGACCCCAACTGGATGGCATTCCCCTACATATGGAATTGGGGTGGGGGGATGGGAGGGGAGGGTGGTTAGGGTACATGTGAGAGGGCAGAGAGGTAAAAGGAAGGGAAGGAGGGAAGGATGGAGGGAGGGAGGGAGAGGGAACTGCGATTGACATGTAAAATAATAAATTAAATAAAAAATGCTTTGGCTCCAAAATTTAAGTTCAAGGACAAGTTACTGGGGAAAAGGATTTCTATTTTTGTTTCCACAGAAAATGAAAAGCTGTGGATTCCTTCCAGACTAATGTGGTTTGATCAAGCCAGACCGCCTGAAACAGAGTACAAGCTGATCCTACATTCAAAACAGCTGGATAAAGCAGCCCTACAGACTACAGCCAGGATTTCTGCATCTTCTTAGAATTACCCATGACAGCGCCCCTTACCAGCAGGAAGTAGTTTGGAAAGAATGATGCCCAAATTCCCAAACATTGTCTATAAATGTTTGTTTTCATTTAAATGGACTTGGTTATATAAACTAAATAAATAAATAAATAAATAAATAAATAAATAAATAAAATAATAAAAAAATGGGAGTATCACACTAACCAAAGGGGTTTACCATGAAATTTATATAAGACAATGTATGAGTAAATGCATTATTACAAGTGGTAACACACATGGAAATATATTTTCATCAAGTTTTGGCATGTTAGTCTGAGGTAGTCATTGCTACTTTATAATTTACTGTAATCACTATAATTGATTATCATCTAAAGATGAATGGAAAACTCATTATAATCACTAACAAGTCTCAAATACCTTAGTAGAGACTCACCAATGGAATAGAAAATACATATATGTATTAATGCTGCCATGAGACGGATAGCAAGGTGCTTATGGGCAAAAAGGGTAGAAAGTGTGAAACCAGGGCTTCTCGAACTAAGTGGAGTAAAAGCATAGAGGATATGTCTGAAGAAAGAGAAAGAACTTTATAAATGTTGATGTTGGGAGGTGCAGTAAGCCCAGCATAAAATACCGAGTGTATCCCGTGGTGTTCGTTGCCCTTGCTTCAAATTCTGTTAGGAAAGGAATACTCCTCTAGGTCATAGAGATACATATTGGTGTTCTTTGAAGTAAAGCTAATATTTTTTATGCTTTAGGTGAGCATAATTTAGACTTTAAAACTCACTAGTTTTCACTGCTACAATTTTAACAGTGAATCGTTTGACAAATAAGTTGAAATGTACCCACAGTGTGGACTAGAAGGGAGGCGTATTGCTATGGAGTGAAAATAACAGGTGTGGCCTAACTTTACCACTGCCTCGCTATCTCGTCTTCAACAGATCTCTTAAGTACATGGTTGCGGAGTAGCAGAGGTAGTTCAATTATAAAGTTACTGTGAACATTAAAAGAAGCAACACACACATACCTGAGCACCCATGAGACCCTTAGCATGAGTTCAACAGATAACTTAGTAACAGCCAAAGATAAGAATTTTTTCTTTGTCGTTCTATTAATGCTTTGAGTTCACATTTAAATAAAATTCTGACTTAACTGATGGATAAGTGTTTAAAATGTATTAGTTACATGGCACTGTTAAATGAAACATTAAAGTTCACAGGGGTAACAGTCCATTTTTGTTAAATAATTAGGTGCAACAAAGATATAAATGGGATACTAACAACTAACATTAGAATAAACATGTAAATATGTCATTCATGAATGGGCAATAAGATGTTCTAGCATGTGATTAAAACAGATCATATTTTAGAAAATAAAATTAAAAATCCATACACAATTTTTAAAGGGGGACTCCAAAAGATATCCAAGGTCTCTATTCATAACTTATTTCAGAATTTAAAATATTATCTTTTACATGTATTATATATTATTATTTCTTATGCTTATCAAAGCAATAATTTAGCAGAAAATACTAAAGGTAAGTTCTCCCTTTTTTGTTGCTGTTTTTATTCAAGCAAAACAATCAGTGTCTTTAGTCATTTCTTATGTAAGACTCAGTATTCATGGCAGGCCCTTCCTTCAGTCTCTGCTCATAAATGGATAACAAGGAGAGAATTATAAAGAAAATTGTCACATTTCTGCAGTTCTCTTGTGGAGTAAAAATAGACAAGAAAACATCTTACCCAACAAAAATTTAGGGTGAAGTGTTACCAGTGTAATGCAATTCCAACAAAATTTATTCAAAGTGTCAAAAACACTGTTTATGAAAATGTTCACTACATTTCACTTCCGTGTGGCTAATTTCAGTTCACTTTTATCTCAACCTCATCCTCTGGCAATAATAATACATACTACATAACCTTTTATAAATCTGCTTTTATTATTCACAGCATGCAAAATCGTATACAGGAAAATAAATATCTATGGATGTGATTTTTTAGGTGACCACTGGTAGGTAAGTCATTAATTAAAGAATGATGAGAATCAACGGATAGCGCTGGACCAGGGGTTCTTGTCATCCTTACTATATATCACAGTGTTTCTAAAATGTTGGCCCCCAAATAAGTGGTTAAAGGAACACAGGTGTTTGCAGAGAATCCGTTTCACTCAAATATTTAAGTGAATTGGTAGGTTTCTACAGTCTCAAGTATTCAGGGAATTCACCATTCAAAATACACGTGTATGTATGACACCATATGCTTTTTGCAGAATTACCTGGGTTTATTATTTTCATTTTACAGCCAGGCTGAGGGCATTTTGGCTAACCTAAGTACTCAGGGCAGATGGCAAGCAAGCAACTGAGCCAGGCATAGGTTTTTGCACCCAACTGCTGAGACCTTCTGGCTGAACCTCCATGCTGTTCTGAACATTTACTTAAGTTTCTTGACTCCCAGATTTTGTATTGTAAAATTGTGAAAGCAGCAATGTCTACTAGAAAGAGCTTGATGATTAAGTATGTCTATGCCCCCAGAGAGTGTAAAACAGCATCCAGCATATGGGAGGTTCAACACTAAATTACTCTCATATTATTATAGTTGATACTGTACCTACCAGTTAGTATCCCTGTAAAAAGAAATGGTGTATTTTCATGTAGAATACTGAATATTAAGAATAATTTATTGGGAAGAGGAATCTGGGTCAAAATAGTATTTGGTATTAATATATTAAGAAAAACAACATTTTTTGTTAAGGAAAATTCATTTAAAAATTCTAAGTTCTATAAAGGTTCTATTTACTCATGTACTTTTCTGTTCAAATGACACATTAATTTTACCAAACTTAAAAAACCGTGCATACATTTTATATGATGTATTGACAAAAGAAAAAAAATGTCTCTTCTTTTAAAAATTTTATTTTGTTAGCAGTATTATTCCAGGCATTGCGGCAACCTTAGGGAGGCAGGGGCAATAATATTGTAAGTTTAACGCCATCCTCAGGTACAAAGTAAGGTTAATGGTGACCTGAGCTACATAAGACCCTGTATTAAATTAAGTGACTTTTACAAAACATATGGGCTATATTGGTTGTATTTCCCAAGTTTTTACAATTTAATTTCTTGGCTGTTTTAATTGATAAATAAGCCAGGATAACGATAAATGGCTACTTCTAAAAGTGTGCAGAAAAAAAAAAATGAAAATCTCAATTTTCTAATAAACCTTGGCCTCCTCCACAGACTAGTGAAAAGAAGGCAGCATTGTCAAAGCTGTAAATTTAGAGTTTGTGTTTTTGTGACATGACTCAGTGGCCTATCTAAATCTTTTTATTTAGCTTTTTTTTTTTTTTAAATAATAAATCTTCACCATTTTCCAGATATGGCTCCTATAAATTTTGCTAAGGTTTTTTTATTTGGGGGGTCCTTAGTGTTTTCCTTAAAGTAATTAATCATTTCCATTTGGTAAAGTAGACTTTAGTGACTCAAAATCAAGTTGCTATAGTGCAGGATTTTACACTGTAAATTATTATAGTTAAAACCTCTGTAATACAGTCGAGGCTATTGAGTAATTCCTCTAGATATTCTAAAAAGGTAAAGATGCTTTGGAAAGCACCATTTTCTTACTGAGAAACAATAGAAAAAAGCAGGACATGTTATGGCTATGAGACTAATGCAATGGAGTGATTATTAATTATCAAAGTCATTGGTGCAACATTTGCTTTCTTTGTGGAACAAAGATATTTGATGTCATTGATAATTTTAATTAAATGTGTTATTGGAATTATTGCTTGTATATTGTGAAGATTCTCACATTATCCTTTATTAATAATTGAGATTTTCAATTTTATACTATGCTTATTCGCGCTGTTACTAGTTTTAATGATCAGGAACAATAATCAGTAGCCATTTCACTTCTTCAGGGTTACATTAAAATAAATTAAAACTATTTCCTCAATTTTATAGTTACTAATTCATACATTCTTTGGACCTAGAATTTTAAGAAAGAATGCAGCTTCACTCTGGTTTGTGATGTTATTCATGTTTTATGCTTTTTCAGCTGATTAATTTTTTATCATTCAGTTAATTTCTGAATATTTAGAAATTCTGGCTAAGAGTAAAGCAGAACAAAGTTCATTATACCACTTTATTTAATTGCATGCCTAATGCCACCACAGGACTAGAATCAATAATAGAAAAAAATTATCATTTTTAGCTTTCATGTCAAAGAAGACTTTTTTAATGTTGTGAACAGGACCCTTTTTCTGGGTAGCTATTTTGGGTTTTGAATATTTTACAGCTTTCTCGGGAAATTATTCTAACCTTAAGAGATGAAACATTTAAAAAAAAAATGCTTTTGAACTAGAATATACAGGAGCGAGACACAGACTTCAAGAATTTTTGTTGTGATCTTATTATGACAGAAAACCATTGTCAACAAGTTCAAGTCATTTGTCTAGCATCTTGCAAGCAGCACGTACGAACTAAAGAGTTTAAAACTCATTATTTAGGTGTCATTTACATCCATTGTGACGTGCTGAATCTACTCTGTGCTCTGCCTTTCCTGAGACCTTATGGATATATCCCTCTTTTTCCAATGCCCTTGGCTCATTATTCCAGCCTTGTTAGGGGAAATAGATTTGGGACTTCAGGCCCACGCATTGGGTATTGGGTATTTTCTCATCTCTCCTTGGTGATCGCAGTGACAATTAGGCTTCAGGGCTGTGATAAAAGTTGACATGCCAAATGACTCCCCCTGCCCTCCCTCGCTTCTTTAAGTTTTGCAAGTTCTGCTGTTAGATTCCAAAACCAGATGACCATCCACAACGAAGCCTGCTTTCCCAGGTTCCTTCCCATGAGTGCTTCAGCCTGCTCACTCTGAACCTAGGTTCATTCACTTGGTCACAAGGTCCTGCCAACTTGCCTTCTGCAATGTCTGCAATAAATTTACTCTGATCCATTCCTATCCCAGAGCACATTAAATTGCTGTATGACTTATTCCATCATCTTCAGTATCTCAAGAATCTACAAACAATGGCTTGATGGAACTTTCCAGAGCCAGTCCTGATGCATCATCCCACAACTCAGAACTGTAATCACTCTTTTAATCCTCATCAGGGTCTGACTCCGTCATCCGCCAACCTTGCTGCCCAGTGGTGTGTACACTTAGATTTACTTTCCATGTCTCACAAAGCAGTTAAAACTGTGATCTAGCTGGGCTCATGCAGGCAAGCCTACCCACCCCTTGGTCAAGTGCATAATACAAAATTATCATTTGTGTAATAAGGAGACCTATCACGGTAAATAAGGATCAGGATAAACAAATAGGCCGAATAGATGTTTATTCAGGGAGAAATAACTTACAACCTAGACAGATGAACACTAGGAAATTCAACCCGATCCTCTCCTGTCCGAGTCACGCCAGAAAAAGAGAGCCTTTCCTGGCCCCCTCCGACCTCCTTCCACAGGTCACTTCCGCCCATGGCTCCACCCCCCAATGGGTGTGGTCAGTGCCAGAGAAGGACTATCTCACTACAATTTCCCTTTTAGTCTAAAGAAAAGATTTAGGCTTAATACAAAACTATATACAAAACAGTGAATAACAAGTGTGCTCTAAGAAAAGGAAAATCGAGAACAAAATGACCTACATATCTAGTCCTAGGGTGAGGGCATAATGGAATTTACAATAGAGTTGTCCTAAGCTGGAAAACGTAAGTCTAGTACCTAATATATCTAACTAGGAAGAGAGAATAATAGTTGTGATAGTTTAATCTTTAACCTCATTAAGACCTGAGAAGGAAATTAACAATACTAGAGTAAACAGGAAATGTGGATGGACAACTTCCAAAAGGTGCAGCAAGGACAGAAACAGTAAGCCACCTGAACAGTCACCCTAGGTCTCACAGCAACGTTGGTACACCCAGATTTGGCTAAGGCCAAGAGAATTTGACAGACCACAACAACAGCAGGGAGGTAGAGTGGCTGTCTTACCCTGACTTGGCAAGGTCAAGCAGTCTTCTATATTTGTCTCCTGTAAGCACATAGGACTGCATGTCCAAATCAGTGGTCAAGGTGGGGGCAATTCTATGCCCAACAGGCCATTAGCTGAGGCAAGATTGAACTCCAGCAGGAGCAACAACAGTGTCCAACATATTTTCGGGAAAGTGCACGGTGCTGTCAGGAGGAACAGTGTCTCATGTCAATGGAGTACTAATATTAAAACATTTAAATGCCATGTTCTGCATGTCTATGAAGTGATTGAAGATTAAGCATCTATATCTGACTAATCTCATAGGTACAGGAAATGTGAGTGAAGTTAATCTGTAATACTCGGGAACTTAGCTAAAAAGACTGATTAAAACTTTTCTGAGTAAAGCAGGAACAAATACTTAAACAATATAACTATTTACATATACATACATGTAAATCCCTAAAACAGAGGTAGAGTATAAGTGTCAAGACAAGAGGTAGAACTATAAAGGGCAGTAAGATAAATATCCCAAATTGTATCAATATACAAAATGTCTTGAATACAAGAAAAGTATACATACATAGAATATGGTAAAAAATAATGTGCATAAAACATTGTAAGTGGACATATTTAACACAATATAACAAAATATAAACTTAATTTTACATAGCTTACCACATATAAGAATATACAACAATGTAAGCTGCAAAATACTATCTCATTCTTACTCAAATTCTCAAGAAAATAGGCTAATCTACCTATATCCATCTAAACCATACCTTTCCCAACCATTCCCTATTCCTGTCTAAAAGATAAACCCAAGTGTAAGCCAGAGAAGGACTATCTCACTACAGAGACCCCTTCCTATGATAAGCCTTGGAAGAAGTCAAGGTCAAAATTAAGGTCACCTGTCTCTTCATTATTATCCTTCAACCATGTTGTTTACAACCATTCTCCTCTAATGGGTCTCAGCATTTTATAACTATCAGGAATTGATGTCTTTTAGGGTGTGTATGTGTGTGTGTGTGTGTATGTGTGTGTTAGATAATTTTTATGAGTATATTCTTTACTAGTAAGTCAGTTTCTAACCTTGCAAAATAATTATTGAAGGCAATAATAAACCGTATAAGTAGTATTTTAATGTCTTTTAATCTGCTTTGTGTTGATGGTGCTGAATTACGTACCTCACACTTTGCCATTTTAACTGATTCTAAAGGGACAATAATGGGGAATTGGAAAAACTCACATCATTTAGCAAACAGCATTACCACTGCCTTCAGAATGCTGTCCTCTTCCTCCCCCCAGTCCCTCCCCCAGCCCCTCCCCTCTTAACCACCTTACATCTGTCAGTGCCTGGAGGCCACCACTCTAGCTGCTGCTCTAAGCATTTGATCCCTTTAGTTTCCCCACACACGGGTAGTTTTAAAGCATTCGTCTTTGTACTCTCAACACATTTCACTTAGCATTTTGTTTCCCAACCGATTCACCTCTTTTTACAGAACTTTATTTACTAGAAGACTGAAATGTACTCACACTATCATATGGCTACTTTATTTACTTTTTTCAATCCATCCATCTGTCAATTAATACCATCAATTGCTTCCATCTTTTGTTTTTTTTTTGTGAATAATGCTGCTATGAATATAGACAGGTGTTACCCATTAAGGTCTAGCTTATTTTTATGGATCCTAACATTAAAATACATTCTGGTTTTAAAAACTGAATACAAACACTATTTAAGAACTTCATTCCTTTGTTACCCTTTGCTCTTCACTATACCCGTGAGTTTCACTCAAGACAAAGCCCCACTATATAGTTTAGGCTGGCCTTGAACTAAAGCTTGTACTCTCCCAGGTTGCATACTAAGTGCCAAGACTATAGGCCTGAACCCCAATGCCTCACTGTGTTTCAAGATCTGTTAACTTTCCATTTTAGTGGTGTACATATGTCACACTGATTTTTCCCTTTAAACATGTATGGATTTTTGTGACCCTGGGGCTTGTACTCAGGGACTCATGTGTACCGGCCCCGTGTTATCTGCCTGAGAGGCCCTCTTTTTCCACCTTTCTTTCCTGTGGCAAAAATGATTTGCGCTTGTTCTTCATGGACCAATGAAAATTAAAACGTCAGGATCAGCATGTGAAGGTTAATTTATTCTGCAATAAAAACTACAGGAATTATAGAGAGATTGTATTTGTATAGTTGTTAGGTTACCTAAGTATGAAAACAAATTCGTATTTCATAAAGTAGGTCAACTATAACTATTTTAAGAACTCTATAATCTGAATTGATTTTTTTTTTTCTGATTATAAGAATGATTCATGCACACTCATTCCCTTAAAGGAAATGTGGAAAATCACCCCAACCACATTACCAAGGATAATAGTGCTTTGGTTTATGTCTATTTAATTTTTTTGTGTACACTACATAAATATCTGTAAGAGATGTCTGCCTGTATTGTCTTATAAGGCCTTTCTCGTCTCTTCTCTCTCTCTCTCTCTCTCTCTCTCTCTCTCTCTCTCTCTCTCTCTCTCTCTCTCATTCTCTACAATGAGTTGGGGATATATTCCTGCCACTATAAGTTTCTAAGAAGACTGGTTTTCAAGGAAAAACACTTTCCCATCTGGTGTGTCCTGGGGTTTTAGATGAGACTTTGGGATCCAGAGTGGCACAAAGACACAGTTTACTGTCCTGCTCTACTTGGGAGCATTAGGTCTTTGAGTAATCCATTCTCTCTCTCTCTCTCTCTTTCTCTCTCTCTCTCTCTGCATTCTTCTCTCTTCTTAAAATGTAAGTAAATTTAACCATTTATATAGCTGATAGGAACACTCAACAATTTAATATCATAGATTACTAATTAAGATAATAGTTGGGACCAAACTTTTATTATTTATTATTATTATTGAAACTTTTATTATTTCAATATGAAATTTGTTTTAAGATTTTATATATGTATATGTATGTATGTATTTATGTATGTATGTATTTTGGTATCTGAAGGATAAAAATTCTATACAAATTTTCAATCAAGTATATAAGTAAAATGGGGAAATTTTTAGACAACATATGAACTACTGGCATCTTGGTTTCAATAGCAATGAGGTTTAGCAGGATGTTGAATGGAAGTACATTATCTGAGATTCTGATATGAAGGCTCTGGACAGAGACATTGGAATACCATTCCAAAGCCTTAGCTCTGGGATTTGAATCTGGATCAAAGCTCCTGCCATCGCCAGAGAGCAGTGTCTAGGCCATTGACACCACAATGACACACTAGTTTTTAATTCCAAGCGTCCCAGTGTTTGTCATTAACACAGATGTAGGTTACAGAAAAAGACATTCATTAGCATTTTCTTCCCATTAAGGGTGACAACCTACATGTGGGTTAAAAAAAATCCTACTTCTTGCTTACAAAGGGCTGTATTATCATCTAGGAAGTTGCAATTCTGAAAATGTATCTGAATTTTAATAATTCTTTGCTGTTCTACCTCAAGAATACATTCCTATCAAACCAGATACCTTTCAACTATATGGTTCTAAATTATTAATCTTTTATTCCTCTCTAAAAGATAACATTAACCAGGCATATGTTTATTCCAAATTGTATTGTTTGAAAAATTCCCAGCTGCAATGAATAAATTATGGCTAGACAAAGGAACATTAGCGTGAGAAAGCTACCCTTTCATGAGAGAAATGGATTTTTTGAATTAACATATTTCTCAATTGGTGAGAGGATTAAATGGCATCATTGAAGAATTAAACATTTTCTCAGGAAGCTGGGTTCAGAGCTCAGTGGTAGAGGCCTGGCATGCACAAGGCCCCAGTAATCATCCAGCGCTATAGACATAAAAGAGAAAAATCTTACAGTTAGTAACATAGTGGAAGGTAAACCAACCAGTGAGATTCACCACCTGGCTACGTTGCCAGATTTGGTAAAGTCTCGAAGTTTGTCACTGCCAAATTTAAACAACATTCCTAAAGATGCTCCTAAGGAGAATACCTCTCTCTCTCTCTCTCACTCACTCACTCTCTCTCTTATTTCCCACTCTCCCATGTCTGCAGTCTGTGTGGAAAATTACCATTGACTGCCAGTTTTGAAATGATTACTTTGATTGTCATTGAGTGGCTTTCACAAAGCTCAAAGGATGAAAAGAATTAATATACATACACAGGGCCAGTTGTAGTTATTGTTTAGACAGTGTGCTTATAGTCTCGGTCAAAGGTTATGGCTAAGCTATGGGGAGGAACATGTGGCAATCATGCTCCGTGTCATAGATCTGTGTTAGGAGCAGTTTATTGGTTTGTAAGATCCAGTTGCTCTTCAGAGTGAAGCAGCCCTGAAGACTGCGATAGGGCCAAGGACTCAAGGATAAAAACCCTAAACCAATGATCACTCTTCAGATCTCCAGATTGCCACTTGTTTCCACTTGTTATTCCATTGCGCATGCACTAATTTTAGAGGGACATTTTCATTGCCATTTTAATGTGTATTAACACAAGTCTTGAAATGCTCTCCATGTAGAAAATTATGCTATTATTTTTACTTTTGTAACTTATGAAGCCTTTACTTCCTTTCCTTTACAAGACAAAAATAATAGTTTTTTGAGGATCATTAAAACAATTTAACTGGACTATCTCATAATCTGAAATTATAATACTTGGGATGGGTACCCTAGATAACATTATATGGCACAATGGAAGGGGTTCCAATCGCCAGGCATTTTATTTCTTGTACTTGCATTGCCAACATATTGGAACTGTTCTAATTAATGGAACACAATAGTTTTTTACATAATCGCTGAGTTCTAGAACCAACAGATTCAAGGTAAAATTAAGAGTTTCTGATGACCTTGATCTGTCTATCTTGTTTAGAGATGACAGTTATACAAACGAAGTGGGGGGTTTTGTGTCAGAAATACATTTTGAACACTAACTTTTCCACTTTCTAGATGAGTGATATTAGTCAGGAATGCTGTTGAGATTTGCACGCACAGAGAGAGATTCATATTTAAAACCAGATGTTACAAACATCTCATCTGTATAACTACTAGAAGCCAGAAGGAAAAAAAATATGAAACATGAACTAGGATTTAGCACAGCAAAAGAGCTCATAAATGACAGCCAAGGGGAAGAACAAGCCCAGAAAAGGCAAGCAAAAACAGACTGAAAAGGGGGTTTTGGAAAATAAAACTACTTACTTACTTGTTTTACATTTAGTACTAGGGTTTGAACCTAGAGTCTCAATGTGCTGGGCAACACACTTCTACCATTAGTGATGTCCCTAGCCCAACTTTTAAAAAAAGACCATAGGATGTCTATGGGGTTTTGGGTAAATGTGCCCATCTGTGAGTCAAGTTAGTGATTGGATGACACTGCAAAGTCATCATGAAGGAGGTGAAGAAATAAGATCTCCAATCAGGATAACGTAGCTTTGATTCTTCTGCTCTTTCTATTTCCAAGCTGGATCCTTCAAGGTTACAATTGTCTATCATTAAATATAAATTTATATTCCTTAGAGGAGAATATAAAGGGATTTTTTTTTCCTTAGAGGCCAAAGGAATGCTTTCCTCCTTTAACAGTGCTAGTGAGGTCTAATCTGACAAGATCGTAACTCATTTTATGAACATGCTAGTTTTCCAGAGGGACTTTTAAAATACTATTCAATATTTCAGACTGATAACAGTTCCTATGGGTAGTCAAGATAAAAGTGAGAGATTTTCTTCTATGAAGCTCACAAAACTACACTCCAAAACCTCAGAGTTCAAGGCATGAACACAATCCAAAGAACAGGTTTCTTAATAGACCCAATCCAACCCCAGCCAAGAACTCATTCATTCTCAGTCTGGTGTAAGACACCTAGGAAGGGCCCTTTACTCCCGTTCCTTCTCCTGTTCTGACCTCCCATGTTTTCATTAACTGATAGGGATTCTGATTTCTAAAAATACACCGATTCCTCCTAGCCTCCTCCTTTGTCTGAGTCTGTCTTTGTCCATTCTCAGGGACATGATGATAAACTTCTGTCTGAACATGTACCTAAGACAATCAATCCTCTTCCATACTGCTCTCAATGTTAAGATGGTACTCTGTGCTCAGTATCTACCAGCCCAGCCAGCACACTGCCCCTGCCCATTCACAGCTCTCTCTTCCATCACAGTTAATTTCTTTCCTCCATCTTAGAGTTTCCTTATCCTCTGTAGCATTCTGCTTCTTTCCGCTAAACTCAGTCCTCTCTCTGGCCAACATAGTAGCATCTTTTAAAAACATACCTACTGTGGCCTTTAGGTGAAATATTCATGGACTTCCCCAGGAAGTCTTGAAGGTGCCCTTCTCTGAGCTGTAGGTATTAAAGCACGGAACATTCTTAGCACCATTTGTTCACGTAGCTTTCTCTGAAGAAGATGGATGCTGCTTACAAGCAGAATAGCCTTGCTTGTCATCAGTCAGACTCCATTTTTTTTTTACATGAGCCCCAATACTGTTTAGGGAACTCTGGTGGTCTCACCAATAAAACCAATATGGGAGCTGATATTTCAGAGTGATTTGCAGTCAGTGGGTTGGGAGGAAAAAGAATAGTCTCCTAGTCCTTTAATATACTGATGCCAAAATCGAACAGATTCTACCACGTAAAAGGGGAACTTTTATTCTTAAATCTTTCAAAGAACTTTCTTAATGGGACACTTTTACTATAGTACAAAGGAACTGAGCTTTCGGAAAGACAATTTAATCTAGTTTCAACACATATCACCCACTAAGAGCAAGTAGGAGGTATGGTAAACACACTGTCCTGAAAGACAGGCAGCAGAGAAAAGTAGAGATGTATTTTAGATTGCTCATCTCAGCACAGTTCCAGGCTACGTGAAGCAAACTCCAGTGATTTCTTTCACCCACATCCTTTTCCACAGTTGCTACTGGAATAATCACATGGGGAGCAATCAATGGCATAGAAATGTTTCAATACAGATGCATTTTCCTTGGGGTTTGGGTGAATTAGTGAACAGCTAAACGTACCTGAACCTGGGAGGAAAAATACTAGCTCTGTAGTTTTTCTAGAGAAGCCCAGGGTCCAATGTGACTTGGAAGTTGGCAAATTAAAAGAAGGGAGAATATTGAAATGTGGAAATTGAGGTAATAGCTGGGTACTAAAAATTATTATCAAGTGAGAGTGCTCTGTGCTGTGCTGAATGGGTGGCCAGGATTTCTCAACTAAGGTGGATGCTCTGTGTGCATCAGTGGTTGTCCTGTACCATGAAGCCTACCCTCTTCATTAGGGTCCAGTTTTGGCACAAACTATTTTCTTTTTCCAATTTACTCCTACAATGGATATGAATCATATAACTGGCACCATGATACATACCCAGTCACAATGCAAAGGTGAATAAACTACAAAGAGTGAAAGTAAGTCTAGGAAGAGAGCAAAACAGAAATTGACTAGGTCTGTATTACATAACAGGATAAATGCTAATATATTTATCTCAAATCAACTTGCTTTAAAAATTTAAGAGCTGTCCATTAACAACTAAATGGACTCAAGCGATCATACTATCATACCTGTGCTCTAAATTCTGGTCGTTTATTTTTTGTTTTAGTTCTTTTTGCTATTCCATGGAATCCTGGCTCAGATGGAAATAATAACTATTATATAAGCCTTCCTGTCTCCTACTTTCTAGGTTGAATTTCCAGTTCACAATCATATCTAATGCTTTTCTCTCTTGCTCCCCCACTTTGTCCTGATCTATTTAACCCAAACCAAGTACTTGTTCTTTTGCAATAGCATATTATAGTCTTCAATATTTTTATTGTTAACATGTCTAAATTGTAAATTGGATTTCTATGGGGATTTTTTTTTCCTCATCAAGTCTATTCTCAGATGCAACTCGTCTCCTCTGACCCATTTTTTTTCTTGTGTTCACGTTAAACTTATTAGTGATTTTTGCCTGATAAATCTTAAAAATGAATTCAGATTTTGATCATCTCTCTCCAACCCCTTCCATGCAGAACAACTCATTTGTGCATATCCATCTGGTCCACGAGTGTTTCAGTGAGCTAACCTTCCTCCCTCTCTTTCCCTGCACTCTTTCAATCTGGAATAAGAAATTCTTTTAAGGTTTCTGTCTTGCTTACAATTGTGAATTCTTACGACAGAGTATGAATCCCCATGCAATCTGTGCCTTTCTCGTCTCCAGATACACCTTCAGCTCCAATTAGTTTTACTCTCCCCCTGGGTTACTCCTCCCTCACTAGGCTAGAACACCAAGAAATCAAGCCTTCATTTTGCTCAGTGTTTAAGTAAGTATCCTGCATGGTAAGTACAGTAATTCTAAGGAAAAGGTGCTCTTACCATATAACATTGCAGAGTAGGAATTAAGGCAGGGAGAGCAGCCTTAGTAAGGGAGAGTCCCTTAGTAAATACTTGCTGTGTCATCTTGCTAAAATGTCTCTGAAAGTCAGTTCCCTAACTTGAACAATAAGGGAAGAGGGTCACACACCTTAAGGTTTGGTTTTTTGTGTTTGTTTGTTCTTGTTTTAATAAAGGAGAGACAATAATCAGAGAATCACAGCAAATCTAAACCCGATGTGATCTGTTCTCATGCCTCACTCCGCTTGGATCCTTTCAATTGGATCCTTTTCAACTGGATCCTATGGCTAGCAAAGATGTAACTCTGACTTCATTCACTGACTGCCATTCTTTACTCCTTTTCATCCAGTTTAGACTTTTCCTTCCCCAGGAAGCTTTCCTTCAATTCCCATTCTCTGCTGTCACTTGAATGCCCAGTACATGACTGCTACTGGAATTCCTCAATTTTCCTCATTGCTTCTTAGCACAGCTAAAACCTCTCTGAGTGCTGGGTCAATGTCCCGTCCATCTTTTAACCCCAAGAGTCAGGTGCCCTTACCAGCAGGAAGTAGTTTGGAAAGAACAACGCCCAAATTCCCAAATATTGTCTATAAATGTTTGTTTTCATTTAAATGGACTTGGTTATATAAAATAAAAAAAAAAGTCAGGTACATACAAGCTGGCCAATGTATGCTTATTAAAAGAAATAACCCAGTAATACAACGGCGATTGACAACTTAAGTACACACACACACACACACACACACACACACACACACACACACACATATGACTAAATGGGCACAGATTTTAGTCAGGATAAGAAAAATGTATTTGATTTGTTCAGTTGGAATTAAAACAAATGTTCTATTCAGATTAATTACCGCAAGCTAACAATTTCCACAAAGGATTAGTGATAACGCTCCTTCTGTTGTTTTGGTAGCTCTCCCATAAAGCAGACACAGAAGTTCCATTTGCAATAGAAGGTACAGAGCTAGCAGGAGTGCTACAAATTCGGGAGATGGATTAACTGCTCGGCAAGCACCGTACCCACCCACAATTTAATTCTAAACAAAGACACAGTTTAGAGACATTAAGCTGGCACTGGGCTGAACTGCATGAATACAGTTGTAAAGGTAACTATAGATTTGGCTTTCGTTTCTCATTCATTTCAGAGCATTGCAACCCTAGGTTATACTTCAAGCCTATCATACGCTATTTCAGGCTTGTCAGACTATGAAGTCAAAAGAATATTACCATGGTGATCGGGAAGAACATAAGATTAATGTGATGTAGAAAGAAGAGCCTTTATAAATGAATGTGAAATGCCTGGAGGCCTACCAAGAATACCCTGCCATATGTGAATCTTTTCAGCTTAGATTTGTGGTACACAGCGTGGCCAGCCTTGGGAGCCCACCATCTTCACCAATGGTCACCGGAAGCTGGTCAGGCAAGCACACAGAAGACACACAGCACCAGTGCTATTTGATAAGCCCAGTGGTACATTTTCTGCTTCAGTGGCCAACTTGTGCAAAGTCACGGTGAACCAACACAAGTGGTCCATGAAGGATGAGTCTGTCAGGCCCATCTTTATAGGCCAGTGATGATACCTCATCGTTTAATGACCGTTTCACAAGTCTATGTAAGCAGGAGAGATGTAATCAAAACAATATTCAGAAAGGCAGATACGAAACCTCCATGCATGAGCAAAGTGACTTATGCAAATACCGTTTGTTCAATATTCATTCTCTTCTGACAAAAATACCTACTTCTCATCACAGTATTCTGAAATCTGCTTAGTCATTCCCCGTTACCCTTTATTCTAACCTCTATTTCTAATAACTTGATATGGAATAACTTGGGAGTTAGGAGTATTAAAAATAATCACAAACATGTTATCAAACAACTGACAGGATTATTATTATTTTCCATATTTTGTTAATTTAGCAATGGTAAATGGAGGTTAATGAAAAGGAGGACATGGCCGCTCCTAGGAATGGTTGAGGAGGTGGGTTTTTGTTTTGAATCGTAGTTATGTGGGAGAGGCATCTGGAAGGGTCTAGATTGAGAGGCCAGCAGACTGAACTGGGCAGTGAGAGGAGTAGTGGGATGGGGTAGAGGGTGGTGGCAAGAGAGGAAGAGGAGAGGAAAGAGGGGGCCCAGAGGACCAAGAGGGACCACGGAAACCAAGAGAGAGCGAGTAGCCACAATGAAAAAGCTATATAGGAATCTGAATCGAAGCCCCCAAGTTGGAGAGGTTTGGGGTAGGTGGATGGTAAGTTCTGGCAGAAGCCACAGGTCCTGAGACTTCGCACGCTTCTTCAGGACCTAGTGGAGGTGAATGGATTGCACATTCTCTCAATTTCCTATTTATATTATTTTATGTACATTATCTTACTAGTCACAAGCATGCAAATTAATCTACATGGTTTTAGAGCCATTTAGCTAATGTGGTGGGGTCTCCAACCCCAGTAATCATATTGTATAGCCTGTAATTAAATAGTTAATTTAACCATACAGTGCTTCTTGTCCATATTCACTCCCCCCATCCCTGCAAGCATTCATCTGAGGTGTTCCATATAGCCCCCTGAGATGTCTCCAAGGACTTGGAGAAGGTTCTCAAAATAAATCACTTTCTTAGGTACAAATTTACATATTTGACTTTTTCATAAAGTTGAACAGAACAAAGAATAAAACAGATTTGAGGGCTACGGTTATTTTGTCCCATGCTAGCAAATATGGGAAATGATAGCTGGAGTGATGGCCCCGAGGTATCCATGGCTAGGGGTTAGGCTTCATTCCAGTTACTGACAGTTCTGTAATTAGTGCTCAGTGTCTTAACCCAGGTCTGATTATATACTATTAGACCCTATGGGGAGGAATACAAGTTGAACAACTTGAGCAGTCTCTACAGTGAACAGTGAAGGAGGATTTGGCCAAAGGGGCATAGTCAACTGAATTTTCTACCATATGGGATTATTTTTTCTTTTTGTGGCTAATTTAAAACTGAGAAGAGTGTAGCTTAAGATTTTGAGCATAATATTCATTGTTTTATTATTATGCCAACCTTATTAAACCCAATCCAACATTCAGTTATCTATACTAACATATATATGTATACACACACACACACACACACACACACACACACACACACACACACCAGGGGGAAATGCCTTCCCTTGAACATAGGACGGATCTATTAGTCCTGTAGTTGGCAATGTTCGCATTTATGGTTCTCATTTTTCAGCTTTTCTAGCTTGTGTGAACCCACTGTGAATTCAAGTCAAAGGCTTGGTGGTCAGAGTGGCCAGAATTTCTCTTTAATCTGGAACTCCCGTAAGTCAGTGGGGCAATTTAGAGAAACCACCAGAGCTTTAGTTCCTAGGTCTTCTCACACAGTGACTATATGGCTATTTAGAGGATGGTAGGGACCTTACAGAAATTGTTTGAAGCTCACCACTAATGTACATATCCCATTTACCTTCATAGTATCTTCATAATAATCATGGTTTAGCTTAGAAACTGCAACAATATCCAGATGAAAGAGTAGAGCCTGTATTCTTTAGCTCAAGCTATTATTTGTATACTAATGTGCAGGCAATAATGGATTCCACTTTTACCTCACCATTAAGAATATTTAACTGTCACCACTGTATTATGCTGGAAGAAAACTTGAATCTTAAGAGGCAGAATTTCTCTCTGAAAGATCCAGTGTGGCTGGAAGATTCTGGCATCTAGGTTATTCCACCCCTGTTCTCAAAGCAGACCACTAGACACAATTTCTATACCTCTGTAGTATCAGGCAACCTCGATGTCTCTCATCCTTCGATGATCTGTGATTTCTGTCTTGTCATGAGATATGCCTGTTTGTGAGGCCCACCATTATAATTTTGATTTCAGCTAATATAAAGATTACAGTGAAAGGTTGTCCCCATGCAATAATAAACACATGCTGGCATGCTGATGCCTGGTGACATGCTGATGTCCTCTCTAATAATCAAATATTGCTTCTCAGCTTAAACTTTCCTTCCCCTTTCTTTAAACATAATCTATTTCCTTAAGTATACATGAGAACTATACCCAATTTTACATATAATTATGGGTACCCAGGATTATTTACATTCATTCATTGTATATGCTTTTTTTCTGTGTGTGTAGGTACATATGTGCCATAACACAATTTTAGATTTATACTACCTATGCTTTCTATTTTCTATTTATTTCCCCTTTCTCTTTGTGTATGTGTGTGTTATGCTTTCCATAGTGCTGATGTGGAAGTCAAAAGACAACTTGTAGGAGCATGTGTGTCTGGTGTGTGTGTGTGTGTGTGTGTGTGTGTGTGTGTGTGTGTGAACATGTATCCCAGTCTCATGTGGATGCCAGTGGACACCTTGTGGGAGTAGGTTTTCTCTTTTTACTATGTAAGTTCTTGCGATCAGTAAGCTTGGCTACAGTCATCTTTATCCAGCTGAGCTGCCTTGCAATTCCCAGTTATAAATACAGACATGAGCAACGTATATGATGTTTCAAACTATAAGACTTTGAATAGAAATGTATGAATGTCAGTGTGTGTTTTAAACAGAAATGTGTGTGTCCATGTGAGTGTTCATGCACGTGTGCGCATGAGAGTGCATATGTGTGTGTGTAAATGCACATCTGTCTGTGTGCATGTGAAGGCCAACCTTTGCTGCAGACACTTCTCCCATTAGACAGAGTCTTTCTCTAGCCCCTAACTCACAAAGCAGATGATATTGACTGGGTATCAAGACAAGGAATCCACCCGTCTACATCTCCACAGAGCTGAGACGAGAAGTGTGCACCAACCCTACCACACTTTTCAAATGTGAGTCTCATGCTTGCCCCAGGCTGGCCTTGGACTCAAGAAACCCCTGCCTCTGCCTCTGCATTGTACACTACATGTATGTGCCACACAATGGTCAGGTCTTCACACTTAGTGTAAATATGAACTCGTTACATTCTTAGAAAGTTAAATGACTTAAACTGCACATGCTTGGCAAATTACTTTGAAGTATTATGGTGACTCCCAATTTACTCATATGTAAATGAGGCCGATTTGTCTCGATTCTGGTTGCTATCTTTGCATGTGGACACAGTTCATCCATTTCGCCTGCTGAGGAATAACTACCTTTTTCCTATGCTTCTCACCATTTCAAAGGGTGCTAGCTGGAGCATCATGGCAGGTTTAAGTCCCCATGAGAGTGTGCTGGAGCCCTCCCTCCCCCTCCACCCCTGCCCCATCCCCCTAGCAGAACCACCTGTTGCATCATGACTCAGAATCACACTCTGATCTTCCAGGAATTTCAGATCTGACCTATCTTTGCAGAGCTAACTTCCACTTCAATTGGTCATATGTTCTTCCTTTCCCATAGCTTCGCTGTCACCTTGCCATTACTCTCCTAACTTTGGTCAGTTTCCTGTAGCAAAGTACTATTTCAGAAGGAGACAGCTGCCCAAACTTTGTTGTATTGGATGCGGTCTTCCTGGTATCTTAACTTTTTAAGATGAGGTTCATTCTCATCATTCACTCATTTCATCCCCCCCCCCCCCGGCTTCAAAATTATTCTTCTAGTTTTGAACTGTTCCATTACGGAGTTTTTTAGTTACTTTTTCATTAAGGATTTAGAAAAACCCTACTGGAGTTATAAGCCTTTCTTTCTCTTTGTGGGTTTACTTCTGTTTCTCAGTTTAAAAGTCCATCACCTGGAAGCCGCCCAACACCAGAGGACAATGGTCCACCTGGCAGGGATCAGTCTATTGGTTGGCTGTGCTCATCTACCCCTCAGGCCAGGCTTTTTAGAAACCATCCTTCCTCTGGAGGATGCCCTCAAGCCTCTCTTTCACTGCTCATTGTTTCCTCCTTGGCTCAAGATGCCAGGAATCGTGTAGCTGTCCTTTTCTTCAAGATCCAAGCAAAGCCCCAAACCTCAGCAGCTGTTTGGCTTGGATCCATTGCAAAAAGGCTCTCAGAGATGGATTCACACTATTTCCTTCCTGCAATCCCTTGTAGTCTCTAATACTACTCAGTTTCTTTACCATGCCACTTCCTGGCACATATGAATATACTTTCGTTTTAAAATAAAAACTTAAATAACATGTTTGCATAGGGGGTTTGTCACACAGGATATACTAATGTTTTATATTTTACTTATTAATTGTCTTACTTCTGCTTTATTTTGCCAGTTCCTTGAGGAGAAACAGAGTAGAAAGTCCTGTGCACAGAACAGTATCTAGGACAGAGCAGGTACATGGATAATTAGAGGGAACACATCAACGTGTGATGGTTATAGTTGCACTACTTACAGGACCACCTAGTATGTGATGTTAACTGAAGCTGCTTCTAAAAGAATGCTCTGTGGGAAGTGGATTTAGATACCTTTGTGCAAAAGGATGTACCCTGAAGGACAGTTTTGAATGAAGACTATTTACTTCCTTTCTCAGCTAGCATCTGTAAAAGGACCAACATTTGCATCCTTCTGTATAGACTTTGCACTTGCTTACTATTATACAAACTATGGAAATCCAACTTGTTATGTTAATGTTAGCCATAATACATTTATTCAATATAGGAAAGACTTACTATCAATGTATATATGAATTCTACTCAGTGAAGAAAATTAAGATGCCAAAAAAAAAAAAAAAAAAAAGCCCCCAAAACAGCAACAACAAAACACCCCAAAGACTTTGTGGTCACGTGACCTCAATGTAATGGGAAAAGCAAAGGCTTTTCATGGTTACTTCTTTGCAGTAGGAAGACCTCAGAATCAGTTACTTGAGTTACTTGTGTTCCTTAGACCTCTCCAGGGACCAAGGCAGAGGCAATTGAGCTACCATCCAAACAAATGACAGGGAAAAAATGTGCAGTATGAAAGAGAAAATTAGCTAGAATATGGAGAGAAATGAGGATAAGCTACGGGAGACAAGAGAAGAGAGTTTAATCTTAACTTGTATAAAACATGGTTTCTCACATACACAAATGTCTATATTCTGTTGTGGAGGTAAAAGTCTAGTAACTCATTTTCTTTCCTTTGCAGACTTCAGATACAAACAGTAAACATCCACAGATGTGTGGCTTACTCTCGAAGATAACCAACAAGGGGGCTGATGGAAAAAAGAGAGGCCAGCATGTATATGCTTTCGAAATTATAGCACAAATCTCCAACTTTCTAATCTTCTGGACACCAAATTCTATTAGTGTTTTATTGTTGTGAAAAAAACACGTTGAAAGTAACTTAATAAAGGAAAAGCCTATTTCAGGTCACAGTTTGAGGGGTGCAGTATATCGGGACAGGAAGGTAAGACCGACAAGTGTGAAGCATCTGGCCACACTGTGTTAGAACACTGGAGCTCAACACACTTTGTCCTTTCTTCATTTTCATTCATGAGAAAAAGATCCCAAGCCATGAGTTGGTACAACACACATTTGTTGTAAAACTCTTGAAACACACCTGCAGTAGGGAGAGATGTCTGTTAGGTTGGTTGCATACACACTCAATTTGACAAGAACGTTTAGCAATCACACCAAAGTCGTATTTTCACACGTCATTTCCACCATCCTCAGCATCAACCATCCAAGTATATTGTGTCACATGTAATAGCTTTGAGCCTGGTCTAAAATCCCATCTCAGTAAGTTTTCCCTTCAATCCCTTTTTGCCACAGAGCTACAAACTGCTATGAAGACTCTCCAAACTTGAGTTCATTATCAAGACTGGCAAATTCTATGCTCCATCTCTTTTCTTAAAAATGTGTGACAAGGTAATAACAGAGGAAGTCACCAACTTGATCAATATAAAAGCATCCTTGTGGCTGCACTGGTCTCTTCAGTTATGTGTCAGCTAAGTAGATGGCTTTAGTGATGCTTATTTACTCATATTCTAACTTAAAGATAATGGATTAATAGGGCCAGATATGATAGCTGCTAATTTATGTCAGTATCAATGAATCATTTCCCTCAGATTCTCACCTTTGGTATTTATCCTACAAAGTATCCAGTCCCTTCTATCCGGTAGATGGAAGAAAATCTACTTGTGGGCCACATCTTCCTGAATTAAATAAAGGTGACTTATTTTAGATTTGCATGTCAGTTGCAAAGTCTAAGTGTAGTACGTGGTTTTTTGTATATTTCACAGCAGAAATTTTCCTAACTGTCCTTGTACCTGAAAGCTAATTAATAATCATTAAAATTGTTTTGTCTTGGTGCCAAATAACTTATATTAAAATCCTGAGATGATTAATCATGTTGAGGTTGATGCTTGTCAAATATCCAGGTGTCCTAAGGTAATGCAGATGTTCAGTATAAGGCTAGGAAATCATTTACATAATCCTCCTTTTCTGTCTAAATATATCAATATGTCTATATACTTATTCCTGCAGCTGTTTTCCTACAGCACCAATAGTTTACAATTACCTATAAAGTGAGTAGGGGCTGGTGATATATCCCAAAAGTAGAATACTTTCCTAGCAAGTGATTTCTAGAATAGTAAAAATATAAAGTGTAACAAGTCACCTGCTCAAAGTCTGATCCCTTCCAAAGAATGTATTTTTGCTTAAAGAGAGGAAGGTTTTGCATGGGTAAGGATGACACGAACACACGAGGAACAGAAAATACACTTTGAGTTTAAGATTCTTTTAAAATGAAGTAAATTGGGAGACATTGGAGAGGATTGATTTCATTTCAAGATATCCTTGAATTATCAGCAGAGGAGAAAGTCTAATTTTATGCTCGGAAATCTGTTTAATGTTAACCAACAGCAGCTACTACAGCCTGTTTATTTACCCCACTAGCGGTTTTCACATTAATGTTTGTCATCTGAAGAAGTTGTATGCAATTAATGTGGGCTTTCAAAAGAACAGGATAAATGCATATTTCAGAGTTTCTGTGACTGATAGAGAAGACTGCTTGTGATTAAGAAAAAAAAATCTGAAAATGTCGTTTTTAGTACCGCATACTAATACATTAATTTCATTTGCTACATGTATGCATAAAACATTTCAGTCATCGACATATAGATCCTAATTTCAATGAGATGCTAATCTGAATTAATGGAAATCTAAATTTAGCTAGTACAAATTTCCTAGTCTACATATGAGAAATACATTCTCAGACATGCTAGCTAGTTTATAAAATTCCGAGGCCTTCACAGTTTGGATTCAAGGGCCTTTGGTCTATTCAATGATCTCACATGGCACAGAAGCTGTTTTAATCACTGTCTTCTACTGTGGATTAACCATTCAAGTAAAAATTATTGTTCTATTGAACCTCACTGTAAGGAAAATAAAGCACCTGAAACTTCTTCCCAATGTTGTGGCTAGCTGTGACAATGAACTCAATATTAGCCATATTGTCATTCTGCTATGATTGCAAGTTGAACCCTTACAACTAAACACCTATGTTTTAGCTTTGATAGGATATTCCTATCGTTAGAAGGCTAAATGTCTTGTGGATTTCATACTGCACTGTAATCCCCTTTCAAAACAAAGTTTCCAATGGAGTTAGTTTTCACTCTTTAATTTTTGTGGCCTTCAACTTTTATGTAGAGACATGTTTGTAACATATAACTATAAATACGCATCGCTATCCATGGACTTGCCTAGGGTCTAGTGTCTAGTGTCTAGTGCTCCTTTTTTTTTTTTTTTTTCAGTAACAAGCAACACAGAAAAGAGCTTTTGAAAATCTAAACCTGGAAGTGATCAATCCTTTCACTGTGTTTTGTTTACATATACATGCATTTAACTTTTGAAAAAAGTAGGCTCTCTTTAAAATTATTCCTTTATTTCAAAAGCAATCGTATATTCTACATACCAATCTCAGTTTCCTCTCCTCCTGTCCTCCTGCTCCCCCACCCTCTCCACACAGCCCCATCCACTTCTCAGAGAGGGGGAGACTTCCCATGGGGAATCAGCAAAATCTGCCACATCAGATGAGGCAGGTCCAAGGCCCTCCCCTTACATCTAGGCTGAGCAAGGTATCTCTCCATGAAGAATGGGCTCAAAAAAGCCAGTTCATGTACTAGGGATAAATATGGGTTCCCTTGCTGGTGGCTCCATAAACTTCTCAAGTCACTCAACTGTCACCCACATTCAGTTGGGACTCTGGCAGATTCCCCAGCTGATAGCCAGGACTTACCTAACACACTGCTGGGGTTTACCCTTCAAAGGCAATTTATCAGTCTAAGAAAGGGGGTAAAACTATAATAGACTTTGTATAAACGTTTGAGTATAATTAGGATAGATTCGAGCACTTAATTATCACAGCTGCCTCCATCCCTCCAGAGCTATGTAATTAATATGACATTTTAAGTAATTCTTTTATTAAGCTCCCACTACATGTCAGGGAGTGGACTGAGTACTTTATAGACACTGTCTGTTTTTAAGGTTTTCATGATGACTCTCCAAATAAGGGAGATGTTGATATTCATCCAGTTTAGAGATTCGAGCATCTGAGGGCTGGAGGATAAATAAGCTCAAAAAAAAAAAAAAAAAAAAAAAAAAGAAAAGAAAAGAAAGAAAGAAAGAAAAAAAAAGGGAGTGAGTGAGGAAGGTATATATTATGGTGGAGCCTGATTGCCTGCCCATCTGCCTGACTCTAAGGCCACTGTGTCCCTCTCAAGCATCAGGTCATCATCAAGAGATTAAATTGGAACTGGACAATGGCTAGGCAGTTAAACCAAGAGGCCAACATTATTTTCTTAGTACCCTCAGATTGTACAGAATCCTTAGGCTCCTACTGAATACCTTTTATCTATGATGTCCAATATGGGAAGCAAAAACCTAAGATTAAGAGGGATAAAAGTAGGAGTTGCAGTTTATTTAATAGGATTGATTTTCAAGTCTAAACCTTCTTCATACTTTGACAATAAAACAGTAGGAATGAACATAGCCTATAAAAGCAATAACATATAAAATGCCATAGGCTAGATATAGGATAGAAGATCTTAGTAATAGTTCCTTTTTTTTTTTTTTTTTTTTTTTGGATACAGGGTCTAACTATGTATCCCTAGCTTGCCTGGAACTTGCTATTTAGACCAGGATGGCCTCAGGCTTACGGAGGTCCCTCTGCCACTACCCTCTGCTTCCCAAGTGATGAGACTGAAAGTTTTAATGTTTTAATTCTTACTTGTGGCATTTTTTATTCTATTTTAAAGTTTATGAGGCTTGGACATGTGACTCTAAAGTATGGCACCATAGTTTCTGAAAAAAAATGATACAAGCCACATGAACTCTCTCATCCTCTCTTTCTCCACACCTGAAGAGGCTATTATCACTTTTATTGTTGAAGACAGGGGCATGAGAATACTGTCCACAAACAGGACCTGCTAACATCCCTGGTTCATTACTATCAGATCACACAATCATGATTTAATCTGATCAGATGTTTGTGCAATCACATTTGTATACTTTTCTCTCATTAAAATACTTGAACTAGTCATAGGATAGGAAAGGAATGAAGCTGATATAATTGATAGTTTATAACCTTATACACATTGACTTTAGTAAGTAGTGTTTTCTTTTATTTACAGTGTTTTGAGAACTGTGTACATTCCTTGGGAGATAGAAATCCACACTGGGCAAAATCACGGCTGTGACCATTTTAATTTAATTGGTTAGTCAGAGGACAATATCTGCCATGCATGATGAGTGATTGCATTATAGATTGCGTAGTGCCCTTGGTCAAATGACCAAATTCTTATTATGCAAATAAGAGGCACCTGTCTTGGGGACTCAAGCCATACATCTTATAGTTAAAATGTTGCACATAGAACATAAATGTTAGTGTCAGAATTTTATTTTTTCACAGTATGAAGGATAGTTTCATGTTTCAGTCTGAGATTCAGTAAATGTGGTACCACTGCTCTGCTCACCAGTAAAAGGTTTTCCTTTTTAACGATATACCTGGCTTTTAGGATAGATGCTTGCTGGGAAGGAAAAAAAAAAAAAAGAAATATATGCCAGAGCATGACAGAAAAGTCCATGGGGATTAGCTTAAACAAAGAGAGACAGTGTAATGGATATAAGGGAAGAAACTCAAAGGAGATTTAAAAAAATTGTTGAAAAAGGGTCCATGTACCGAAAAAAAATTTGCTATGGGATTATGAAGCCCTTTTGATAAAGTCCAGAGCAGATGAGTTGGGAGGGAAGAACTCTGGTTTGTGAGAATATGCAAAAGTGAAGAGATTAGAAGTATGTCATGTGAGTTTCAAAGATGGGGAATATCCTTCTGTATTCTGTGAATATATGTTTGATGAATGCATGCTGATTGGCCAGTAGCCAGGCAGGAAGTATAGGTGGGGTGACCAGACCAGGAGAATTCTGGGAAGAGGAACACAGAGAGCGACTCTCGAGGAAGGTGCCATGTAGCCAGCCGCCTAGTGAGTAGCATGATGGAGCATGACAGGTGAGCCCCAGCTTCACGACAATACATAGTTTAATAGAAATGGGTTAATAATAGAGAACCAGCCAATAAGAAGCCCGAGCCATGGGCCAAACATTTTATAATTGATATGAGTCTCTGTGTGTTTATTTGAGGCTGAAGGGCTACAGGATCAGAGTGGAACAGAAACTTCTGTCTTCATTTCAAGTTTCTGCAAATACTGGAAATATTTGTCTTGTGATTGGATCTAGGAGTAAAAACAATATTGGATGGGTAGATCTAACCAGAGAGACCTTGTATGTAGGATATTTATAATGGTATTGTCATACAAGGTGAAGCTCATAGCATTCTTGGTTTAATTCTCATTGATTGGGACATCAAAATAAAGAGTACTATCCAACCATTTTCATTACTGAGAACTAGGGTCAGATCACTTTAAATCTAAGTGCCATTGCTTTGCCAAATCCAAGCAAGGATGGGGGACCATTTCATTCATTAGGCTTGAGGGAACCCCAAGAACAGAGTTAGCTTGTAATGTGCTGAGAAGGCTCAGTCTGCTAGGTAAGCTTTGATCTATGTATGCAGCTAAGTGGATAGTCTGTTAGAAGTTTATAGGAGGCAGGGTAAGATTTGGAACATCACTAATAATGAGTGAGTAGGACTCAAGGGCAAAGAATAATTGATACATTGATACTGAATTCAGTATCAATTTTATCAGCAGGTAAAACTGCTTTAGTAACTAGAGCAGGAATCAGAAAATAGGTGATCTTTAGAATAGTTAATAATGCAACAACAGTAGAGTCCCAAGATTTCGAAATCTTACTATGTAGACACATAGTTGGAAAGACAGGAGGCAAAGGTAGGGAGGCAGTGGCCAAGTGATGTGTTGTGCCATCTGCATCTGGAGCTATTTAAATGTTCAGATTTAATTCAAGGAATCCACAGGTTGGGACCATGTTGGGACCATGGGGACCACAGCTGTGTGGGAAAGAGGACTAGAGGAGATGTTAAATGGAGGATGATTTTCAGAACAAAGCATGAGATTAACAAATTTGGGCACTAGATCCTGATGTGCAATGCTATTGCAAAGGTTAACCAATTGCTACTAAATCCACAGGACTTGATTAGAGGTTCCATTAAATAAAAATATTCCCTGTGTCCCTGCTGCAATATACAAAATGTGTGGAACTCTTAATATACTTGTGGAATGTGAATATTTTATTCAGGGAGGGAAGCTAATACTGGAATGAAAGCTGAACATTTCAGTTAGATAAGCAAGAGATCAAAATTGGTAACATGGAGTAAATAAGGCCCAGAATAATTAAACTGCTCATTATCCTTTTTTTCCTTGCAGCAGACAGTACCTTGTGTTCCGTCTGTAAGTTCATCTGTAACTATGTACAGATTCATTTGTACAGGGACTAAGATAGAGACCCAGAGAGGTAGGCGGAGGGGAGAACTGATAGCCATGTTTCAATTAAAGCCAGTTATTAACTCAGGTTAAAAATCACATTCTGAAAAAGCAAACAAAAAAGTTCCAGTCTCCTTGTGTACTTTGTTCTAGCTCCTTGGACATTTTCTGTCTTGTGAGAATTCTATCAATTTCCTGAGACTTCTTTCACCATGGAGGCTCCATGGCTTAGAGGAGATTACAACCTTAGAGACATCTTACAAATACCTGCTTACTAGTCATTTCTTTTATTCTTTATATGTGATGTTAACTCTTTTCTTGTTATATTCTTAGTTCCCCTAATTTTCCTTTTTTTAAAAATTGTACTCAGTAACATAAAGCATACTATTTTTAATGCCTTTATTTTCTCTCTCTCCCAGCACTAAAATAATCAAATGTAGCCAATGAACATATAGGACATTTGGTTAAATTTAAATTTAGATTTCATGAAAACTTCAGAATGTATGAAATAGTGCCAGTCTTACACTAAAATATTGATAATTTTCTCATATTACTTGCACTGAAAACTTATTCATTGCTTAATTGACCAAGTATCCTAGTATTGCATGGAATGTACTTATACTAAAAAAAAGAAAACCAATCCTGGAATCTGGAATGCAAATTTAGTCAATCATCTTTCATTTTGTTTTCCCAGTCCCACTTTTTCCAATGAGAATTTCTTCTATTCAAGGACAAGAGCAGGCAATGCAATCTGGGGACTCCACCCTCCTTTAGGGAGCTATTACCTTACTTCCTTATAAAACCTTGGCCCTTGGAATATTGTATTTGTTGCTGTTACAGGAAAAGTTCTAGAACATACCAATCAAGTTGACTGTGGTATTATCTATTTTCCTAAAACATCCCTCCAAATCTTCAAATCTTATTGTGATGAAATCTGTTAAGGCCAGGATTTAATCAAGTGTAACACCTGCAGGAAAAATAAGTGCTTATGAACAATGAATAATTTTTTTCTCTGCAGAATATATCATATAATTTGTAGTGTAACTTCAGGTATAAGAAGGACAGGATTAGAGAATAGGCTTTGCTTACCACATAAGGGTTACAAGAAGCTCAAAATACTTTTTTTTTAAAAAAATAAGTGTTTTTTAGGTTGAACATGCATTTGGCTATTATGTCTTTACATGTAAAATTGACCAATACTATTCTGCTAAGGTATACCCTTTTAAAACTTTTGAATTTTAGGATAGTTAAATCAATGAAGATATACTAAGGGGTTATATAATGTACCCTTTTAACTCTGGGCAAAAGTAATATTATTTAGTCCATTCACTTATTTAAACACATCATTAGAAAGAAATCTCACATTTTTGAGGGCTGTTGTTCATTGATATATCCATCTCTAATCTAGTCTATTTTCTTCCTTGTTCAAGAGACTACATGTAGTCTGTTTTCTGTTTAAGACAGAACAATGATACAGACAGTAATGTCATGACAACTGCATATGGACAGGGCCATAGGAACACTGAGTGAAAAATCTGTTTATCGTCTAGTGCATTAACTAAATAACTGCATTATAAACCCAGCAAAACAGGAGGACAGTGTCTTGATGACCGTCTGGCTGACAGTGTTATGCATTGAACTGGTACTCCTCAGAAGATAGGCTGAAGTCCCAAGCCCTGGCCTTGATTCATGGAAATGTATCAGACACCATTTGAAGATGCAGTTAGATGAGCGAACTCTGGAGTAGCGTCAACTCTCAAGCTCACATAAACACTGTCTTTTTTTTTTTTTTTGTGAAAAGGGCTAAGAGATAGACAGAGCAGACAGCCATGCGCAGAAGGTAGAGTGTGCAGTTAAGTTGACACAAGACAAAACTTGGGGCAAGCAGATATGACAGAAGCCAAGAAAACTTCTTCCCGTGGTAGATTCATTGATAATATTGCTAAACTGCTTTGGGACTTCTGTTATGAGTAGGTTTTTTCCTGCCAGCCTGTTCCCACTGCCTTGCCAGCCCCAAATAATACACAGAGACTCTGTATTTGATATAATGCTGTTGACCAGTTCCTAGTTTCTTATTGGCTAGCTCTGTCTTAAATATTAACCCATTTCTATTGCCCTAAGTATTTCCGCGTGTTCTCATCTTAGCGGAGAGAGGCCCCGGAATTCTTCTCAGTCAACCACCTTGAATCTCCTCCCTATCACTTCCTCTCTCCTCGTCTCCTTGTCCCACCTATCTTGCTTTCCTAGTAGCCAACAGTACTTTATTCATTAACCAATAAGAGAAAAATGTTTACAGAATGACATCTCCCATCAGACTTCTGGCTTCATGACTATGTGAGGGTACATTTCTTTTGTTTCGAGCCACCAAATTTGTGGCAATATGTAAAGCAATTGCTACAGTAGGTATTTAGTGAACTAGAAGTAATAATAAAATAATAATAACAATAGTCATATTTAGTAAACTAATATATGAGGACTTGGGTTTTTCACTATAAAATATTTTGTGTCTACAAAGTACCTATTGCTTCATTTGTAATACCTTTTAGCATAAATTTATCTTGGCCCCTCTACCCATTTTCTCTCTCCTCCCTTAGACTTTAAACTTTTGAAGGACAAAGTCCATGTTATTTGTTAATGTAACCTCAGCATTTGGCACTGGAAGTGGTAAACTCCATCAGTTAGTAACAGTTTGCAACAATTTCCCTGCGCTTACACAAAATAACTACTGAAGAAGGAATACCTATTATCTTCGAGAATAAAAATATTAAAGACTAAATTTCTCCCATTTATTGATCCTTTTCAAGTCAGAGTTAAGATAACGATTTAATGGAAAATGAAGCTTCAGGAATTGAAGTTAGTTGTTTATGTAGCTCAAATTTTGTTAGTCTTAAAAATCTTCAATGAAGACTTAGCCTTCTGGGGAATAACTAGGTTTGAGATCTTTTCTTCTATTTATAGGAAGCTTAAAAATTCTTCTACCATATGTGGATATTATTTAGGTCAAATTTTGGCACATTTAAACAAGACTAAGGCAGTTTTAATTTAATTTTCAAGCTTAGTTTTTTTCTGGAATAAAGAAAATTTTGAGAAGGGGAATTAAAACTTAAAAAAAAAAAACTGTCTTTAAAATAGAAATACACTCTCCAGTACAAAAATAAACCTACCATAAAAACTTACACTAACAGAAGACTTCTCATTCCTAAAAGAAAGAACCAATAAAGCCTCATGCAGTGCTGATAATTATACCAGATCAAGAAAATTGAGCCCAGAATCTCTAATCTGACCTTTATCTGGAAACACATTAGTTAGCCATCAATTTCTCACCATTTATTTCAATAACAGCTCTTTACCCCCTCAGGGGTATTATTCCATTTTTTTTTATGTCTATAAGCAATTGTGAAGAAAAAATTCTTCAAGATAATGAAATCTTGCATACAGGAATACCTGTGTTTCTAGTTCTGCCATGGTCAGCTAGCGTGTCACTCAAGATAGACCTGTGCAGAGCAGGAATTGCTTCTAAACTGCATTCAATAGACAAGTGTTTTTTGTTTGTTATTTTTGTTTGTTTGTTTTTTAAGTATAATGAAGGCATTATTTATCTATGACACCTTAAGTAGCTTGTGAAATGTTTATGATAACAAAAACAGGAGATATTTGAAAATAGAACCCTGCAAAACATCACATTCGAAGTTACATTGGGGCTTATCTTTCTATGTGTTTGTTTACTTTTTATTGAATCAGCAGGGCAATGTGATAATTCAGTTCTATTCAGTCTTTCCATCTTTGCATCTCCTAAAGTAGAACATGCAGTTTTTAAAGGAGATGAAAGTACAAAATCATTATTTCACCTAGGTTCTGAATTCCCATCAAAATATCATGGGTTGCATAAACCGTTGAAAAGAACATTGAACACCAGGAAATAATTTTACCATCTGACAATAGCTATAGTTTACGTATTCCCTGCCAGACATGTTTATGTAAGTCTGTATCAATATCACGAACCATGTCAGTCTCCACATGGATGTCTGCTCCCTGGGGAGCAGAAATGGGATGGGATTGGGGTTGGTGGGAGGAACAGAGGAGGATGGGAGGGTGTGGGAACTGGGATTGACATGTAAGACAAGCTTGTTTCAAATTTAAATAAAAATAATTATCAAAAAAGTCATGTCAGTATTATTTAGTAGACATGATTCTATATATAAAGAACAGCCTTTTAGTACTTTAATCTCAAATATTAAGTAGCATCCATAAATATAACACTACAAAGGGAAGACATAACTTGTTGTAACATAGGAATTTGGGTAAAAGTATATAACATTGAATGGTAAAATGAACAAATATGAATTGGTTCAGCAAACACTATTCAACATGGACATAATGACTTACAACATAACTTGTATGTGTAATATATTTTGTGTGGCCTAAAAATGTAGAGGACGTGTCACATTAATGATATTCTTTGACTCTTAGGACCTTCTCTTTTGTAATGTTTCATAGCCCTTCCAGAAACATCACCTGTTCGTCTAGCTCACATCACTCATTGCCATTTGTAGAGGAACATCTGCCTTACCCATTCTTTTGTCTCCAAACACATTATTTCATTGCAACAACATACCCATAAAACTATAATTATGAACAGATTTTTATTTATCGAAATCTGAGGCTTTGGATTTACATTTCTCTTAGCAGGAAGTCTGAAATGATCTGAATTCATTTCTTCTCTTTGGTAAGAATTGGCACAGATCTTAGGTGGTGTTAATATTTATGAGTCAAGGTTTTAAATATGATTTTCTAGATCATGAAAGAACACTGGAAAGAAATGATATGGCAGTTAAAGAAATCGTGACATTTCTTCTCTGTAGCCCAGCCTATGGGGAATTAATCTTCATGTAACATAAGCATCATTAATGGTCACACACACACACACATTCCTCACCCACACTTAGACTATTGCTCTAAATGAGAAATTTTGGATTAATAGGTAGAGAGGATTTCTACTATTGAACCTTAATTAACATGAAAATTGCAGACATTTGTTTTTTCCATTTGCAACTGGTAGGAAACTCCATTACTTTGTATAAATACAAAGGATGTGAAGGATTACTGTATCTTTCCACTTTTTACATACTATTTCACATAGCTTTCCTCATAGAAAACTCTTTTAAACCCTACATGACTGACAAAATAAATTATGCTCAGAATGCCTCCTCGATTTCTTGTATATGTGTCATTAGAAATGCCACTCTAAAACAACTCTGATTGTCAAATAAAAGCAAACTGTACTGGCACAGGAAATAGAGAAATATTATCATGCCGGGTCTCAAGGAACTCATTAAAATGTATGTAAACCAGGACTGGTCCAATGGTCTGGTCAAAATTAGATAATAGTAATATTAAGCACATAGACTAGTAAGAATTACCTTCCTTAACAATCATTCGATTAAAAACTGCTCTCCTTTCAGATGCTCATGATGGCCCCTGATATTTTGTTCCAATAAGAATTTCCATAAAGAAACAGCAATTGAAACAATAGCTTAAAAATGTCTAGGTGTTTTGTTTAAGAAAAAAACACCATAGAGACTGAGAAATTAAAAGTACTTTAGTCTATAAGGAATAGTGTGTAAAGCAGCTCAGGATGGAAGTTTAGTAAGTATGTGAGACTTGAAGTGGTCTTTCACAGTAGGAGGCAAAAAAAAAAATGACCTGGCTATGACAAAGCATATCCGATGGATGGCCCCCTGTTCTATGAAGTCATTATTGGTGGCGGCTGCCATATGCAGTGCTTTTTCCCTCCTTTACATATATGTGTGTGATGTGTGAATTGCGTGTGTGTGGGAATGCAAGTACATGTGTGTGGGGGCCTCACTTCGATTCTGGTTAGCTTGTTCTCAGTATCCCTTGGCTTTGCCTACTGACATTGAAATTGTAAGTGGGCCACTGCGACAACTGGGCACATATGTATGTATGTATGTATGCGAGCACCTGGGTCTCTTTGCTTACATGGCAACTTTAATGGTTGAGCCTCATCCCCAGCTCAATGTAGTGTTTTCAAAGGAAAATATTATAAGCAGAAAATAATTCCAGAGCACAGCTTAGCACCCTTGAGATCTGGTAGAATTCATCCACTTCACATATGCGAGCAGTAGATCCCCAAAGTCTCGATTCAACTTTTTTCACCAAAGGATTAGTCCCGATTATAATTCATTCTTTAATGATGAAATCAATACCATCTTCATGCATTTAAACCAGACACTGGATTACAGTACACTACAAAATACGCTCCTGAGTAATTATGATCTAATTAATTATTTTAGACAGCTTTTCTAAGAGTTTGACTTACTAATTGGACTCTCTGAAACTAAAAGGAGGAAATACAGTCAGTCTCAACTCCCACAGGAGACTTCATTCCACTTGGCAACCATGACGTTGACTTCATGGTACCGTGATGCATGGCTGGGTTTGACAAGTATGTTCAGTTTTATTAAACAATCAAGGGTCATATCTGGTAATTTGCAACTAAACTCAAATTGTCCAGGGACCTGGAATGTTTCCAGCCTCCCTCCTGGTTTGCTAAAGCCTAGAGGCGACAAAAGTAAACTCTGAAATGTGTATTGCATTCATCCTGCATCTTGTGCGACCACCATGGCTCCCATCGTCACCTAACTTAATCAGGGGAGCATAACTTCGCCATGGGTGTGTTTGTGAGCAGTGGTCCGAGGGTGTGGCTGGGTGGCTGATGCCTATGATGGATGCTGTGCATGTGGGCCTGGATGTGGTATGTCTACAGGAGGTCTTTCCATGATCTAGTTCATTAAGATGAAACATCTGTTTACATCTTGTAAAAATCACAAATGAGCAAGTGCAATTTAACAACTTTTATCTAGGGCACTGACTTTTGGCTTCGTCTCCCTCCTTTTACTTTTAATTTGTTTCAATTTTCTGCTCATCATCAACTAACCCATTGTCATGAAAACAAAAATTTAAGTGAACTCACATAATATCTTCAAGTTAATAAAGGCTTAAGAGCCGGGGGTGGGGGTGGGAGGTTAGTGTGGCTTGCAGTTTTAGGCTATAATCCATTAGCACATGGAGGAGTCAAGGTGGCAGGAGATTGAAACATGTATCTCATGCATCAGGGAAAAGAGACAGAAATGCTGGCACTCTATTCTCTCCCTCCATTTTATTCAGTAGCTAAGATGGAGTTTACCATATCCATGAATGCAATCAAGAAAGTCTCTCAGGCGTGTACACACAGATGTTAAATAATCCCTTACTGGTATAACTGGACCCTCTAGGTGTCTTCTAGATTCTGTCAAGTTGATCATTTATAACCTTGATATTGGGCTCTGAATGTCAACTGATATTGACACTTATTGTTAAAGTTGTATGTAATTGTTGGGAAATGATAAAGATGAATTTTAAGCAACTATAATAAATGTCTAAATCATCTTCAATGTTCTCTTGTGATTAATTTTTATTTTCCTGCTTCTTATTTCATTGAGTATACTGCTGTCTCGTGTTACTCAGGTACTTATATAGCTTCAAGTGACAGATGTAGGAAGGAAAAGAATTGGCTTCACTTAATGTTTTCTCTGCCCACAAAGTTTTGGCCTGGATTTTGATCAAGTCAAATAAGGAAGATTCACATATGTGTATACTAACCCTGAGTGTTTAGATGGTATGTGATTCCCTTGGGGTCCCACAATGATTTCTTTTTTAGATGTGGGATTTTCTTAAGAAGAGGTATGGGCAAGGAAAAAATATAGCAAGATGGGAATTAAATTCCAGTGTATCTGGGTTGGGAATGAATATTAAATGGTGTGTGTGTGTGTGTGTGTGTGTGTGTGTGTGTGTGTGTAAGGGAGTAGTTTCTTTTTGTAATGTGCTTATTAGAATTAGGACTGTGACCTTGCTAGTGTAACTGACCTCACGGGGACCATATAGATACTTCCAGACAAACATGGTCATGGTGAGTTTGGTTTACATACAGACATTTTAATTTGGTAATAAGTATATTTCTGTGCCTGCTTGCTTCATCTGTTCACTGTAAAGAAACCAAACCCTTTTTTGAACTTTTTTAGTGAAGGAGAAGCAAAGGATAGAAATGTACACATAAGAAAAATTAACTTCCAAGTCAGTGGAGAGTAGACTTTTGAGACAAGACCCCATGTGCAATACTGAAATTATTTTCATCTGTACTGAAATATTTATTCCGTCAAAATTCTCTGATGAAAACAACAACAACAATAAAAACAACAACAAGGTTTGGAAGAAATTCTCCACGACAGGCTAAATCTTCACATATTAAAATTTGCATCGCTGGCCCCTGTCCCTTCTCCTTGCCTCTTCCCCACGGTCCTTATTTTCCCATCTCTCTCATGCTTCTGTCCTCTAGTTCATTGTCTTGTACTCCCCTCCTCCCTGTAGACCTCCTTTGAAATGAGTACAGCACTGAGTCCTCACTCATAGTTCAGGGCTGCTGCATGGCTGGTCAGAATCATCTCCAAACTTTATTCTCAAATGGCTCCTTGTTAACTGGAGGCTGCAGGTGAGGAGCCAGCTCATGATGCCCATATGCAGGATGTCTCATAGGGAAGAGGTCAGCCCAGGAAAGGTAAGGCCAGTGAGAAAGTTAAAGCTCTTAAATATCTGAAGTATAAATATCATGCCACCCTTGGCAATGGTGGAAAGCTTTCCTATGTCGGGTGCAGAAGGCAGCATTTACTAGCTATAATATCTTAAAGTGCAGAGAGGGAATCCTGGTAGGAGATAGCAGAAAACATTTCCTATATTGCTTTTAGGACCAGCACACGTTGGTCTCAACCGCTCTTATTATTTTTGCTTCAGGAAGCTATTGACTGAATAAACATAATCCCACTCACTTTTCAAGGGCATAGACATGTGAGTTCTGCAGTTGTCTTTTACTCTGACGAAATGTAAACATAGATGATTGGTAGAAAAAAGTGAAGCTATTATCACAGATGGTGCTAACTTAATTTATAATCCAATATGAATTTGCAGCCTTAGGTGCTATTATAAAGAAAAAAAAAGGTAAAATACAAAGTAAAAACAAGAGTTCTGTGAGATGGAGCATAATCTGAACACTATTTCCATGTCTGAGGTAATTAAAATCAGCCATGATTAGAAAGATAAAAGTGATTAGTATTATCATGAGAAATCCATTTAGCCTCTCAGCATCTTAGTTCCCTCATAAGGCAGTGATATCTACCAGATAAATTATATGTAGTATATAATATATTCATATGTAATACACATAAAATTATATATAATGGGAAAATCGCTAAAAGCAGATCTTGGAAAATGGTAGCCATTCAATAAACATAATTATTTTTGCAATTATAAGAGGCATTATAATCTAACCCTCCATCATTTTAGAAAATTCTATAAAAAAGATTTCTTCCACGTTGTATGAACTCAGACAATGCTTGAATTCAAGTTATCTTATATTCCAGGTGTTCAAAGGAAAAAAAAAAAAAGAAAACATGTCAGATTTGTACTTCCTGTTTCTGTCTTCATGGGGAATTTCAAAAAGTGAAATTCAGCCTTCAAGAGTTAAGTGGCACATTTGGAGGTCCGTGAAAATAAAAGAAGAAAGAGAAGAAAAAGCACAGAGAGAAAGCTCAAGTCTTTCATGGCGGTGGTGAAGGGCAAGTGGGCGATTTTCAGAATGGTAATAAGCCATCCCCATCCCAAGAAAGTGCCGCTTCAACTTCATGCACAGTGGGGATACTTTCTGTGCACATGAAAGTTATTTGTAACAGAACATTGAAAAGTCAATGAAGGCAAGCCTGGCAGGCAACCGCCGACAGGAAGCATTGGAATCAATAGGATACTATTAGACTTGTCTTTCCCAAGCAAAACACAAAACCATTTTGTCTGAAAGCATGACAGAACTGTGAAATTTCCCCACTACAGTAACTCCAGGCAACAGGGAGCAGGCTTTAGCGCCTCACTCAACACATCAAGGAGTAATAACGAAACCTCATCATGGGCTTTCGTGCTGAGGGGTCGCCCAAGAAGCGTGAAGGTTCTAGACAACGTACAAGGCCATAAGGCATAGGTTTAAGGACAGAAACTAACAGAAACTAACTTTTCCTGAATTCGTATTTCCTCCCACTAGTATTCCATCATCTAGGCTTCAACACAATAGAAAACTATGCAGGAAAATGAGTACGAAATAAAATACATTGCAGTAGTTTCTCACTCGGTGGATGCAAGCTTCAAGTGCTAAACCCTGACGATCTCGTTACAGCCTTCGCTCTAACCAACCGTATGCACAGATCAGGTGGAGCCATGCTCTAAGTGAGTCCATGCTGCATCCAACAGCTCATTTATCATTTCGGTTCATGTGTTACCCTGGATGTCTCCATTTCATACTCAACTCCCTTCTCTATTCTGAGGCTGGAGGACGACTCTGCACCTTAAGTGGACATGTGGCCAGCATGGTCTGCCTGACTCCACCCAACAAGCACGGAACGATGGATGACTTGTCCCTGGGAGCAGGTGCTACGCTACGAACTTAGCAGCATGCACTGAAGAACACATGGGTCTGTCACAGTCACATCAGAGCCCAAGAGCGCATCAGATATATCGGAACAAGGGAAGGGGTCTAAGTTTCTTCTGGCTGTCCTAGGGCATTTTAAGTTAGCTCGTCTTCACTGTTGATGCAGCTGCTCAGCTGTCTTCCTCCTGGGCTCCAATTTGCTCCTCTGGACCCAAACTCTATCCATCCACATTCCCTTTGCAGGGACCCAGTCCTGCCATTTCTCCTTTATTGCTGTTTTCTACTTTGCAGCTTCATTGTCAAACCTGGGACCTGCCATGACCTGACTCAGAGCCACCAAGCTTCTCCAGTGTCTGTGGTTTCATTCCAGTCAAGGTTTGTTAACCTATCAGCAGACTCCTACAGATTGTGCTTCTTAAGGCTCCCTTTGAAAGTCCTTGTTTCTTTAACCCTTTCCAGTCATTTTCCTTCCTACATACATGTACATATTTTCCCATGTATTTACTTCATGATATTTAATGTCTTACAATATTAGTAATTAAAGTTGGAATAAAAGATGCAATGTTCACGCCAGGCAAAGATTTTTTTCAGGAAAGGGAAATTAACTGGTAAATTGCTACCATTGAAACCATCGTATTTTGTGAATTTATGGTCATTCAACAACTTCTGACAAAGTGTAAAGACACAAATGTGTTCATTTACATTTTTTATGTGGCACAGGCACAGCACTTACTGTGTGCTTAATTAAAGTTTGTATGCCTGTTAAAATAGAAAGCCAGCATGGAAACATGTCACAGAGGGTCAGGAGGGAATGCTATTTTCTTTACAAAGCTTTTCTTTTCAGCCAGTAATTAAGCTAGCTCCACCTACTGCCTTCCAAAATACATACTCGCTCTATACGATTGAGTTATAATCCATTTAAAGTGGCAGTCCATTCTTCTCTAATGGAAGGGGTCTGTGGACTAATGGAGTAAGAGCCTTGTTCTCCTTTTCCATTCTGACAGTTGTGACTTAACCTTTCAAACCCCTAGCTTTGTTATTTATAAATTTGTTACATTTGCCTTACATGATAAAGGTAACATTTGCATCAGAAGATGTATTTTATATCCAATAAGTTCTAGCTATGAAAATACTATGAAGTACATAAACAATGCTTGTTATAAATGTGAAGGGGAGGAATGAATAGGTCATTGTCTTTGTATTAAGATTTTTGCTAGTAATCTTGAGTAGCATTACATAATAGACAGGTAATAAATCTTAGTAAAACTAAAACAACAACAAATAAAATTAAAGGCAAAGCTCCCTTACTTTTCTATTTATTTTTAGAGAAATGTCAAACCGAAAGTCTGTTTAGCTTTAAAAATCTTCTAAGTGACCATCAGTATTTAAATAGGCAATCAAATGAAGACTGGTTAATTCTAATCTGAACGGTTAAAATATGTTACATTTGTGATTCTGAGACCCTAATTACCAAATCAATCTCTTCCTTTTGCTGATTTCCTATTACAAAGTATTTTTTTCTGTCATTAATTTTAGAAGTTGTTCTATAATGAGAGATATCCTACAAATTATGAAGGTATTATATTTCTATAATTATATTCCTTATGGAATTGGCAGAAAGATTTCACTTTATATGGTGACTTTATTAAGTTATACTCTGAATAGATTAACAAAGTGTAATTACATGTACCAGAATAATAGGACTTAGAAAAAGACACTCTGTTACATGGATATCACACATGGATAAAACTCAGTACTCTGCTGAGATGGGCTAGTTTTGCATGGTAAATATGTGATTCCAAAATCATGACATATGGAGAGCAGTCAAATTAACAGAAGCAGAATGTTCTGTGTTCCAGAACCTTCCTGGGAATGATGGAAAGGGGATGGAGAGTCGTTTAACAAGGTCTGAAGTTAAGGTGTGGGAAAATGGAAGACTGTACTGCATCTGTGTTTTGAACCACAGTGATAGATGTACAAGATGAATGCAGTCAATTTCACCAAACTGTATACCAAAACATGGTTAAAACAGCAGAGCTTTTGTTCTATGTATTTTGGTACAGTTGAAAAAAAAAAAAAAGGTCTATAATAAATCATGGATTTGTGTGATTCTGGAGATACAGCTTTGGAAAAATAAAAGGTTTTGTAGTGGACTGTTTAGGGAACAGATTTAATGTAGCTCCAGTGTGGAAGAAGCCAGGTGTGAGAACATTAATGAATGTTCTGCAATGACAGATCTGGGTTGAGCTACTGTCACTGGATCAAACTCCAGTGACAATCCCTGTTGTTTCGGGATCCGAGATCAAAGATGACCTCATCACACCTAGCAGCTCACATACTACAGAGATAATGAATTGTTATTCATCAAATTATCATCCTGCTCTGTGCCCGAGAAAGGGTCTACAGAATGCCCCACACCTTAGGTTTTAGCTATTTTGCAGAGTGAAATTTGCATCTGGCTCTCAATGTATACGGGTGCTGCTTGAGCAAGCCAGTTTGCACTTCAGTATCTCACTGCCCTCCTTCATAAAATGTCTATGTGACAGGACACCTCACAGGCATGCAACAGCATATGAAGGGCTCAGCGGGGAGTAAGGGCTCAGTTAATAGCATCCTCAACTGTTGCAATAAATTCTTAGGAGACTCATGCACTGCCTTGGCTCCCAGATAATGGCTGGGCATAACTGTGTATAACAGACTGGCCCACCTATGAGAGCACTTCCATAGTTGGTGACACAAACATAGGAGGAAATACAGCCACATTTCTCAATCACTGATAATAGGGTTAGAACACTGAAGCCATGCTGATTGTATTTATGCCCAAAGTCATGCTAATAGCTGCACATTAAAAATTGAACATTACTTGGCACTAGGGAAATGTCCAGAGATGTACAAGGATGATCCCAACTAATGATCTAAGCAATAGTGGAGAAGCTACCTTAAATGCCCTCCCCTGATAATAAGATTGAGGACTGCCTTATATGCCATCCTAGAATCTTCATCCAGTAGCTGATGGAAACCGAAGCAGAGATCCACAGCTAAACATTGAGTCAAACTCCTGGAATCCAGTCGCAGAGAGGGAGAAGTGATGAGCAAAGGGGTCAAGACCAAGGTGAGGAAAACACAGAAACTGCTGACCTGAACAAGGGGGAGCTCATGGACCCTAGTGTGATAGCTGGGAAACCAAAGTAGGACCAACCCAGATCCCCTGAACATGGTGTTACTTGGGAGGACTGGGAAATCTATGGAGCCTCTGATAATGGCTCAGTAATTATCCGTAGTATGCGAATGGACTTTGGCAGCCCATTCCACACAGAGGGATACTCTGTTAGCCTAGACACATGGAGGAGGTCCTGGTCCCTGCTCCAAATGATTTGACAGACTTTGAAGACTCCCTATGGAAGGCCTCACCCTCCATGGGGAGCAGAAAGAAGATGGGATGGGGTTGGTAAAGGGAACAGGGGAGGATAGGAGGGTGTAAGAACTGTGATTGATAAGAAAAACAAATTAATTTCAAACTCAAATAAAAAAATTAAATAAAAAATTGAAGATTATTTACCTAACATGAGTTTTCAGTTGCAAAGAGGGGGGTCTACACAGATAAAAATAAAAAATATTTTTCTTTGTATAGAGGGACAATTACATATATATTCTATTAATATGTACTTTTATATGTGAGGTACGTAAGATGCAGATGCATGGGATCCGTCATGTAATACATATTGAAATCTTACATTACATATGAAAAGTACAGCTTCTACCATTGATTTTGTAGATCCATTAAGACAAGATATTGAAACAAAGACCATAAGGGCTCCAAAGCAGAGGACTAGAAAATAAAATACCACTACTAGGGCAGTGGAGGCATGCTGCCTAGAAGGTATACATAGCATCTTCTATATTTTTTGCTGTCCCTGAACACGCTTGTCTATTTGGGTTGACAGTTGAGAGGAAGAGCAGAAAGAACAAATCCAAGGGATGATGGGAAATGAAGACTATTACTCAGTTACTTCTTTTCTCCTTTCTCCATAGCTGTTGCACTGGGCATTTTGATCAAGAGAAATGTAGGGACAACGTAATGGTGTGGGACATGCAAACCAATGTAAGGGCGACTTGGGTAGAGAAGACTATCTGGTTCAAAGCACACTGATATCAGAAAAAAATACAGCAAAGTTTGGAAAGGGAGAAGCCTTGTGAGAAATCAGCTTTAATAACTTTTCAAATTCTGGATCAGGTTAGAAGACATGGAGAAAGATGTTGCTGTCTGCCTCTCCCCCATTCTCACAGTCCCCCAAGCTATAAATACTGTGTCTGGGTGTGAACTGTGGATTTTCACAGCTTTATTGTGGGGCCATTCTGCGTAAATACCCATCTTATGAAACGAGAGCTAACATCTTGAAATGGATTTGTTATGTAATTCTCTCACAAGCTGAAGAGTGCCCATATCTCTTGGTTCTCAGCCTTTTCATTTAATGATAAATTTGTCTATGGCTTTGCCTTTGATGAACCACATTGATAATTATTCAACTTTTTCTGTAGCTAGAAACTGGGTACATTCACCATGATGTAATTGTGCAAACTCATTTTTCAGGAGTTATGCCAATAGGTGGAATTCAGAGAAAAAAGTTCATGCTCTCTATAATAAAAAGGCATGATAAATTCTGTGAGGTATTCATGTTCAAAGATAATTTCTAAAATTATACAATATTTAAAACTTCAAAGATAAGGGGACAATTCTATTATAGTTGAAATATTGTGTATCTCATGAGCAATAAATACTCAAGAAGTGGTACAGGGAATAGAGAATCAGTGTTACCTGCATGCATACAATGCATAAGGGAAACATAGCTTCCAGAACAGCTGCCAAGAACTGTACTTCACAATGCATCTCAAGCCACTGAGAATTCATAGACTATGACTTGGTGCTTCATATGCATTAAAAGCTACTGTATTGTGAGCATTTGTTTGAAACAGCTTTCACTTGGCCTAAAACATTTTGTGTAAATCTGCAAAAAATAGTCTTTGCAGGGTTGATGTGAAAACGGAAAACAGAATAGTGGCACAATAAGGACTATATATTAGCCGTAAGAACAAGGGGCAGAAGTCGCTCACATGTACAGTCATTCTGTGCTGTGTCTTGTATGTGCTTTGGAATAAGAAAAAAAAAAAAAAAACAAAAGCAAAAACAATCCCCCAAAAAATAAATAAATAAAAAGATAAAATTTAAGGAAAAGGTGATAAAACTTTTTTTTGCATTAATTTAATTTCTCTTGAAGTAGGAGTTGTAATTTTTAAGGTTGGGATATACAGATCCCTAGAGGCATTAAGAGTTGACATTAAAAGGGAGGAGGGTTTAGTACTGATCACCCACTAAGACATTTTCATGAAAAAGTTTAAAACAACACTCTCATTTAATTTAGCAATTAAAGAAATCAACCAAGATAATTAACTGAGCTACCAAAATGTTGATAAAATGAGCACACATTCTTTATCATAGGGGCACACTAAAAAAAAAAAAATTTAGTGTGGCAGATTTACTTTGGGTGGAAGGATCATGCTGTAGTTTTAACTTCAGATACCGCATACAAAATGTTCTGTATGTTTATGTGAAAGTTTCCTTTCAGTACCGTCAAACTGCCCCATACCTTGGACAGCTCCCTCTGTAACATGTGCAATGCAGTTGGTTTTTTTTTTTTTTTTAATGCAGAAGTCCCAATGCAATAATTTACTGGTAAGGGAAAAAGCATTTCTGCCACACTTTGCAGCATAGTGCGTCTTGATTAGGCTATACTCTGGGCCTAGAAGACAATCAAAAGCTCTGAGCCTTCTACAGAATGCTACAAAACAAGCTTCTTTCTGTGTCTAATATCTGCATTTGCTTTAAGGGGGAAGAGCATTTCAAATAGACTTTCAACAGCATCTATAACCCTACTCCTTCCTTCATTAATCCTTTCTTATTTAGCCCATGCGGATGTGCAAAAAGTTTTGCAATTTAAAAGGAATTATCCTTTGGTATTCCTAGGGAGACATTATTAACAGCAATTATAAAATTACTATTTTCTGGTGTTGTTGTGTGATCATCTATAATAAGCAGTTAGTAAACATGTCTTGTCATTTCCATATAAAACCCTGCAAAATAAAAGTTATTCTCACTTTTGTAGGGGAGAATAAAGCAGAACTTGTACTCTTCTTTTGGAGACGCAGAGCCAGTAGGTGATAGAAAAGTAAACTGAAGAGCACAAGGATATATAATTACAAAGGAAAACAAATCCACCCAGTAGTGAGCTGCAGGGGAGAAGTGAGTGGGATCAGAAACAGAACTAAAACTGGTTGCTGCTTGCTCAGAGTGCTGAGCCATTTTGTTTAACCTCTACAACTTTGAACTTAACACACTAGGTTTAACACATGGATGATATTTCCCCTATCATCTCCCTTGCAACTCTTGCAGCTTTCAGAATCATAGAGGATTAAGTTTTTCAGAGCAAAAGAAAATGCAAATGAAGGCACAAATCAAAAATGGATATGCATTTTTAGAATTGGCTAGCTAATTTTGACTAGTTAGTGTAAGCAAATAACAGGCAGAGGATACCAGCTCTACCTCACAAACCTCTGTCAAGGATGGCACATATCCCACTCACTTAATGGTCACAGCCACAGGGTTGAAATCACAGAGAGTGGTACTACACTGCCTTAGATACCAGAGCTAATAAATGGTACAGCTGGGATTTGAACTCGGAGAATTTCCCAAAGCTAGTATGCTACAATAAATCCACTGAAGACAATTCTTTGGTGTTTCAAAAAATTATCTTGCTTCAGGAAATGTGTTTAAGCTTAAAAACAAAAACAACAAAATGATTACAGGAAACCTATTTTAACCAATGTCTAAAGGGGAAAAACAAAAATACTGTATAAAATATTAAGTATTTTGATCACGGCATATAAGATGGGTATCTTGAGAAGATTGTTGCTCAATACAAGTAAACAATATTGCTGTTTCCTTATTTTTCTACTATTCCCATCTTACCATCATTTATGTAGGAGAATAAAAAATGCCTTGCCTTTAACAAGTGGCTTGTGTTAAGCATGGTGGAAGCATCTGTACTGGCCTATCCTTGGGGTTCTGACAGGATAGGCCCTCAGTTGCTGCCACTAAAAGCAACACCTGTGCACATTCACTACATTCCCTTTTAAAAGGACCCTGTCACCTCCCAACTCTGTTGTTCTTTCCCTCTCTCTCTCTTCGTGGCTCTTCTCTCCGTGGCTCTTCTTCTTCTCCTCTCCCCGTGGCTCTTCTTCTTCTCCTCTCCGTGGCTCCTCTTCTCCTCCTCTCCGTGGCTCTTCTTCTCCTCCTCTCCGTGGCTCCTCTTCTCCTCTCTGTGGCTCCTCTTCTTCTCCTCTCCGTGGCTCCTCTTTTTCTCCTCTCTGTGGCTCCTCTTCTCCTCTCCGTGGCTCTTCTTCTTCTTCTTCTCCTCCTCTCCGTGGCTCTTCTTCTTCTCCTCCTCTCCGTGGCTCTTCTTCTTCCCCTCTCCGTGGCTCTTCTTCTTCCCCTCTCCGTGGCTCTTCTCCTCCTCTCCGTGGCTGCTCTTCTCCTCTCTGTGGCTCCTCCTCTTCTCCTCTCCGTGGCTCCTCTTCTTCTCCTCTCCGTGGCTCCTCTTCTTCTCCTCTCTGTGGCTCCTCTTCTTCTCCTCTCCGTGGCTCCTCTTCTTCTCCTCTCCGTGGCTCTTCTCCTCCTCTCCGTGGCTCTTCTTCTTCCCCTCTCCGTGGCTCCTCTTCTCCTCCTCTCCGTGGCTCTTCTTCTTCTCCTCCTCTCCATGGCTCTTCTTCTTCTCCTCCTCTCCATGGCTCTTCTTCTTCTCCTCCTCTCCATGGCTCTTCTTCTTCTCCTCTCTGTGGCTCCTCTTCTTCTCCTCTCCGTGGCTCTTCTTCTTCTCCTCTCCGTGGCCCTTCTTCTCCTCCTCTCCGTGGCTCTTCTTCTTCTCCTCCTCCCCGTGGCTCTTCTTCTTCCCCTCTCCGTGGCTCTTCTTCTTCCCCTTTCCATGGCTCCTCTTCTTCCCCTTTCCATGGCTCCTCTTCTTCTCCTCTCCATGGCTCCTTTTCTCCCCTCTGTGGCTCTTCTTCTTCTCCTCTCCATGGCTTTTCTCCTCCTCTCCGTGGCTCTTCTTCTTCTCCTCTCCGTGGCTCTTCTTCTTCCCCTCTCCGTGGCTCTTCTTCTCCTCTCCATGGCTCCTCTTCTCCCCTCTGTGGCTCTTCTTCTTCTCCCTGTGCCCCTTCTCTCTGTGCCCCTTCTCTCTGTCTGCGTCTCTCTGCCTCTCTGTCCCTTCTCCCACTGCTACTGTCCCCAGAGACTGGTCTCCCTCCTCTCATTCCCCCTTTTTGCAATCCTTTCCCCTAATAAAAAAAAACCCTCTGCTTGAACTCTGTTGCATGGTATCTTTCTCACTCATACTGCTTTTTAAAAAATGAGAACACATGGTAACTTGAGAAGGGAAAAATAAAGATTGATTTTTAACAGTAACTCTACTGCTTACAAAGGAGGGTGACTTCATATAGCATTTAGTCCTCATTTTCATTATCTGTCAAGTATGGGGACATGGCTCCCCCTCCTTTCCCCTAACCTGCCTTACCTGCCCTCTCCTCCTCTTTCCTGTCCCTTTCTTCTCCCCTGTTCTCTCTTGACCTCTTCTTTGTAGTTCATCGACCTACCTGCTCATCCACCATCTTTACATTTCACTCTATATGAACTTTTAGTCAATATTACACAGAGGGAAAAAAATGTTAGTTGGCTAACTTGACTAGAATCCTCAGTTCTGCTACCAGATATAAGAGCTCCAGGAAAGGAGTTAGCCTGCCTTACTTCCATATGTTAGAAGGGACAATCAGTACAATGCAGATATTAGACTAGCAACCTTGTATGTTTCCCCTAGCTCTATGTCATTATCATACTCCAGATACCACATCACCACCTTCACACTCCACTCAGGCTTACAGGATTTGATAACAGTGACTTATTACTTCTGATAACGGAAGACTTTACTCAATGAAAATTGTGAGTGTTATTTCCAAATAATATTTATGTTCTGGTCATTCACCGGGGGGGGGGGGCGTTTTGGTTATAGCCTTCTTTCTAGTAGAGTATTTCTCACTAAAATGAAAATTTCATATTCTACTAGTCATTCCAGGAAAGTGAGGCCATTAATAATAGCCATACTTAACATCAACTCCCACAAGTATTTAGTAAGATTTTGCAAATCTAGGATAATACGAATAGCTACCAAGGAGTATGTCTGAATGATTTTTCGACATTTCCTCTCTGCTATTATGATTATCTAATGTAATCAGCAAGCATGGACCATGGTGTTCTTAACAGCACTGCTAAGCAGCCAGAGGTTGAGAAAAGAATTATTTAAAAACAGCTTCAGCAGCCCTTTATCCCCAAGTGGGTCCCAAATCCTTATTTTAATCACAAAACTTTTGTGAAATATAAATACTTGTACTCTAAACTTTTTTTAGTAATATTTTAATGATAAGCTTTTTTTCTTAAGCTATGAACTTTAAGGCAATATTAAAGGAGCTTGTCTGATTCTCCAATGCAAAAACTTTAAGATTTATGTTTTTAATTTAGTCCAAATAATAAAATATTTCTGGTGTGATAATTTTACTATGCATCAGGGACTTCCCAGTGCCTTTGACTTTCTTGCTGTGGTTCGCACAATGACAACGCTGATATAACTACTTATTTAAAGACTAAAGTATACATGAAGACACTTATCTAATCATTTCATTTTTAAACCAGAGTATTTTATCCATAAATATATTAATGTATTAATGGAATGAATTGCATTTTAAAAAGCATACAAATTAAATTTGACTAAGTTTTGTCTTTATGTGGCTATCTCTGAGTAACTTCGTGTACACTTATTAAGTAGAAGACACACAAAGGTTGAGAAGAAGGACTGCCCTAAACCACAAATAATGCATAAAAAAGAGGGACAAGTTCTCAGTTGTAAACAAACTATTCTTCAGGATTATCCCAAATAAATAAATAGGTTTCATAAGAATGTGAGCCTTCTAACATAAGATTGGAAAGAATTGAAATAAGAATAAAAATACAGATTTTAAGACTTCTTACATCATTTTCATAATTCTGTTTAATGGTTGTAAGTCAGTCAAGCATATTAACATTCAGTATTTTTCAAAAATGAGTAAATTTTTTATCACATAACAGGAAACAAATTATTTGTTTTTTGTTTTTTATGTTTGTTTGTTTTGTTTTTACATTTTTGCACTTCTTCCCCATTGGAATGGTTCAATGTTACTCAAAAATATATGGACTCAACCTAAATATTTCAGCACCAGAGATGTGACAGATTACCTTCCCATTTATCTAAGAGGATTATAGGATAAATCATTTCCAGTGGACTCCGGTGAATCGAAATTGAGTATCAGAAGGCACTGCAGGCTTGCTATTTTGATTTCTAATCTTAAAACTTAGGAAGGTGAGTATTTGTATAAAGGATGATCTAACTTTGCAGAAGGTCTGAAATAATTATCTTGTCATTAAAGGACTTACTGTTCTGCTGGGGTCTTCTGTGTGTGGGGGTGTTTGTTTCTTTCAGAATCTCCTTTCTTCAATCTAAAAGAAAAACAATATATATGACAATTACTTGAGACTGTCTTCAATAGGATATTAACTTTATTAATATTTCTGCCTTAGATTCTTGTAATATGTCCATCTAAATACAAAATATGCCATCCACATTAATATTCACTATATATAATATAGTGCAGAAAAATAGGACTTTAAAATTGGTTTGAGAACTTTGTTGGGGACTATGTGGATAATTTAGATACTCGTTTTATAAAAAGTAAATTATAAGATTGTTTCTATAGACTCAATTTTAAAATGAAAATAAGAAATCATGAGAGGAAATTGAATCACTATATTATTGTCATAAGCCTCACAGTATTTTCAGTCCATTCATGTCCATTACAAATTGTAAATCAATCTTACACATTTTATATGTTTTCTTTGAGTTAGAAAACCTTCAATATATCATGACTATTTCCTTATTTTCCGAGACTAATCACAGTCTATATATATTGTAATCCTATTGTAGCACATTGGATATTACCTACGAACATGCAAGCATACAGACATGCAAACCCATTAAGCAGTAAGAGAAAAGAAAGTACACATTATTAAACATACAACATTCAATGTAGTCTCAGGCGTCAACATCAGAGTTGCTTTAATGTCATAAACAATGTAATCAAAAATCTCTGATTCAGTTTGACAAGCTCGGAACTCATAAACGAAAATTCAACAGTAAGGAAGATAAGTATCTTGTACTACAAGTTCTCATCACTTTTAGTTCTCAGAATGTGAATTTCAAAGCCAGGAGTCAACAAAATATTCAAAAATAGCTTTCCGATAAGCATTCCAGTCTGTTCACTCCAACTACGAAAATATTACAATGGCGTCATCTCTTGCTCCTGGGCCCATAGAGGAACTGAGTGGAAGAGATCTGAAGTGACAACTATACTTCACAAGCCACATTCACTGCATCTGTTCAGGGGTTTAGTCTGCAAGGTCTGCTTTCAATTTATCCTGCTTGAATACTTCGACTGCTTTCTAGAAAAATTCGCGAGCATCGTGGATGTGAGAATTCATTTAAATTTACCTGACTCCCTCTTCAACACACAATTTCCAACCATCGTTAATTTTATGTAAAATCTCAGCAGACTGTCTTAGTATACCGCCAGGCTTTATTCACACAAAACCTATGCGATTCTATGTGTATACACATTAAAACCCGGCAACATGCAGCACTTTACAAGATACTGGGGAAATGTGTTAGAAAAACACGCATCCTATCAAAAATAAGATTTGATGGTATACATACTTAACATTATTATTACCCAAGGGTCAGGCTTCCCTAAGGGTTTCTGTGAAAGGATTAAACAGCTTTTGCTGACATATGCTGTCTACAGAGCTTTGATTTTATGTTGGTTTTACATGCGTATCTGTCACCAGGATAAATGGGCAGCCTGCTCTACTGTAGGGCACAAATGACCATTTCATACCTAGTCCAGGCTCGAAATATGGGTGTATCCACTATTTTTTATGGTAGCCAATTTCTGTTTCTTTGATGTATAAATTCCTTCTTTTTAATCCAGAGGGAAACTAAAACAAAAACTGGGCCACATCATTGCTGGAGAACATTTATCACTTGTCTGTATATTGGTGGAAGTAAAGTAGTCCTAATCACTAGGCCCACTCAGCAAATTTCTTATACTGAGCATAGGTGCTTTCATGACTTGGTGCGGAATTCAATCATATCTGTTTTGGTAGGTTTTTCATACAGTATTTGATACATTCCAAGCCAATATATAGCTGATGTTACTGATGTTTTCATCTAATATTAGAAGTAGGCTGGAAAAAGAGGGAAGAAAACTCAGAATGCCCCTGGTAGAGTAGAGTAGAAAGTGCATAAGTTTTAGCTTTGTGATGATGTAATTTATAGAATTAAGCCAAACCTTATATGCTTTAGACACTGAACATGCTTTGAATTTTTTTTTGTGGACAGGGAAACATGCACAGACATTTTAATATTGGAGACTTAAAAGCAGCAGCCATAAAGCTTTAAAAATATGCTTATTCTCAATAATGTCAAACATTAACAATTAAGTACAAACTTTAGTTTCCGATGTCTTATGTATTCTGTTTTTCTGGAGTTACTAATCTTAACACTAATGTGGCATCCTGTTAACTATTCACTTATGCATTGAATTGGAGTGTACTATGAAATCTCACAAGAAGATCACCTACAGATGTTATCTCTTTAACTCTTAGTCAAGTGACTCAAAACAGACTGACCCTGAACCTTTCCATAACAAAACTGTAAGATATTGAGACACTCACAGCTTTCTCTCTTCGGCAACATCTAACACAACTACTAAAACTCATGTCCAGGACATAGTCATAACTCTGAGTAGCCATGCTCTTAGTATAGATATTTCTAATCATAAGGGATTTGGTTAGAACATTTTTGGCTCATGTTTGTAATCAGGTATTACTTGAAAACAGGGCATTATCCAGGTCACTACTGACTGAATGGATGTAAGCATTTAGACACACAAATAAAACATTGCACAGCTGAACACACTGCATAGGTGCACAATCAAAGGTGAGGGCGAGGAACAACTCACTGCCAACACTATTGCTACAGATGAGGAAGGTTAGCTGTGGGTTTCAAGTTAGACAATGGTAAGGTGTCAGTGGGAAGATGCCCATCTTTGGTAACTAGTCTGTGCAAAGTAAGAATGTACCCTGGTTATAGAAAGCACACTGAAGTACACAATAAAGGCAGATGTTATGATAACCCACATCCTCAGTGCAAAACTAAAATATTTGTAGACTTTTTAGTACCAGGACATGCTGTATAGTGCTTAACTTTTCAAATAGACTTTTCCTGGCACTGCTAAATAGAGTATATATATACACACACAAATATACTCACACACACACGGAGAAGAGAGAGAAAGAGGGAGAGAGAGAGAGAGAGAGAGAGAGAGAGAGAGAGAGAGAGAGAGAGAGAGCGCAAGAGAATGATGATATATGACAGTAGGTTAAACAACTGGCAAATCCATACAAGGACACATGGGGACTAATAATGCTTTTTGTTAAGAGTCTAAAGTTATAGCAAATAATAGATAATAAAACTATCTTCAAAATATATTGACTAAAGACAGGATACTATTTTCAGTAGTTCTAGATTATTACAAAGGACTGTGACTAATTTTAGGTTGTTCATTAAGTCTAATATTGTTTTGTATTTAACTATAAAAGACAAAAATGTCTATTAGGTGGTATTAGAAGGCATTAGACAATGAAAAATAATTTGCCAAGTGAAACCGTAGCATAAGACGCACTTTCTACATAAATGACATGTTGCTTACTTGTGGAACTTCTTGTAGGTATGTATAAAAGGCAAAAACATACCAATACAGATTTGGTTTGAAAACAAAGATTTTTAGAATAAGGAAACCTTTATATTTCCCTCCTCCTCATCTAACCATTTTGACACCATTTTATGAGGCTTGTGTCTTCAAACTGATCCTATTATTATAGAAGCAAATATTTGACAGCAAGGAAGAAAAAGGAGAGGGTAATGATAAAGGAGCTACTTGTTTTTGCTGTCATGACACTTTATTTTACAGGTCAACAAATATTAAAACATGTGTTGGCAGTTGGAGTTCCAATAATCACACACTGGGCTCAACCATGTTTAACATTTTCATTATACTCAAAATAATTATTTTAGAATGGGGGATGATAATGAGGCAGAATGGTATAAAGTTAGGAGAGCCAGTATGCACCTTGAAGAGGCGGACAGGAATTAATTAAATGAGAAACTTGGGAGAAGTTAATTGGGGCTGAGGAAAGATAAGGGCGCTTTCAAAGCATAAAGAAATGAAACTATAACAAAAGATAAATCAGGACATCCCACTGCACACACCTAGGAGAGAAAGGTCTTTGCAGAATCATACATAACAGGAGTGGCAGAGTGCCTAGGGGTGCCTTGGCTGACTTCACAAAGCCTAGAATAGTTTCTGTCACATAAATAAATGTTTGCTGAATGAACAATACTGTATATTGATAAAAGTAAAATCCAGTTTCATCTTATACATTTTTGATTCTTTCTCTATCCAATGTTTGACCCTAGGCAAATCACTTAATCTATTCTGACCCCAATTCCATCATCTGTGAAATGAAAGTGGAAAAGGGTCATTCTCCAAGGTGCCTTCCAGCCCTAAACACTTCTGTATATAGTTCTATTTATTAAAAGAGTCAATTGGGAACGCTTTTTTGTAGAAGATAATATCCTGATATGAGTTCTACATGAAAAGAATTGGGGGAAAACAGAAAAGATGAATAATGGAGTAAGGCATTCATTCAAGTAATGAAAAATAAATCCTACTGAATAAAAGATTTTTGTGTAGGGTTGGCTTATGGTTTTTGTATGCATGAAGTGACATTTACATGGACAACCGATAATGATATGCAGACAAAGAGCTCTTTCTCCGCTGTTTTTTTATTATTATAATTAGAATGACATCATACCTCATCTAGAGTCCCAAAGAGAAGAGAAACAGACATTGTCCAAAACGATGTACCAAGTTGCAGGAGTTTAGACAACTGTTACTATACCTATCTTGAAGAAGACAAAGTCAGAGAAACCCAATTCTGTATAAATTCCATGGAACAATCTCAAAGTCAGGTCCTTTCTGGAAGAACTTCTGACACATGTATGAAGTATTCTATCCTAACACTGGCTTCCTTGTATGTTGTTGTTGTCATTCTTATGATTCACCTGGCCCTACCTTCTCAGCACCACTCAGCACCTGACATATGTAATTGCTCTATATCCCTATTTCAGCTGCCATGCTGGCATATACATCTGTGTCTCCTTTAAATGAGGTAATTAAGTGAGTGTCCTGTCAGTATTCTACATGGGTGAAGAAAAGGAGGGCATACACTGAGCTCAGATATGGACAAGAATGCTTTGACAGGTACCCAAAATGTCTTCCCATTATCAAATGGTTGATTGTAGAAGCCTCCATCTTGTCTTGTTAATCATTGCCCAGTTTCCACAGGCATTCTGGGAAAGTTGGGTCAGGGTACTCATGACTTGAGGGTGAAAGGGACATGGATTTTTAATGACAAAAGTCTAAGTCGATCTCAAAAGCACACAAAGATATGGCAGGACATCTGGACACAGGTCTGACCTACTGCTGAAGGGAGGGCAGGGGAGGGAAGGGGAGGACATTTTCTTAGCCATATTAGACCAGAGAGCAGAGTATGTCTTATGAGTTTGTGTTCACACCAAGACCACTGTAGCAAACCCAAATTTGAATGCAGCATTTGTATCTCTGGGTTAGGGGACGTTGGGGTAATAGATATGCAAAAGAAAAGGAAGACGCAAGGGAAACGGGCTTGAAAGACCAGGCCCAAGGTCAGAGCTTTATTTCTGGCTTATTAACTTGTGGTTGGAGATAAAACACAGAGTCTTATGTTAGTCAGTCAAGCATTCTACCTCTATGTGCCAGCTCTAGCCTTATGGAAAATTTGATAAAGCTACAAGTCCCCAGATATCTTCACATAGAGTTCCAAATTTACTATATAAACTATATGCCTTCCCGGCAGGACAGAAGATGGTGAAACCATACGAAATGAAGATACAATTTACTTTGCTTTATTTAGTTCCTGGGTGGTTGACTAGGGGAGGGTGGGGTAGCAATTCTCTAGCAAAAATTAGGCTGATGGACAGAAAATGGTTCACATAGACCTTGATTTGCCACAAATTCAAAACCAGTATTGAGTGTTGTGCTGGGAAATATATATAAGGGAGGTGTTAGAACTGCGTATGGGGTTTCTCATTTGTGCCGTGAGTTCATTTCAGCACCATCAGCACCTGTAGTGGCCAGGGTAGCAAGGTGAAGAGCTTAAAAAAGTGCTAGCTCAACCCTGACAATACCACAGCTAAGAGGAAGCGTTCTTAGATTCCTCTCTGTTATACACTACAGGAACAGTAGAGGTTATCCTCTTCCAGATACCTTGTGAGAGATAACATGCCTCGTTTGGAAAAAGCGAGAAAATTAAAACACTACTAGTGCTACTTACTAAGGCACACTCAGACTGCATCTGTTTATCACATCCGTCATCACAGGGACAGGGTGATGAGGGCGTTAAATACCTTACACATGAGCCAGTGAAAGTCACGGCTTTTTTACCATAAGCGTCAGAGACAGGATCTAAGTTCAGTTCTGTCAGTTTCAAAACCTAACTGTGACCTAGCAACACGGATGTGGTGCCACCACTGGAGTTTGAGAAGGCACATGCCCCATTCTCTAGATTCTTGGTCAATCATACGGTAAGTGCGACATCTTGACACCATTGACAGAAGGGTTGCCGTCATCATTGCTTCTACATGCCACATAGAAAGATGTAGTAAAAGAAACTAAATCTATGGTTTCATTGAGATAACCTTGATTTATAAAAGTAGTTGGATGTATCTAACATTTAAGGAAGTAAAACCTTAAAAAAATTAAAGGTTTCCAAGCAATGTGCAACATGAATACTTTTTTTTTAAATTTCACTTCTGCCTTCCTTTTCCTCCCTCCTAACCCTTCCTTATCATGCTACCCACCTTGATTTCCTTTAAATTCATAGCCTCTTGTTAATTGTCTCATACTGCTACCTTTACTAAACCAGCATAACCCCAACTGCATTTGTACTTATAACCCATGTGAGTGTAGTTCTCACCCCTCATCATGAAAACGTCTTTAAACTGACTGGCTTTCTGATTCGTGCCCAGTATCACAACTTGTAAATTAAAACAGTTCTCAAATTAACATATTACTTGCCATGGGATGATTCCATATAGTCTGGTGGCCCTCAGGATACATTTATCATGAGATGTAGAATACCTATTTTTATGTATATTTTAACGACAAAGTATCTATTTCCACAGAGTTCCCAAAGAATCATATTAGGTAGTAAATAAAACCACAGGGTCACAGGACCCTAAAGATACATTTTCTTCAAATCAGAGTCAATAAATACTGAATGAAAGTTGAAATAATCAGTCCAGGGGTTGGTGGGTAAGGCTTTGCTTGATGCCTGGGGAACATAAAGTCCATACCCACCAAACAGCTACACTTGCCATTCTTTAGACTGTTAGGTATTGGGAAAGGGATTCTCTGGTCATGGCCTGGAAGCCAAGTTTTCCTCTGATCATTCCTTATTGTCCCCAAAGCAAGCAGCAGAATCTCCACTTAACGTAGGTCACAGAAAGCAGACCACCACTCTCCGGAAGCCAGCACACTTAAAAGCATTGTTGTAAAATGGCCCTATTTATCTATGTAAAGGACAAGCACAAAAGAGTTCTCTGAATAATCTTGTTAGATTTTTTAGGTCATAAAACCCACATTCCAAAAGGGGCCATCCCTGTGGGTAGAAGGAGAGTTTCAGAGAGCCCTTGCTTGTTCATCAATATTGCCCCTGGGCCTATCACTATTGGATTATTCTTTTTTTTGTCCAACCATGTTTCACATAGCTACCCATGCTTTAGTAATCCTCAGCATAATAACATCTCTTTCATTCAGTGTCTATGGGTCTTCAGGGAACTCCATTGTCTTGTGAAACTATGATCAATTAAACATGTATGGGTTTTTGTCCTGTTATTTGTCTGGTTATTTATAATAACCGTCTATTGCCAATTATTCAATAGATTCAAAGAGTCAAACATGTAGAGATAAAGTTTGAACTTCTCTACAAAGTGGGTAACAGTCCCATTCCAAAAGACCTAGAAGAGAAAATTTTAAGTGTGCTTTGGATAAATCATATATTACTGTTTGGCATGGTGGTACACACTTTTAGTCCCAACACTCGAGGGGAAGAAGCACACAGATTTGTATGAGTTGGAGGCCAGCCTGGTCTACTTAGGGAGTTATAAGAAAGCCAAGTCTATTTAATGAGACCCGTTTCAAACAAAACAATCAAACAAACAAATGGGCAATCCCTTAAACCAAAAACAACCACTCCCCTCCCAAATGGGAGAAGAAGTTCCATCTCAGGAAACTGTCAAACATGATGGAATTTCAATTCTGAAACTAGATGTGTTTTAAGTTACTGTTTTAGAACCATGGACTTTAGCGGATATGTAGAGAATAAAAAAGTAGGAGAGCATGCTCCTAAAGATGTAAGACATAACCCCTTACTTTGAATTAATTTCTTTCCCCTTAAAACAGACATAAATGTAACCCTCTAAAATTCCAAACCAGTGGTTTAGTCACAGAAGGATTTTGGTCAAACAGCTATGACTTGAAGAACTGGAGACTGTCCAGTTAGGAAGGGGACCACAGTTAAGTCACACTAAGTTTTTCTCTAGAAGCAGGTGCAGTTGACCATTTGAGACTTGTGGCAGAGTTCAGTAGAGTTTCACATTAGAAACTGACACCATTTTGCCTAGTAAGAGAGAGACTCTCCTTTCGCCCATGAAGTGAAGTGATGAACAGAGTAACAGCAGATCGAGTGTGGCGATGGCACGGATGAGTCCTTTTCTCAGTTTCCACTCTCTAGTTCTTCAGATGTCTAATGTGAAAGGCAACGAATTTCCACTGACCAAAGAACACGTTCAAGAATATCCGAGTAACTCCTACAGAGCACACACATTTCCTGGGAGATAGGGCTCTATGCATGGATTCTGATGGGTCTGTGTTTAGGCTTTCTTACAGAAAACTCAATGGGAGACCAACATTCAATTTGAAATCATAATTATTTTGGAATCCCACCCTTTATATAGTGAGAGAATTTGCTCTGTTTGTGAAGTACCCACTGAATGATCCCTTATTGCAATTTCATCTTCAGTTTTTAAAAATAAAATTATTTGGGGTATAACTAGAAGTAGAAAACAACCCCCACCACCCCATAATAATCCACTCTAACAAATTTAATGATGTCTACCACATGCCAGCTTTTAATTTTACTAACAGTAGCAATCCAAACTGAAAGGCCAAGATAATTAAATAATTTAAATGCTAGCTACATTAAGAATGGTAAAGCTTGGTTGACAGCGGTTGATGGAAAGTTCAAACCCTGTCTGAGATGAATACAAATCACAATCTTATTGTTAAAACTGGAGGCAGCCTCTAGTGAAGAGAATGCTTGGTGTCTCTCATCCACAAATGTCAACAGCTTTTCTAAGGTACCACCCTAGGAGCCCTGCAGTACATAAAAGAGCATATGTGATTGTCCCTATTTCTACAATTACTGTCTCAACCATATGCCACTCAGGGCATTGACACTGACAGCTATTTCTGTTACAGCTATTATTTAATAGGGTGACAATGTCAACTTCTCAAGAGAATCTATGTAGCTACATTCAATTCACAGTCCTCAGCACACATCCGCATGCATGAAGTTCTAAATTGATGCCCGTTGAATGGAATGAGTTCTTGAAGTACGCTGTCAAGTCCCCTTTCCCCACACACTACAGTATTACAACTTGCTCCTTTGCTGACTGACACAGCTGACCCATGTCTACAACTGCACTTGGACCTAATATTAATGTTCCTTTTTATTTCTGTGTAAGTAGGCCCACGGAGTTTCTTTTATAGTTCAGCTATTTAGAATATGGGCTTAAAGTTTTCATTGTACAGAAATGCTCAATAAGAATTAGCAATTGGATGGTCTTATGTACTAGATTATTTAGAACTTTACTACATTCACAACTTTGAATCAGGAAGTTTCATTTGGCCACAAACTGTCATTCACATGCCTAGCTTCAAAACAAACTTTTCCAGATATTTATTTTATTAGTCACAGCTGTCACTGTGTGGATATGGAGACAATTATCTTCCATGATATTATTTGCTGAAGTTTATTATATATATATATATATATATATATATATATATATACACACACACACACATGTATACACACACACACACACATACACACACACACATACACAGGGGTATATAAAGTGAATTTAATATTCTTTGAGATCATACATGGTAAAAGTGGAATGGTAAACATTTTTCTATTTGGGAGTATACATGCTTTATTTATTATGGGTAGGAATTTGAAAAGTGGAGTATTACATCTCATAACATATTGCATTTCCTACTCTGTCCTCTCTGTATTTGTCTGGTAAATGCTACTCCTTGTACCATATATCATACTTACTGTCTATGAACTCATTTGCCATTATACTAATGAAATTAAATAAGATAAAGAGCAACTGCTATAGCTCCATGTTTGCTGCTATACTCTCCCATTCTCCACCCAGTGATGATAACGGACTGACCCTCTGAAATATCTATGCAACCCCAATTAAATGATTTCTTCCGTAACAGTTGCCTTGGTCAGGGTGTCTCCTCACAACAATAGAACACCAACTAAGACAATGCCTCTTTTTAAAATTGAAAGTTTTAAGCAAATACAGGTGAAATAAATATTACATGCTACTTCTGTTCACTTAGTAAAATATTTTCTTTGGTTTTTAAAGTTCATTTTAAAATTTTGATTATAATATAATTAAAAACATTTCTCCCTTTCCTTTCCTCTCTCTAAAACCCTCCTGTTTTACCTCTTCTACTCTCCTTCAAGTTCATGGCCTCATTTTCCACTAATTGTTATTGTATATGTATTCCTAAATATAACATGTTTAGTTACTTGTGTGGATGTTTTCAGGGATGATCATTAGCATGGAGGCATTTCAGTTAACATGCATGGCGGCTAGAACTATAATCCATCCCCTGTCACTTCTTCTCACAAACTCACTCATTTTAAAACTACCCAAACAGTTCCATCAATTGAGGGTCAAAGGTTCAATTCCTGAGACTTTGGAGAACATCTTATGAAAGCAACCACAATGAATGTACATTCTTGACCTACACATTGGCGATTTATTCCTTTTAGAAAATACACAAATGAGAGCTAGATCTAAAACTTAGATAGCAGTCATTAGGGTTATTATACTACAGAGACAATAATGGAAACTTCTAATTCCCTGACATGATGTATAAGTAAGGAATCAACCAGTCTTATCTAAATCTGGTCACTAAAGAAAATGTAACCATACTTTTAAGACAAATTAAAGCTGAACTATCATTCTCTCCTTACAGATAATTAAAAACAAACTGTTAAAAAAAGGCTATTCATGTTTATTTTATAGAGCGGCTGCTTCTTCAAAGTGATGGATTCATTCGCCACATGTATTCATTCAAACTATTTTGCTGATTTAATGCTTTGGGTAAGGTACTATTCAAAATGGAAAGCCACGAGGCACCTTAAGGATTTCCTTTTCTTGAAAAGATTTTGGTTGAGACAATGAAGTACACAGTAAGGAGGTAAACTCATTGTTGACTGCTCAAGCAGACTATGGTAAATTCTCAATATGTACAAATTAAACCCTATAGAAGACCAAACCATGGAGACACTTGATCCCTGAAGGATGACCATATCACCTGAGTTTGAAAGAGACATGTCTCTCAGAGGTGTCAGTCACTTTGGGATTATAGAGTTATTCCTTTTTAATATTATGCTCAATAAAATAGGCAGGTTTTAGACCAAATGTAAGACTGAATACTATTTACCAATTCTACCTAAATTGGGTAGGTTTAATTAATGAACAACTTGCTTGAATTTCAGGAGAATAAACATGGACAGAGAAATAAAAAAACAAAAAAAGAGAGAGAGATTGTAGGCAGCCTTAGAATGTTGTCATAGGAACCAATAGAGAGCAAGTATAGATGTCTCAAGAGACACTCAGAAGATTAATAGAGCACAGGAATCTGGTTGAATGTCTTTCATTAGGTAATACATTATGCTTTAACAATATTTAATGAATTAATTAGTATGGAAATGATTTTAAAAGGGAATTAATACATATGTTGCACTGACAAGTTATATGCAGAAAATAAAAGTGTGGACAGTAAATCAGATCTGATACAAAAAAGAAAGAAGTGAACTTAAGTCTACTAACATGGAGGCTTGTGCCTGTGGTTAGCATCTGGCTGACAACTCTCTTCACTACTCAGTAGAGAACTGGTATCTGATAGTACAGTTAGTTATGAAGTCATCTTTAGTTGCAAAAGTATTACTACAAAACGTCTTAGTGCTCTGGGCAAGATGCTATTCAAAACGAAGTTCTTAAACATTTATTGCAGCTGTAACTAATTAATTAACTTCTAATTACCTTGTAAACTTGTATATTCGTACACAGCACATCTATATAAATAAAACTCCATCTAGGGTTCATTAGCTAGAGAATAGCATTACATGCATGGAAAAATATTTCAATTACACTAATTTTGCAAGTGAGTTTAAATTAGTCACCAAGTCAGAAACTGCAGACATCTGTGAGTCTTTGTGGTTAGAAGGGAACTAAGTGAACATTTGGTTTCACATTCTATTTTTCCTTACCACTTCTACAGTTCAACTCAGTTAAAAATGAAAAAAAAAAAAAAAGTATTTCCTCATTTCTTCCAGCACCACCACATTCCAAGACAACTTTAATCATTAAAAAAAAAAAACAACCTTATTTTCACAATGTATCACACTAGCATAGTGCTCAGAATAAAGAAGCAAAGGAAAAACAAAAAACCAATTTGCATGGCTGACACTAATGTATGGAATTATTCTCTCAGACTCTTTCCATGCAAGCTGCAAAAGTATTATAAAGGCTATAAAGCAAAAGCAATATATACTACTCATAACACACAAGGGCAAGACGCTAAAAAGTTTGAAAGCATAATTGATAGCTGCATTAGTAGAAATTACCTATGAATAAGAATGAATGCTCCTACCATGTAGAACTTCAAAAATCACATACATCTTCTAATGTTTTGCGCATAAGGGCATCATGTTCAAACCACTGAATAATGAACAACGAGATGTTTGTGTGAGTGCTATTCATACGAAGAACTATTTTAATGTGACACTCTGAGGAAATCTATTATTGTTATTCCACAGTGAATGCCAGGAATCAGTTTTTACATGTATTTTGTATTTCTTCTACCCATTTCTAATGCTTGGTTGCTCTTGAGGTTAAAGTCAGTAACAAATATATTTTTTACTTAGAGAAAGAATACCACATGTGCCTTGATTACACAAATCATGCTTATTTTACTGCTTACCGAACATATTTTGTTGTTTTCTAATACTATATTTAATAAATAATAAAGAATAAAGAAACAGGTATTTTCTAGACTTACTAGAAGGCTGAATCATTATTTACGAACTATACTGAAATGCCTAATTCTGTTTTAAAATTCTTTTTTTTTTTTTAGTGGAAGAATTATTGATAAAACCTTTTATTTTGAGACCAGAGAAGTTTTCTATAGCCCAGTGTGGCCTCAAACTGTCAATCCTTCTTTCTCAGCTTCCCTGGTATTGGGGTTAAGGATATGCACCACTATGCCTGTCTTACCTGCAAATATTGTTATTGCCTAAGAGTTAGTGGGTATCTACCATGCAATTAATAGAGTCATAACTTCACAGATACTACTGCTCATAGTCCAAATGTGCATGTTAGTTTTTCTGAAAATAACATGTGTGCTTTATCTTTCACTCTGACAAAATTTTGAAACTAGTTGTTTTCCTATTTACCTCGTTACTGTGTTTTTGAACTCGTATTTCATTAGGTTGGCTAGGAACCTGTATTATCTTGCAGTGTTTATACTCACATTTTCACAAGAGTAAAGAAAAGTTACATTTAAATGTATGCGTTTATCATCAGAGAAAATACATATCTGACAGGGTTAGAGCATTAAAAAAGAAAACAGACAAATGATACATAAAAGGATTTTCACAAACTAAATTTGTAAACTTTTGAATATATTCATCAATGAAGACATATTTTAGACAATGAAATCTAATATTTCTACAAATATATATTGAAAGAGTGCCAACTAACAAACTTGGGGATATTAAACACATTTCTATTTTCGATGGCACTCTGATCGGATATAAAGACGTTCATTTGTCCCCATTATATGTCATAGGAGGGAGGAAGTGGATACATTTAAATATATGTGACCTGGGAATGTATTATGAGATACATAAATCCATAGACAAACTATAATCAGTAAAAAGTGGCCATTGGCTCATGAGAACTTCATGTTTATCCTGGTCTCTAACTTGTTAATCTGTCAAGGTGATGAACAAGAGCATTAAACATCTACAACGATTCAGCAGGAAGCATTAAAAACTGTATTTGAAATTATATTGATGGAACAGATATAATTCCTAGTCAATGTACATAAATAATTTCCTTCTTTCTTGAGAATAATCAGGCAGAGCATAAACTTCTAGTCAGTTCATTAACTTAAAATTACAATGAAAGTAATTATAAATGCTTGAATAATATTCCATTTTAAATAATGGAAAACTCAAGGAAATGATGCATAAATTCAACAAATCAAGCATCAGAATATCATTCCTTACCCAATAATATACCAAAGACCTTCCAAGATATTTTAAATAGCTACTGTCAGTTTAGTATCCAATAGAGGGAAAGATTCATATTGAAGCAGTTGTTCACTCATATTGATATAGGCAACTGAATTTTAGGAAAACAGAAATAAGCTACTTGGTAATGTAAGTATATACTGCTATTGCCCATCTTCTCAAGAGATCATCTATGCTGGTATAGTATGATATATTAGAAAGAGAAATAGTCCTAGAATCAAACAACTGTCACTTGCTATCAGTAGATAGCACTTCATGCATATGTAAACATACATGCATTGCATGGCATAGCACATAAGACTATAAATGTCTATACATACAGTATACTCATACATGTGTAAATATGCATTTACATATCATATGTAGGTCTAAGAAAAATAATATTTTTTATTCTGTAACGTATAGTAGTCAGAAATCTGACACAAAATGCATTTATTATTCTTTTCTCTGAATTTGTGAATCTGGAGTAACTCTCCCAAGCTCTTAAATTTGGTTACTCTTGATTTAAGAAATAGTCATTACAATATCAAACTCAGTACAATTTAAACATCATTTGCAGGATTCCCCACAATTCTATAGAGCAAATATCATTACGCTGATGGCTTTCCTCTGGAAGATTTAGATTCAGCTGGAAGGAGATAGAACACTGTTAACGAGGCTCATTTTATACACTGACGTGAGGGTGGTCCCTGTGTGCCCGTGCCTGTGTGCAACCACCTTTGGGCAGCGTTACTCTCAAAGGGAAGCTACTCCAAATTCAGGCCTTTAAAATTCAGGGTGTTTAAAAGGTGAGGTGTGTCAAAAATACTTCTAGAGAAATCATAATTGCCTAATCACATACAGAGTCTTGTTCTTTCTTATAAATGCCGACCTTAGCTTGGCTTGTTTCTAGCCAGCTTTTCTTATCTTAAATTATCCCATCTGTCTTTTGTCTCTGGGATTTCTATTTGTCTACTTCTGTGTACCTTTTCTTTACTTCTTTTCTCTGTGGCTGGCTGTGTAGAGGGGTGACTGGCCCCCTGCTGTCCTCTCCTTGTTTATCTTGCTTCTCCTTTCTTCCCAGATTTCTCTTTCTATTTATACTGTCTCCCTGCCAGGCCACGCCTATCCATGCTCCCGCCTTGCTATTGGCCATTCAGCGGTTTTTATTAGTCCATCAGGTCTTTTAGACAGGCAAAGGATCATAGCTTCACTGAATTTAACAAACGTAACATGAAAGAATGTGACACACCTTTGCGTCATGAAAACAAATGTTCCACAGCATAAACAAATATGACACACCTTAAAATAATGTTCCCGAACATTATGTACCTTTGGGTAAAGGTCAACATTCAAACTTCATATTCAGAATTCATTCATGTAAGCTTTACCATATGATTATACCTCTATTTACCTAAATAGATATTTCATAAACATATTATTTAATAATTAACCAATGCTGGAGACTGAATGCAGGAACTGAGTGATACCCCAGCTCCATAAGCATACTACAAATGAGGATGGCTGCTTTATAATTAAATATTGGTCACAGCAAATGCACTACAAGGTGCCTGCTACCCCACAGCTGTCAAGATGATGAAATATGTAACAAGCAAGCAGTATTTCAAGAAGACACAGATCATATCCAGGAAAGAAAGCTGCCTCCATTTCCTTTGGCTTCATTTTTAAAATTTCAAACATAATTACATAATAAATGCATCAGTAAAAACGATTTTAAAAATAGCGAACAAGAAGTCACTGCAGAGTCCAGACTGGCTCAGTCACTGGAGAGGAAAAACTCAGCTTCCTTGACTCTAGTAAGAATGTGTTCCTTAAGGAAGTCCCCTGTTCACACTTTGTGGCATCAGGGCTGGGCCTGCCAGCAATCCACATGCAATCATTGGTCCTGCACGGTCAGGTAACACCACAGGGTTTAATGATGGTGTAGAGTAGGATATGCCCCTGGTTTCTCTAAAGCCTGATCCTGTGTGTTTGAGGGACTGGGAGGCCCTCTTTGTCTCTCCTCCAGAAAGACTTTCAACACATTAAAGAAAGTCATATTCAAAGAACTTACTGACTCTCCTCTAAGATGGCCTCTTCTAATTCACAATCCATTTGTATCATTTAGGTAGGAGGCAGAATCCAACCAATCCCCCCCCAAAAAAAAAAAAAAATTCCTTGAGAGATCTTTGGTGATTCTAACCCTTCCTTCCGGAGTATGTATCACCAGTCCCTTCCTTCTTGGGCTTTTAGGCCTTTGCTGAAACTAAGTCAGATGTGCTTGAATTAAATCCCTGATTGTAGTATCCATCCATAAGTCACGGCAATAAAAGGGTAATAATTACCAATTGCTCTATAGAGTGAGTTAAGTAAACAAACACAAGCCAGTATGGCACCAGGGTTTTTCTCAAGATCATTTTTTTTAGCAAGAAAGCTCACTCACACCTACATTCTTTGCTGGCGGAAAGCTAGGTGTAGGGCTGCGCTGCACCTTACAGCTTCCCCGTCACTCCGTGAGGAAGCCTGATTAAGCACAGTGGTTCTCAAAACATTAAACAGACATTAAACAGGCTAGAGATCTATATGCATGAAGGATAGTGGGAGGGAATTTATGGCAGAGCTTGAAGGGAAAGTGGAAATATTTATATATTATATGTAATTATATATTAATTATATTATATTTATATATATATATCATAAGAGAGAGAGACAGAGAAAGAGACACACACACACAGAGATAGATGGAGAGAGAGGGAGGGTTTGCTCTTACCTTTTATTTTTATTCTTAAAACTTAAGTCTCCCTCAAAGCTTTAGGGTTTGTGAGCTACATCTAGAGACACACTGCCAACTAAAACTTAAAAGCAGGAAGTCCGAAATAATGCTTTCCTTCAAGCATTGGCCCCGCAATTATTTTATTGAACAAACTGCCTATGCTGTCTTAACATAATTGTTCTAAAAAAAGAAATTATTTTCTGGTAAAAAAAAAATAAAGAAGACTGATAGTACTTTAAATATTTGCAAACTTTTAAAACCTCAGGTTTCATGGAAAGCTCCAGGGGGCTCAAGTCCCTCTGTCAACCGGTTAAGGTCACCTCTGACAAACTACTGTGCAAGGGCTACACAGCGAGAGTTCAAAACTATGCCCATAGTTTTTATTTCCACATTATCAATCACTGGTAGAGTACTTCTTCAGAATTTAAGGGTTTGCTAGCATAAAACAGTAAATGAAACAAGCAAATGACACTCCCCCCCCCAAAAAGCCCCTAGCAACATAAACGGCAACCTTTGAATGTCATAAGCATCACAAAGGTTCTGAAGCCCACAGAGGTTTCTAGATTACACATGCGATGTCTGATACAGCAACATTTTGAAGTAATGCCAGTTTTGCCTCTCAATAATTTGGTGACCTTAAGCTGAATATGAGTACCTTGTCCAACATATCTGTTATTTGGGTAAGGGGGGAGATGCCTTCCAGGGGCAGTTTCTTGAAACATGGTACATACAGCTTTTCTCACAGCTGCATGAACACCTGTGCAGCTCATGTCCTCCTCCTGCAAGCATTTTAGTCCCACAGGCTTATAGTCAACATCAACAGGGCCAATAGTGTTTAAGTCTCTGGAACTATTTGATAATGGGGAGATATTATAGCTTATTTCTCTTTCCCCCAATGCTCAGTAGGAGGAGAAAAACACAGACAAGCAGCCATTTTGATCTTGTAAGTCACCCTTGATGGCCAAATGCAATAGTTATTTTGCAAGAGTAAAGCGGACATAAAGAGCAGGTATACTCATTTTGACAACATGATAAACATGTTAGTGAATGAGTTGTTTGCTATTTGTAATCAAAGTCTTTAGGAGGTATACTAAAACAAAAAACAAAAAACAAATAAAATAACATGAACTGCTTTAAATGGTTTCCTTTTAAAGTACAGGTCTGAATTCGGCATGGTGCTACATGGCTGTAATTCCAGCATTCAGGAGGCAGAGCCACACATTTATGCCCAGCAGGCTCTACAGAATGAGTGCTGGTTCAGCCTGGACTACATTGTAAGCAACCATAGTTGCTACAATTTAAAACCTCTGATTCTATTGTGGAGTTATACAGAACTCTAAAGGACAAAATGCTTTTTTTTTTTTTTTTTTCTCTTATAAAGGAGCAGATAGTAGCACCCTACCAGCTTTTTTCTATCTGTAGCTAATTTTCTTGTATGGAATATATCAGTCTTTTTGCCCATGATATTCATCTTTCAAGTAAGTTTTTGATGATTAAGTGCTCATCATTTTAGCTTCTAAACTGTATACTGCTATGATTCTTTGTAAAATAACAATTGGATTTTTGTTATTTATTATTATATTATTATTATTATTTATTATTATTATTATTATTATTTTTAAGGCAGGGCTACTCTGCATAGACCTGGCTGTCCTAGAACTCCCTTTGTAGACCAGCCTCAAACTCAGAGATCCACCAGCCTTTTCCTCTTTGAGTGCCAGGGTTAAAGGCATGCACCACCACTGTCTGGCTAATACTTGGATTTTCAAAAGGAAGATCTTGGCAATACTTTAGGTTTACATACATAAACCAAGAGTCACTATGTATTAGGGATAGCAAAGGATGACTTTGTAATCACCATTCTATACATAATGAAGAATAAACCAGCTGTAGAAAGTAGAATTTACCAGAAGAAATAGTTACTACTTATGGGGCACATGACAGAATCTCCACCCTTTATTTAGCTCCATTTCTTTTCTCAGTAGTCCAAAACCAATTTTATAACTCAGTTGTCTTCCAGTGAAATGTGCAGCCTGATGCAGAGATGAGCCCGCGAAGCTTAACCATATGAAACAGTCTATCAAAAGAGCAACCACATCATTTCCAAGGATGTTCCTATGTTGAAAGGAGTTTTGCTTCAGTTTGTGTTTTTTTTTTTTTTTCTTTCTTTTTGCTGCTGCTTCTTTCTGATGTTCACTTGCACAACTACAAACAAAAATGTGTGTGTGTGTATATATTTGAACGCGCGCGCGCGCGCACACACACACACACACACACACACACACACACACACAATGGGCATATGTAGAATAGGACTGAAAGAGCTTGGTTTGCACCCATAGTTATATTAAAAGTCTATCATGCACCCTGCAAATGAGGAGGTAATGCTCAGGTTTCTAACCTCACAGCATCACTGAAAAGCTGCTATCTAAATCATGACCATACATATTGCATTTGGGCCTCAACACCTTCACAAGTCTTTAGTGTTGGAGTGGGAATTAAACACAATGGACTCCCCCCCCCAAAGTTCCACTGATTAAACAAGACCTTAACATTAGAACAACACAGCACAGAACACCATTGTGGAAAAGGAGCAAGGGGCGAGCACAGTAGCATAGATGCATGGCTGTGTCTGTCTGTCTCGCTTGCTACTGACGTAACACAATCAGGAAAATTCTGTCTGATGCTCACACGTAAATGTAGGTAATGAAGAAGGCCAAACTGTACTTCCTGAAGTTCTAGCACATACCTATAATTCTTTATCATTTAAAGTGGGGTGCTGCTAAGATGTGTTCTAAACAGAACAATAAAAACAAACTCCCCAGCTCTGTTCCTTTCTCAGAGAGGAGGTAAATCACTACCCACTTTCATTATTTTCTGCCAGGGAAATGTCCTGGGTGTCCTGTTAATTGGGATGGACAATTTCCTATGCTTAGAAATCTGTCAGGTGGCCTTGTTGCAGCAGCATACTGCTAACCACAGGCACAGACGAAATGAGTCGCATTCACAACAGGTTGCTGGTTAAACTGATTTAGGGAGGTGGAAATTACATGTTGAAAAAATAAACCGATGAGTGCAGAAACATACATTAAAAACTGCTAATTTGTCACATTGAAGAACCGCCTTCGTGTTTTTCACTTACATTCAAGGTCACCGGAGGCTGGTTGTTCAGAGGTCTGAGAGAGAGAGAGAGAGAGAGAGAGAGAGAGAGAGAGAGAGAGAGAGAGGGGGAGGGAGGGAGGGAGGGAGGGAGGGAGGGAGGGAGGGGAGAGAGAGAGAGAGAGAGAGAGGGACAGAGAGAGGGAGGGAGGGAGAGAGAGAGAGAGAGAGGGAGAGAGAGAGAGAGAGGGACGGAGAGAGGGAGGGAGAGAGAGAGAGAGAGAGAGAGAGAGAGAGAGAGCCTCGAATAATTGATTTAGATTTCAAGTGCCCCAAGTGTCAGATCCTATATCTACTTGGAAGGTAGTATTCATTCTCCTGCTGTAGAAACGGAAGCTGTTTTGTTTTTTAAAATGAGTTTGTATATCAGCTGTCTGCCAAAGTGTCCTATGGTGCAATACACCATGCAGAAGCAGGATGCAGAGGTCCAGAGAGAGGGAAAAAAATCATTAGTCCATCACAGGAAGGATCTATTGTCTGATGGGTCCTGAAGTTAAATGCACTTTAATACACAAAAGAAAAAAAAAATTGATTAGCATTTTGCTTGATTCCACTGGTAAATTCTGCTCAAATTTCTAGTTAGCAATGTTCTCTTTTCCTGCCAAGAAAGGACCTGGGAAAAACAGGATGGGCTGCTTGTACATGTCTACATTCTTGTTTTATTTTAATTTTTCAATGTCCTTTGGCTTAACAAGGTTAAAAGAAACTAACATAATATCGGGGTGATGAATCTCTGAAAACCTTATTATTGTAGAGTACGATTGATTAGTACATCTGTGTGGACAAGTCAGCTCCTATGTAAGGAAGGCCTTTGAATTATGCTATTTGCAACAGTTCTAAACTTTTAAATATTTATCATAATTAAGTGCATCATCACTGAACACATTAGTTTATATAGACAAATTCTAAATAGAGCTTTTTAATATAACTTAACTATTGATGGTAATGGGGTTTACTCATTTAGACAACTCCTCCCACAGGAAGAATTCTGGTTCTAGACTCTTCTCCACTTTCAGGCTTGCTTATGACTTAGCTCTGGTCTACCCAACCACCAAGTCGATTTCTAGTAGCTCTGTCTTCTCAAGGCACTTGTAACATGTCAGTTAAAGAAAATGAACAACCACCTCTCAAATGAATTCCGTTGTATTAGGTGGCTACACGGACCCTCACCACGGCCTTTCTTGGATCTCTGCCGTTATATCCAAGTAACTTATATTGTTCCTTCTATCCATACATAAACCTGTCAAGAGATTTTTTTTTTCAAACCAACAGCTGTTTCTTTATATTTTCTAACTTTGGAAAACCATCATCTTTTTACATGAAACTTTTTTTCCTTCTGTGTGGGGTGGGGGATGGGGACAAGGGGTACCAAGTAGCCCACTTGGCCTCATGTAGCTAAGGATGACCTTGAAGCATTCATCCTCCTGCCTCTAGTACCAGGGTGCTTGAGATTCCTGCCTATTATACCATGCCCAGCTAAGTGCAGAGCTGGGGTTTCCTGCTTGGTAGGCAAGCGCTCTATCAGTTAAGCTCCCTATTTTTCAAACTACCCAGACTAATGTGCATTTATATGCCTCCCTGGCAGGCCACTGCTTCTTTTGTATCTATGGTTTGCTGAGAGGCTGGCCTCCTTCTTTCAGTAGATGGTAGGCTCATAGACCATGATTTTAGGATTTACCATTTGGCACAAGGCATGCTCTCAAAATAAGGACCCAAAAAATGTCATCAAAATATATTCAGTATAATCTTTAATATTCTTATTTTGTCTCACGTACTTTGACCTTCTGATCTTCTTGCCTCCTTTCCTATCTACTAACTTTACAGGAACACATCACTGTACCATTTGTACTTCTAATATTCTTTTCATCTGGGGCATTATTTTCCTTAAATGTGAAAACTCCCCGAGAGCAAAGCAGAGTAACCCTAGATTTCTACTAGTAATCTTCTTTTTGGATTCTTATGACGTATTACATAGTCACTAAACGTTTCCTCTCCTTATCGGTGATTCCAAATAGGTCAAAGTAGATGTTGGGAATTAAAGAGAATGCATGTGAACACACTAAATCCCCTCTCCATATCTGAGAGCCTGTAATTGCAGAATACTTCACATGTTGAAACCCACCGATACTAGTAGGATAGCTGCTACCCATCAGACAGCTATCTCACTAACAAAAGAGGCAGTTTTTCTCAATTTCATGGCTAGTTGGGAGTTATTTGTTAAGCTGCTGCAGATGGAACAGGATAACTAACACAACCATTCGACTGTTGAGCATGTATAGAAACATCTCATAATCACTGTGCCTTGGCCACGACATCATTAGAAGCAGCTTGCACTCCTTTAAGAACTCCACTTCAAGTTCAACTGCAGAGCGCCGACTTCCATTTGACACAGAATGTACAATTGAATTTTTCTTCCCATTAAAAGTTAAATATACCAGAGGATAATTTTTCTGACACAGACACCCTTAATAAATAATTTAATTGATTTCAATTCTGGAAAGCTGACCTCTACAGAATGTAAAGTACCCGTTCTTGCAAAGTTATAAATAAAAGTGCAACAGTGGGTTGCGGCTTAAATACAGTGACAACCTCAATGACAGCAGTTGCTCTGAGGACAGCTGTTTAAATAGGGGGCAGCGGGACTCCGTAGGAAAGCATACTGCTGGAGGACACAGTGGATGTGGGTTAATTCTCGGAACCAGTATGAGATGAGTGCTGTAAGACAAAGCCTCTGCCATCATGTTGGCCTCTTCTCTGGACACAGGATGTGAGAAAATTCACTCCTCCTGCCCTACCTCACCCAGATTGTGTGAATGAACGGATATAAATATTTGATGTATTCAAGAGAAAGACTAGCTGTCATGAATTGTGCTGTCTCATTAGCACTGCGTGGAAGACACACACATGCAAATAGCAGCACTCAGCCGTATTACTTGAATGAGCTTCAGAGCAGGAAGGGCTCTCTTCTGACCCAATTAATCTTGATTTGGGATAAGTACCTGATAAATTATTTCCCAGGACAGGAGGCACCATGGCTCATTGAACTCTGTTTTCATCTTAGATAGGTGTGGCCTTCCTGTATGACCTCTGCAAGGTCATTTAACCTCTTGTTACCATAGAGCCTTTTTTCTTTTGGAATCTGGAAGTATAGATAAATCCTGGTCTACCTGACAAGGAAAAATAAACATTGGTACAATATATTAGATAAGTATGAGTGTGAAAACTGTTTATACACAGGATGAAAAATGATGGGATATGAATATTACTGTGTCATTCAGGTAAGCATTTAAACAAACTGCCTTTCTTTCAATGGCCACATACTTAGGATTCATTTAAACAAGCAGGTGCAATAATAATAATAATGATGATAATAATAATAAGAGTTATTATTATCATCTCTGGTTCATTAGATATAGACATTCTGACTGCATAAACTGAAATAGTAGACATACAATTTCATTTGAACAAATATATTTGATGTATAAACTTTTATTTTTCTGTTTCTCTAGGCTCAGAGTCTCCTAGCTCAAACCATTTGTGAAGTAATAAGAGACAGAGCCAATAAAAATTAATCACATCAAATAAATTGCCACACAGAAAGTATACAGCATGAATTAATGTGCACAGTCTGGAAAGAGGGAAAGATTTAGGTACTCTGAGATATTTAAATTAAACGCAATGATACTACAAACATATGTATAGCTTAAGCTTCTATCAAAGTATATCTTTAAGTGAATTTTAATCTCACTTAATATGAGTGCTCTAAAATATGTTTCTGAATACAAAACAAGTGTATCAAATAAAGTCATAGTTTATAATTCTGAACAACTTATTTTACAAGTTATGAACTATGCAAAGAACTGTAATCACACTGGTATGTGAAACTTGGCTCTAATTTAAGAAAGACTGAATTATGTTAGGCACAAGAGTTGTTTCTGATGAATTATGTATACCAGGTTTTCACTGTGTTTTTAAAATATCCTCAATTTACTTTTAAGTAAAACTGCACAATGATAAATCTTGGTATTACATGGGGAAAGTTCTCATAACCTTAGCTTCCTAATATGCAACGAATAATCCTAATATATGATAAACATGTAAGAGACATAAAATGTGTAATCTTGCTATACACCATATAATCCTAATATATTTCCCCAGCCCCTTTTTCTCTAATTCTACAGAACAAAACTGCTTTGTTTCATACATTATGTAAAGACACAAACTGATGTTGCAGTTTGTTTTCTCGCACTCATGTAAAATATATATTTACATTTTAACTTCCTACTTTTGTGAGGGCAGCAGAAGACATACAAGAATGTTTTTGCATCATTAGATAAGATGAGGAGAATGATTTGGTGAGGAAAGGATCCCACTTAAATATATGATTACACACACACACACACATACACACACACACACACACACACACACACACTCACAAATGCAATTACATCTTCTACTCTCAAGAAAGCTGGCTAAAATTGAGGTTATTTGCTGTGGTTACGTCTCATCAACATTTAGTCCATCTCTGTCTTTTTTGGAGCCTTTTGCTATATTTAGCACAGAAAACATATTGAGTAGTTATTTGATGAAATTTGATAAACCCACTGAGTGGACAGAATCATACATTGTACTTTACTATAGTTCTTTATCATTTACCTCTTCAACAAATACATAATGAGCACCTATCATTTTAAGAACAAAAGGACACACATATATAGTCTTTGCTTTCAGACAGTTGTAAGAGGTGCCAGACAAACTCACCCATGAAAGCATATACACAACCCAAATAAAGAAATCCCAAATGAAACAAAAACAGAATTAATAAATAAGAAGTGACCTTGACCACAATTCATGACAGTTCTCTCTAATAAGTTGTTCCTGATCTGACATGCGCAAGGTAAATGTTAACTAGGCTGAGGAAGAGGGGAGCGAAAAGATCCAGGCAGAAGCTACTCCCTGGGAAGATAGGCTCTATAGCAGCAAGTGGCATTGACCAATTTATGGATGTGCAGGGAGGGAGAGATGCTACAGCAAGGGACAGCCGCATCTCACTTAGCATACTCAGCTGCATTTGGGAGCTGTAGTGTAACACACAAGGAGGAAACGCAGAAGGGAAACAATCATTCTGGTTGCAGACCACTGGCTGACTGTGAAGAGGTAATAAGGAACAGCTACAAAGTGCATTGTTGTTCCAGTGGCCCTGAATACTTGTCTATAAAGAGCTGTCAGTGTAGTCTGCGCACTTCACAAAGAATAAGACAGTATTATGAGAAAAAAAAAATGCCCTCCATGGCTTCAGAAAACAAGAGCAATATAATATTGACATGAGCAGTGTCATGCCTGAAGTGTCACAATAAAAAGAAATAGACTTGGGAAAGCCTGAGAGCTTTCCATGCACAAAGAAAGAGACTGGCTTTGTACTAGATATGATCAAAAGTACGGCACTATCCAAGGGATGGATCCAATCTATACTAAAACAAACAAACAAACAAACAAAAAACACCAAACAATATAACAAAGCCAAACCCAAACTGTTAATATGAGTCCATGAGCTTCTGTAATAAATTGTATTTTATATATTTTGGGACAATACTTTTCCATGTCTGGCCCATATACTGCACTCCCCCCTCCCCCACACACAACTAGCTGGATAACTCCTAAGAGTGAAAATTTTAGGCCTGTTATTTCTATCCTCATTGGGTCCACAGGAGTGACATTGGAAAACTGCAGATTTAAACAACCACAGACTATTATTTTCAAGAAAACCTTTGCATAGATCTTATTCAATGAATCCCATAGTCACCTTTATCAGAGGCATCTGGGGAACCTTTAAAGTACAGGATTCCAGGAGCAACACGTGCCCTTTTTAAATCAAGAGGCTTGGGATGATAATTAAACAGGAATATGTTTTGAAATGAATAGGATTTGTAATATACACACACACACACACACACACACACCTTTAAAGAAGTAGTCATAAATTTGAAAGGGAGCATGGAAGGAACTGGAAAGGGGAAGAATGGATGAAAATGATGTTAACTACAGTAATCATGTATGAAAATCTTTAAAAAAATAAGATAAATGTAATAAAAAGATCATGGATATTTTATGTTGAAAGTTATTAGTCCAAAGGTCATTCAAGTTTATTTTAAAATTTGCAGTAAGATCTCTCAGAAAACACGCATGACCCAAACCGTAACTTATTTGAGGTTGTGTACCAGCTTTTCCAGTCTTGTCCCCTTCAGCATTTGAAGAAAGCCAATTTTCTCCCCATATTCCCCAATCTCCAGGACTCAAATGGAATTTTGTTTCCATCTTGGCTTTATGTCATGTATTTGTGCTTTTGTCTGTGATGAATGAATTATATCACCTGTATATTTCTTTACAATAATCATTACAAATAAATGACTAAACTAGTATGTAACTCGGGGTCATGGGACATCATATCAATCATATGATCTGTCATCAGCTTATCCTGTCAATATATTCTTAGTAAATGAAAACAGCATCCAGTAAATGTGAAAAATGTTTTTGCAAATTGAACGTTGATCTCCTTATTTACCATCCTTCATCACATCATGAAAAGCACTGTTTTATTTACTGTTTCTTAGTAGGCTCTAATACCATTTGCTAGGTATCCTTTCTTCCTAGCCAAAAAAGGAAAGAAAAGCCAAATGCCTCTGGACAGCAAAGAATTCTTATGGAAACAAGATTGTTGAGTCCATGAACAGACATCGAGAAAGGGCAAACTCAGACAATATCCCTTCAGATAAAACTATCTTGTTCAATGACTGAAATGAATTGTGATAACAGAAAAAGGGTGAGAGGGATAGGGTGGAGTTTAGGAAAAAAGTCTTCATGTTCACAGAGGTCTTCAAAGAAATAGATTATGGACATCATTCCATAAACTTTAAATTATCCTGACATCATCTATTCCTAGTTTAATGTAGATTCTGTGTCAATAGCTGCTGTATGTACTTCATGGCTTAGCAGATAGCAATAAAAAGATATCTGAACAAGCTGAGTACAGGCAATCTTTTCCTGAATGTTTGGATGAATACATGAAAATTAGAGCCTATAAATATGGAAGATGAACTCCACAGCTGATCAGCTCCATGGATTGTATAAATGCAAGATTCAAATGTTGAGCCATCTCTGTTCCCTTATGTCCTGAGGACACAGAAAGGTGTAGAAGTCACAAAGGAAGGAAGATGAAATGGGTTATTAAAAACACTATATTTTCATGATCAACACGGAGGTGAATTTTTAGGTATTAAGTTTTCTGTGGATGTGTCAGAACAGTGCCCATGGAGGCCAGAGACATCTCTGTGTAGCAGCAGTTACAGGGAACTGTGAGCCATCAGACAAGAGTGCTAGGAAGTTATCCTGAGTCCCCTAAAAGAGCAGTGCCCACTCCCAACCACTGTAGCCTCTCTCTAGTACCATTTTGAATACAGGGGAATAGAATGGAAGTCTTCTTAAAAGACACCAAATTCAGGAAAGAACACAATATACCCACATATGAATTACTCTCTCTCTCTCTCTCTCTCTCTCTCTCTCTCTCTCTCTCTCTCTCTCTCTCTCTCTGTGTGTGTGTTTTATTTTCTGAAAGAAATGAGAATTGTCTAGTCTAATCTTGAACTTTGGTTGGGGGGAAAAACATTCCACTTGTTTCTCTCCAATTTTCATCTTGTCATAGGCTCTTTTCACATCTAATCCTATTGATGCTTTAACCTCTTTCTGCAGTATACTAGAAAATAGCAAAGGAACAAGATAAAGAAAAATTAACCTGCAGTAATAGAAATGCCAAAGATTCCCTCTGGCCATAAAATGGGACCCATCCAATCTAAGGCACAGACTTCAAATCCAACCAAGGAACATTCCATCACAGACTCTGAAAAGGAAGAAGAAACCTTGGAAACATGGCCAGTTTCAGAGAGGATGCTGATGTGACAGCAAAATGGCATGAAACACAGTGATGATTCTGTGTGTGTGCTGTGGACTAGAGCTCCAAGTGTGGACTAAGGAGGACAAATATGATAAACAGAGGGCAGACCTTATTATCTGATTAGAAAATGAAACAAGTACAGTTGAAAGAGACAGGTAAACAAGACAGAGATGAAGAGTAAGCCAGATGGAATGTCAAAACATTGAAAACAGAAACTACAATAAAAGAAAACATCAGGAGGATTGAATTTACACCAGTAAGTTAATATGCCTTAGAAGTAAGTTATGAATTGTTGGCTTTTATTTTAATCACTCTGATTTAAAGTTGCAAATTCCCAACAGAATGCAAATTTACATCTCCACTGTTCTGGACCCTCAAATGATAAACAAAAAGTTCTGTACACATTTTTTTTTTTGGTGGAAATTTAAATCTCAATTAAATCTGGGTGGAGGGTATGGATGTGGAGAGTCGACTGAACAGAGAAGAGCCTATCTATGTCAGACCTTGAGTTCAGGAAGCACATGAATTTACGGTAATTGACATGAATGATCTTAGGAAGTCTTTAGCTTTCTTAAGTTTCAGCCTTTATCAGGAAATGAGGATAATTGTACAACTTACATCATAGGCTATTTATTTTGATTAAATAGAGTAAAACATTCAAGTGGTATCTCAGTGTCAGGTAGAATTTACTACCTGTAATTTAGAATTAATAGTTATGATTTTGAAGTCTCCCCTCACTGGTTATCAGTAATAAAGCAGGTAGACAACTTTCACATTATCTGAGATGCCAGGAAAGGATAAGCAGGGCCCATCCATAGCTTTTAGCAATTCCCAGAGTATATGACCTATGTAAAAAATTTTAAGATCAAACAAAACAACCGGAAGAAAACTGGAGGGCTGTTGATGTGTACCTCAAGGAAAAAGCTACTAAGATGGAAGTTAATAATACAGAAATATACAACATACACAGGCTTGTTTTCTCAAGGGACATATTAAAGCTCACAAAGCTGTTAAAATACCATGTTCAATTTCACAACCATTCTGATATACAATAGAGGCTGTCACATGATAATGAAAGAGACATCTGCAAGCAAGATAAACATTTAATGAAAGTGACAACTTGGATTTAGGTTTGATACAAGGTCTGCAGATGGAATAATAATATTCCAAGCCATCATGAGAACACACTTAGAGCAAAGCTGTAGTTTTCTAAACATTTTAGCACAATGTTTTCCCTATGTAATAAAATGCTCTTGGGTAGAATTTTCTATTTATAGGTGGTATTTTTGTATGGGTTCACTCTTGTTCTGCTTCTATCCTAGACCCAGGAACCATTAGGACATCTGGTCACAAGGACATTATCTGGGGGGATGGAACTAGCAAAATCTGCAAGTCTACATTAAGAGTTGATTGGGAAGAGCTTCTGAAGCCTCAATCTTCTGTCCAGACCAGGACCTGGTAGCATCTTCTGCAATTCCTACCTCTCCGTGGATAAGACATTTGTATTTATCTCCACACAGTCACTGGACTCATACCACCTCTCACCACCCACACAGCTCTATCACAGTCAGAACAAAGTCATGATTATGAATGAGGACATCACCTTCTTCACTCTTTTTCCTAACAATATTCTACCAGATATTCAGAGCAAGTTTCTCAAACATACGGTAGGGCCATGCTGTTTCTCTGCTTAAAGCATTTCAGTAGATTTATGTTAGTTAGAACCCAACTAATCAGTCAGCACAGCCCATGGGATTCTTTATTGCTTCATAATCTGTCTCCTTCCACTGAGCTTGGGGTATCTTCTCATCTCTGTACTAGAGCAATCACAATCCTCTCTGCCTCAAGAGCTAACCTTGAAGAATCATGCACCTTACCTTCTTCCTGAAGATACATCAAGATGGCTGCTTCTCTTAGCCTTCAACTCAGCGGTTACCATCTCATAGAGAGCCCTTCTCTCAACCTCCTCCTCATAAATTGGCCTTGTAAGTCCAGCTTGCTACACAATAGTCCATGTCTGTCTTTATAGAACTTTGCCAATGCCATAATCACTAAGTATAATCCATAAACTGTAACTTCCAAAAGCACAGGCATACATACTGGTTAGAGTTCTTACTATATGTTCACCTCCCCCTTAAAAATGCCTCACATCCAGAAAGCATCCCTCAGAATATAAAATAAATGAATGTTCCATTACCTAAAGTTTTCATTCACATAAATTCCCGATCTCAATTATTACAAATCTGATTTTTTTTCCTTTCAGTGCTGAGGAGTGAACCAGGGCTTTTGTGATATAATACTTTGCTGTTAGCAAGACATGACCATTTCTCTCTTAAAGAGTGATAACCTGAAGGGGACGTTCACAAGACTGGGCCCATTAATTTTCTTTCACAGAAGGAATAGTGGCATCTGAGGCCACAATCTCTCCAGGTAGTTACAAACAGTTACAAGTTACCAGGAGAGCTCAGGAGGCAACATCTCCAGAGAACTTATACATAGTTAACTGTTGCTAGGGGAAGTGTTGGAGTTTAGCTATTCACAAGTTATCCCTGTTCCTTTAATTAACCCTAATTAAACTCATTGCTTCATAGAGATAGACTTAAGTGGAACTATTTCTTCAGTCTGCTTCTGGTATTCCATCTGGAGTAAATCCATACTTGTTCTGATGAGTTCCCCATGAACTCATGAATATCATGGATTAAAAGAACAGCAGGGGAAGGGCAGGCATTACTGAGGGTCCTAGGGATGAGGGAGGCAGTATTTGACGCCTTGTTTGCAGTATTAGATAGGACTGTGTTCAGAAGAGAGCTAAGAAAGGCTCAATCATCAGGGATCACAAAAGCGGAAATGGGGTTTTAGTGGCTTCATTGAATCTCAGGTGGCACATGCTCTTTGTGAGTGACGTAAGAGAAACATTCCAGCAGATCTGCATGGCTTAACCGATACATGAATCAGGTTTGTAAAACACTAAAGAAATGAAGGAGAGATGCGAACATGAAAAATGTAGATAAAAGGTGACTGGCTTGGTCATCCAGAGCAAATGAGGTAAGATATGTGTCGATCTTGAGATCTGAAGGAAAACAAAAACAAATAAAAAAACTAAAAACACAAATTCAGACCTAGGGAAGACTTTACCTTGAGTGAAAATATAATGAAGGTCTGAATGAGAACAGTGCAGATAAAAAAAAAAAAAAAAAAAGACCAAGTTTACCTCACGAGTGGGCGGTACACCATAGAGTAGGTTCTGTACATTTCTCTCCTGTGAGAGGGATACTAGGGTTGGAAATTGGTCACCTAACTCAGCATACTCTTTCCACCCAGGTTTCACCAGTGCAAATGTAGTAGTGAGACATGGCTCAGACTCAGGGACTCTTAGAACCTGGGAGTCTACTGGAATTCAGCAATCGAAAACACAGCTGTGCCTCCTTTTGGCTGTAGGCCAGTTGGAGTAAGGGGTGCTAGAATGGGCCTGCGCAGCCTTTTGGAGATGGGAAGGTGAACAGCAACCCTGTAGTATCACCCAAGGATGAGTAGATGACTTGAGATATGGGCAATGACTATGGTTTTGAGAGCTGAGATGGGACCTTCTTATCTACTGACTATGATAACTGACATGCCCATCATTGATCTTTTGAAGAAATAACTAAAATATGTGGTGTAACATTTCCACGATATATTGAATGTTTTTGTTATTTTTCTTTGGTATCCCCTTAGCTGCTGACTGCTGATTTCAATTGGCAATTGCTTGGTATGATGGGTGACGGGTCTTCAGAGACCCTGCCCAGCCTTTACAAGAATATTTGATTTTGTAGAAGATACAGTGCTAACTCTAAGGTTTTTTTTTTCTGGCTTGGGAAAGCATTTGACTACAAGTGTATAGATGGGAAATCTGTCAACACAGGGTGCAAGGGCCAGGCATATTGTAAAAATCTTAGAAATGTTATGATTTGTTAAGACACGGATGACATACAACAAGTTAAAAAACAAAAATCCTTCAACAGCCTGTGCTTTATCCTTAAGCAATGGTTTAAAGGTTTGAATGGAAGTCATTAGTACACAGAACAAGATGTTCCCATAAGCCAACAATACTAAATGAAAATTCCAAGTGCTGCGGTTATTTATCTCATTAAAGGCTGTTGGCCACTGAGGCCAGAGAGACTCCTAAAATGATAAAGACAATTTCTACAGCTGGACGCATGCCTGAAATAAATGGTATGACCCCATGCCTGAAGATGCTGAATGCTTAGCTTACAAGACATGAAGAAATCAGAGTGGGAATAAACAGGAAGCTTCCTCTCTACTGGCTGGCTTTTGTAGTGCCAGAAAGCACTGAACACATTGTTGGGGAAGAATGACACCAACTGTCGTAGTTGGCTGTGAACTCTTTGTACCATAATTTTAACATGCCAAGCATGATGTATCAGCTTACACAAGAGTGGCGTGACAGTTATGGATGTAGCCATCTGCTTTCTGATTGTATTTAAGACCTGCTCCATAAGAAAGAATTCATGTCTGGTGCTATAAGCCCAGTCAAAATGTGCAGCTAGGAAGGTCATAGGCTTGCATGGAGAAACTATTTCTGGTGTCCTGCTATTTAGATATTGATGGCTGCCAAAAAAAAAAAAGTCTTTTAAACATTTTGGGTTTGGCCACAGATCACTGTTGTTGTGAACTTTGATCAGAGAAGTTTTCTATTGTCTGTCTGATTTATCTGCATCCATGCATGCATCCATGCATCCATGAATTCATCCATTCATCCATCCATCAATCCATGCATCCATCCATGCATCCATCCATGCATCCATCCATGCATCCATCCATGCATCCATCCATGCATCCATCCATGCATCCATTAAATCCATTACAATTAAAAACACTGAGAATAGGCCTACATTGACTGGTCAGCTCTAAACAGGCCATTTCTATCTCCTCTTCCTAGACTGGGAATACTGTAGAAGAGGATGTAGAAAGGTTGTAAGAGTCAGAAGGAATGATGGAATTATGGAATGTTCTTTTCTGGGCATGCCGTGACTTATTGTTATCTTGAACTATCAGCAGCTATGGTTGCTGGAGAAGACCTTCACAACATTGGATCCATTAATTATTCATTATCAGGGGAGCTCACAAGGTTGCTTCCCTCATCTCTAAGGATTTACAGACAAACATTGCTGGGGAGTTCAGTGATATAGCCATCTCTAATGTGCCCCTCACTCATGCTTTTAGGGGAAATCCAAATTAAAGTATTTGTTTCTGCATGATGGACTTGAATAGACTTGTTTCTTTGACATGCTGTTACTGTCCTACATTGGCTGAACAGATATCCTTATAACAGCCTCACCCCACACAAGATAGGCAATTCTTGTATCATTAAACTCGCCTATCGTTAATGACACTTTACACTGAACAGTTTTATTGTCTAATAAGAACTAAGCTTTGAAATCTTCTATTCACCTTCTGTTTCCAAAGCCCTTTCTTGACAGCTAGTATCAAATTTAATATTAAGAGATGTATCAGTATTATACATTTTTTCTTTCCATTCTTAATATTCTACTACTTCCTGAGCTCAAATGGTCTATTTGTTCAAAGGAGGAATTCTAGATATTGGGACAGAAAGCAATTCTAGATATTGGGACAGAAAGCAATACCCTAAATATACCAAGTTTCTGATATTTCTCTACATGATATTAACAAGTTTTATAGCTTGCTATAGAAAATATAATAATAATAATAATAATGAAACTATACACCAAAAGTATAACTATGTAAAACATTGCTTTTTTTGCTCCTGGGAAAATAGTTTCCATGAACTAACTGATGAACTTACATATGACCTTATAGAGAACATCTTAATTTCAAGTCTTCCTGAATAAACTATGAGCCATAAAGTACAGGGGACAGAGAGGTCAACACAGCCTAGAGTAATTACAGTGGCATTACAGAGCAGGAGGGACTGGAGAAGGCCTGTGAACCACAGATGGATTTAAATCATTGCTATGTTTAGTCACACAATTTCCCCTCACCTGAGGAGGAGGAGCTTGGTTCTCTTCAGAGCCCAGCTTCTCCTGACCTGCTGCCAGTAGCAACAGCCCCTTTGTTGCTGGAACAAAAAATAGCCAGCAAGGTAACTGTGAATAATTTCACCCTGAAAACACTTAAAATGTTCACAAGCTGAAATGCTAATGAGCGCAGGAGCTAGGAATACATTTGTGTGGATGCAAATTGCTTCCTTTACTTTTCTTTTTAGAGCTGTCCTGGTGGCACTACAAATGTACAAAGCAGCCAAATATCGGGAGCTATTTATTAATTGACTTCACTAATCACCGAAAAGCATTTTAACCACCTGTAAGTAGACTGTACTTCAAAGAAATTAATCAAGATAATGTCACAGTGAGTTCTGATATGCATCACCATGGAATAATGATATCAGTGTGGCCTGGTCCTTCTCCTTATCTTCTACTCCATCACCCTTATTAACTACACTCTGGAGGTCTCTCATGCTATCTTTCTATACATCCTAATCTTACCATAGCACCTTTGAGTTTCCCTCTCCCCAACCCCAAAGAAAAGAACAGATAACACACCAAGAGATCTAATATAGAAAATGGGATGGATTGCCATTCCAGGGACACTCAGAAGATGGCAACAAATACTGCTTATAGGAGTAGTATAGCCAAGAAAGCCCAAGCCTATAGGTATCAACTGCTACCTCTCCTAATGACACAACTGGCTTTTCAATAGACATATTTATTTGCCTAGGCATCGAGGGAGGACAGTGCTACTTTCTGCAGTCCCTTCTTATCTTCATTGTACGTTACAACTCCAGAGTATTAAGAAAACCATTTCTGGCAAATAGCCAACCTTTGGTAAGTTTAGTAAAACAGGTGCTGACTGCTGGCAATCTGCTGTATTGGCAGGTCTGGAGAAAGCTCCCTGAATGGTACAAGTCATCTAGTAAGTACTTCAATTTCTACGCCTTACATCAGTGATTGTTGCACGTGGTCACAATTCACCTGCACGAGAAAACCCCGAATCGAATGCAGGGACAATAAAATTAGCACTGAAGTAGGAAGGGCTTGTTGCTTGCTAGGACTCAGAGCTGCCAGAAAGCTTTGTTGGGACCTTATAGCGGGCAGCTTCTTTACGAGGTGCTATCTAGGACTTCCGGGTAATGCCCTGTGGTTTTGTGGAGGTTTTCTGCACAGTGAAGTATTGTGGTTTGTACAAGTGTTTTGGGACTTGAATAAGTGATTACTCACCAAACTAGTGTCATTGTTCAGAAAAATACATTTTAGTCATCCATGTTTAATCTATTACTTATAACTGTAAAAGAGGGTATTCTCAAACACCCTACTGTTCCATTTCCTTTATTCCAACTTCAGAAATAATATTCACTCTAATGGTGTTGTGAAGCAAAATAAGAGGCTTAAAGAATCCTGAAATGTAAACATTAAAAATGATCTACAGTCTTCTCACAGATATAACAAAAATACATTATTTTTACCCTGTATTTATTAGTAATTGCTGGCATTCTAATGAACTATCCCAAACCAACAGCAGCATCAAATCTCTATTATCTTTAGCCTCAAGCTAACAGCAAAACATATCTTAGGCATAATATACTATTGGAATTGTATTCAAACATAATTACGTTAATGCAAGGAAAAATAATACAAAGATGGCAAATGTTGTATATAGTTCAAAATTTTCCAGCCCTCTTCTAAGTAATCATATAATGGAGGTCTATTGTATTCAAATCATGAAGTCTATTAGGCACATAACAGAAAATAAAATTAGCTGAATTATATGGCAGAAATTATCATCTTTGTGACATTTCTTTATTTAGCTAGGAGTGTTGGGACCAAAATTTTCATCACTAGTACCTAAATATCAAATATGCCAGTGGTCACTTATATACATATGTGTATTAGATACACTGCAATTTTTCAATAAGCTGTATCATTGCATATTTGAAAATACTGAAAATGGCGTCCTATTAGAGATACTGAAAATGGCATCCTATTGGAAATGATGTTTCTCTAAAGATGCAGGCAAACAATTTCACGATGACTGTATTTATTTTACTTTACTTTTAAATTTTTGCCCCATGCGTTGAACCTGGAACCTCACGCATGCAGGGCAAGCACCTCGCCACTAAACTATACTCCACTCCTGTTTTATTATGATTGTCTTACTCATGGCAGGGTTTCCTATACAATTAATGTCTTTCAAGATGGGGGTAACTGTTAACTTAAAAATGAAACAAAAGAAATTAATCCTATTAAAGGAGCGAAGATTCAAAATTACCAAATGAAAAAAAAAAAGCTCTAATTTTATTGCAAGCCTACATTCTTCATAGAAATTAGTTGTATCTACAAGATTAAGATGAAATAGACTTTCAATCATACATAAAAATGAACAACAATAGGTTATGTCACCAAATGGTAAAGCTCCCAATGTATTACATGACAATGCACAACATTTCTTCCCAAGGGGACCAGAAGTTTATGTAAGTCACCAGGAAAATGTTCCTGTATTTGGAGAAATCTACAATGCAGTACACATTCTTCTGAATGAAAAGCCAAGCAATAGGGTTGGAGAGATGGCTCAGCTATTAAAAACAAAAACAAAAAACAAAAATCACTGGGTTCAGTTCCCAGCACCCATATGGCAGCTCACAGCCGTCCGTAATGCAACTCCAAGTGATGTGACACCTTCACACAGACACACATGCAGACAAAACACCAAGGCAGATAAAAATAAAAATAAATCTTTTTTAAAAAGGCTAAACAGCAAAAATGTATCAAGGACATTTACCACTATGTTAGTTTGCAGAATTCTACATCTTTCGATTTTGCAGTGAAATTCTAAGCATATGCCTTCTCCTGGTCATAGGGCATTAAAGAACTCTATTGTATGCTCTGGAATATTATTTTAAATAATATATACTTTGCCTCATTACTTATATTGTCTAAGACATATATATGGCAATGAGACACACAGGAAACCAAGGCTGGGGATATTTCTTAGTGGTTGAGAGCTTGCCTAGCCTATGCCAGACCCTGAGTTCAATCCCAGCACTGAAGGGGAATAAGAGAAAGACACCACATGTACAAGAACAGCGAATACTAGAAAGTCATACACTAGATGTTTTGTTTCAAGTCAATTTTTTTTTATTGGCAATTGCCAAGTTTCTAGGTCTAATAAATGTCAGATTGTATAGATACTGAAATTTCAAGACATCGATTGTTGAGTCAAAAGCACTATGATTTATTTATTTATTTATCATTTTTTAAGGCAAAAAAAAAAAAAAATAAAGGAATGATGCTTTTGGCTTGCATATCTTGGCCAAACTCCAAGTCCAGAGATTGTATTCTGCTTTTCTTTACCCCCCCCCCCCCCCGTAGCTTCTTTTGGATGTTGTAGCTTTATTCAATTCCTTTCTTAAATGATTTTTCAGTATTGTTGTGGTGTGTAAAGCAACTGCTGTGTTCCCCTCCAGTAGTGGGTAAAGTGATTACCCTGTTCTCTCTAGTTTGTAACACACTCTTTAGGAGGTAAGCGGTATTGCATAAATCCAGAACTCAGGTACTTCTTTTAAAGGGGAGTGTCACACTGATGTCAATATAACAGATGCTTTTTTTAAAGCCCAATATTGAATGTGCAATGAAATCATTTTCTTAACATGAGCAAATGCTCAAGGCTGTTAGCTTGTTTTTCTTGTCTACTGGCATTTTTCTCTGTCTGCCTCACCTTACCTCTTTATCGAGTTTAATTGAGGATCCCAAGGGAATGAATGGCTCAGTGAATCCAAGGCTCTAGGAATACACAGTCATTAAGGAAATGTAAACTAGATTCACAGAGTAGACATGGAGTAGAAAAACAGTAAGCCCCAGGCCAAGAGTGCAAGGCATCTCAATAAACACAGCATGATATTGTGTTCTGTATGGCACATTCCCTAGATATTCAAATTGTGGTCCAAAGGCCAGATTTAATTCATTAGCAAAAGAAGTTTTACAGTGATGAGACAGATTTATTGTAATGTTGCGTCATAATAAAAACAGAACCTTGAAAGAGAAAGTCAACAAGAAAGAATTCCTCGTGAGTTCAGAAGTCCACCGTCTTCCTGAAAAAAGAAAACTGAACTAAGAGCAACTGTATAGAGGTGAAAATTTTAATCAATTAACAGAAAGCAAGTCAGTGTGATGGCTTACATTTTAGTCTTTGGGCTGGGGAGAAAGTGTGATTGAAAGATGGACTTCGTTATCCCTAAAACATGCCTTATCCATCCAATCTCTCTCTCTCCCCCAAAGGATAAAGGAAGTTTTTACTAAATTGGATTTAATGCTTCTAAAGTGGAGAGGACAAATCAGAGATACATTTTTGTCCATGAAAAGAGAAGATCTGTAAACATGCACGTGCACCCTGTGCCACAGGCGGGATTTTTCTTTAAATATTTAATTGTTTTTCCATGCAGAGGATTAAAGCAGAGAACACAGTGAAAAGAGAATTATAGGACCTTGAAATTACCAAAAGCAAAACCTCTCAGTCAGTACTTGTACCATTAGGTTCATTTAAATTCAGAGAGGAGGCGGGGAGAGGTTTATTTTGATGAAGAAAGTTGAAGTGGGAAATCAACAGTCAGATGATGAACTTCCCATCAGAAAAGCCAGAAGATAACACCGCGCTTTTCAGGGAGAGAGTCCTTTAAAATCTGCATAATTTTGACTAAAATATTAGCATCCAAAAACAAAAAACCCTCTACACAGTGCTGTTCTCCCAGGCACCACTGCCACTAAGAATAGACCATAAATTGGCAGTACAGAGTGCCTCTCAGTTCCAATTTTTCTAAAAGCACTTCACAAAGCAATTAGTCAGATAACGGTGGTCTGCTGACTCCATGTAGCTAGCCTTTATATAGTTACGAAGAGCACAGCATCTTCTCAAAGGCTAGGATGAACTGTAGGGAGGGGAGGGCCTCGTGACATCCTCAGTCTCCACAACTGTAGTTCCATCTTGCCTTAAATAACATGTTTATGATCTTTTCTTCTTTATAAAATAATCCAGACTTAAAATTTGCACTAATGGTTGGGGTAGGTAGAGGGTAGGGGGAGGAGTGCCAAGCCTTAAGTATTTTTTTTAATGAAAAATTTATTTTTCATACAAAATATTCAAATCATGGATCCCCCTCCCACAATTCCTCCCAGGCCCTCCTCATTTCCCTCACCCACTTCTCTCTTTAGAAAACAAGGAGGCAAACAAACCAAAAACAAAACAAACAAGCCAGACAGGAAAAACAAACAAAAAACCCCAACAAAACAAAAACAAAAAAACACCAGAAACATACATTGTAAATACTAGATGAATGGAGGACTTCAAAGAAACTTCCAGACCCAATAGGACTGATGGACACATGAACTTACAGAGACCGAGACAGCATGCACAGGGTCTGCACAGGTTCAAATCCTACTGGGTCCCAGCTCCCAGAGAGGCGTATGGGTACTACTGCCCACTCCCCAACCAAGAAGCTATCACCTACTAATAACTGCATATAAAACAACACCAAATAATTTTTAAAAAGCAAAAAAGCAATAACCACCAACAAAACAAAAGAATCCAAAACCTCCCAAAACTTACTTCTGTCTGTGGAGTCTTGCTGGATATATGAAACCACAGTTAAGGGCAGAGCCATACATAGCATTAGGACCAGAAACAAACTCAGATGATATTTGCGTAGACTTTTTTTTTTTTTTTTTTTTTTTTTTTGCTGGTCTTTTTGCTTGTATGCCACAGTTACTGCTCAGTAAGTTCTGAATCTTTTGACCTGAGGATATTATCAGTTCACTTCTAAATTAGCCAGGAATGTTCTATGGCTACTTCTGTGCAGGCTTTAGGTGGACTGTGGGGGTGGGGCGTTCGGAGATTTTTTTTTTTTTTTTTTTTTGTTAAGAGAATTTAATTTTAGAGTGGATAAAGGTATATCTATTGTCGTTTTAGTTTATCAAATAGGATAAGCAGGTGAGCTGTTTATGTCTGCAGTGCTTATGGCTAATGAAAAGGTTATACTATAAACAACTATTTGGCAGCTTCTTTCTCACTGAAGGGAAGAGCAGGGATTTAAGTGGCAACAATTACCTGGTGTCTGTTTACGTTGGGAGTCAGCATACAGAATTCTTGGGAAGTTGCTGTGTTAATTATGATACTTTAAATGATTTTCAAAATGTGGCTTAGAAGACATTTATTTACTGTTTCCTCATTATGTTCAGGAAAAAGAAATCTTGGAAAATTTAAACTTGAGTATTTTTGGAGTGTTTAAGTAAATAGATATCTTGTAAACGTATACTGACACCTACTTTTTACCACTCGGTCTTAAAAAGATGCATTTCATAAAACTATGATGGCAAAATACAGATTGGAACCTTTTAGCTGCATGAAAGTATGGGTCAGTAAAGCGAGACTCAGCCTTGGTAACTTCAACAGTAGACATGAAGAGTGACTTCCCTTTAAAGATAGAGAACTTTATGTATTAAAAATGAAAAAAAGATGGCTAAATAGAGTTCTAAGAAGTAATTTTTATGTTGTTTATGTTTAGAAGAAAGAGGAATGCTTTGTTTCCAAGAGGCACCTTTATAGTTATAAATCTTCCCACTGCTTATATGAAAAAAAATAGCTATTTTCCTTTTAGTTTGCAGCTGAACTGTATCTTAGTAGTGGTGAATAAGTTCTGAATTGCTTTATAAATGCACAGTTATATTTGAGCACATCCCAATACAATTTAATATGATCTCATATAATATCTGTAATACTTGCATCGACTTTTCCCTCCATTTTTGCATAGTCTCACGAACTTCACTGATACATTTCAAACAGTCAGACCTCTCTTAGTATGAAATACCCAGTTGCATAAACCAGCCCAGCCACCAAGTAAATACAAGTACTTATTTAAAAGTGTGCTGATTAAAATCTTTCTTGGCTGTATCATGTCTTGTCAGAGCAAATGAATTCTCGGTAGGAATGTTAGCTACCTTCCATGAGTTACTGACATCCCATCCCCACACCAGTACTGAATATATTAACTTCTGACAGTGACTGATTCTTGAATTATCTGTAACACAGTGGGCAGGAGTGTTTTGCTGGGCCCTGAACTGCATACATCTATCCTTTCTAGAACATGCGAATTCAAATACTGAGTGTGGGATTAATTTAATTCTAGTTGCTATTAATCACTTGTGTTCTGACAGACACAATTTTAATCCCAAGTAAAGGCTCTCAGCCAGGCAGGAGGGATTAAAATTGCAAGGATGATGCCAATCACAGAATTAAGCCTGTCGTCAGAAGGCTGGCAGAGTTTCAGTATGGCTAGCCCTGTTTTGATCAGGACCATCAGTCTCTGACTTTGAGACAAAGACCATATAAAAACATGTCTAAGGTGGATTTTAAAAATAAGCACAATAAAGTGTCACTATTGATCCACAGAACAATTTCCCCTTGGAGCTGGGGTTGGAGCCCTTGGCAGAACACTGGCCTAGTTGGAAAACAAAAGCAAAAAGCAACCCCCCTACTGCTCAAAGAAATGGTTTCAGGGGGAATCAAAGGACAAAGATACTTGTCACCAAGCCCTAGGACATTAAGTTCTATGTGGCTATAAATTGTCTTCTGGTCTTTATATTCATGCCATGGCAGGTGTGTCTCTCTTCCTTGCAGTAAATACATTAATTTTAAAAACCTTCTTTTCCAGATCCCATCATCCTGTTTTCACTGACTCATAAGCTGCCTTCTGTGGTGGATGTTACAAAGGGAGACCGAAAACCACTCAGATCACAGCCTCGTGTTCTCATTTCACACTAACAAAACAGCACATATGAATTCCAAAAGGACATGCTGGGTCAAGGCTTCCTACTGGAACATTTAAAGATCAATTCAGACAGAACTGAGGACTATAGTCAGCCTTATTTTTTCTTGTCCATCACTGAATATCACCTTAGACTATCAGTGCAATCGGCAAAGAAAGTATTTTATTATTATGTTCTTCATTCCTTGATCAGAAAGGAATAGAACAAAATGAAAAAAAAAATCTACCAACATCGAAACTCAAGAAATTCATCAAATTTTCATGGGGCTTAATAGCTAGCCTTTTTTTGCTGGTTATATTAGTATCTAAACGTGACTCTGTGACAGATGTACCTCATGTCTAATCATTGATTTATTGTTAAGGACAACCCCCACAAGGCCGGAATCGCATGCCATTATCCCTGGTTTGCAGAGGAAGAGACCAGATTCAGAAGGTTAAACACATCAGCAGGGATCATCATCTGGCTGGAAAATGGCAGAATCATGATTTGAATTATTTAGTTAAAGACAAGCTCCCTCCAAGACCCCACCCCCACCCTAATCTGGAGCTAACACTCCACTATTCTTCAAGATTCCCTACCTTTCTCACTTTTGCTTTGGGGCTTCTTAATACTTCTAGCAACGCCATTTGGTGCCTGAAAATGTAAGGCCCTGTCCTAGTGTCTGGGGGCTGAGAGCTGACAGGCCATGGTAGATGATCTCACATTATTCTGCAGCCCAGTGCCCCACAGACAGCCGGCAGTGCTGGTCTCAGGGCCAACATCAGACAAAGTATGAAGAAACAGATTATTTCTGGGGTGTTTCAAAGACTCTCCCCAATCTACCCCTCTACCCCTCTAGCTTAGGGAGAGGGTGAGAGGGTGAGAGGGTAGTGTCCCTCATTTATTCAGTACTATCAAGCTTTGAGGAGAAACCATCTGGAAGGTTTGGACTTCAAAGCCACCTGGTCATTCTTTGGTAAGCACCGCCTAGAGGTTCTGAGGTTCTCTAAAGTCACTTTAGACATTAGGGTAGTAAGAATGGACAGCTGTGACTTGGTCAGCTTCAGGTGGTAGCAATGTTCTGTAAGCATCAGCATGTTTTATTTTTAACCATGTTAGGCTATAGCAGCATTTCTCAACCTGGAGGCTATGACCCCTTTGGGGTTTCAACAACCCTTTCCTAGGGGTCCCCTATCAGAGAGCCCACATATCAGATATTTACATTACAATTCATAATAGTAGCAAAATTACAATTATGAGGTAGCAATGAAAATAATTTTATGGTGGGGGGTCACATGAGAATCTGTACTAAAGGGTCCCAGCCTTGGAAATGTTGAGAACTCATGAGCTACAGGGTGAGGAAATGTCTGTTGGATTATAAGGTCTCTGATAGAGGTTCTTCCTCCCTGACCATCTCTTCTTCAGCTTTCTGTCTTCGACCCCATGCATTCTGTATCCCTCCTTTGGTTGCTTCTTCCCCTATTTATCTTTCTAAAATGGGGATAAAAACAAGCAAAGGAAGTCAAAACTAGAGCATGTTGAGACAAAGGTGAGGAGCCTACTCTTCCCCAGGCACTAAGAAACTCAAGAGAAACAAAGCAGCTGTGTCCTCTGGATTGGTCAAGGAGCTACTGCAGCTCTGTTTTAACAAATCAGGAAATTAGCTAGCACCTTCCCTTTGTTCACAGCAATTCACTCATTGGTCAATGATACAAGACAATAGAGGCAAAGTAGAAATGCATGAAGATTGGAAGCATCATGGATGTTGGCTCTTTTTCTGTCTGCCTCTCTCTCCCTCTCCCTCTCTCTCAGATAAATGTCTCTTGGAAGGTGGTTATAGAATCCTAGTAAGTTAGCTGTCTGGGTCCTCCTGGGTGAGAAATGACCTCCACACTTACAGGAAAAGACTCTCAAGGGCTATGTTTTTGTTTTCAGTACAGCTTCCTTGACTACTGTTAGTTACTATGAGATGGACCCTTTATCCTAAATGGGAAAAATCAAAACAGATTTCCTCTTACCTGGAAATTGACCTGAGACGTGGTCTTCTACAGCTGGGTTTTAGGAAGATATGCTGAAGTTGCTTCACGTGGCATCTGTGATACACTAAGTTTCATGCAACCTTGGATTATGTCGATTTCCTGGCTTCTTCTGTTAAAATCATAGAGACTTACGCAAAGTCAAACACTTCCAAGTCTTAGGATTCCCGAATATTTGACCACACTGTTGTGTAGCCTGCGAAAAGGCAAACCACATTTCTCTTTCTTTTGGAGCACTGGGTTTCCAACGATGCCTTTCTGAGTTAGTTGTCCTTTGCCTTTCTGACTTCTGGACCTACTTTCTGGGTTTTGCTAAACTGAAGTTGAGCAGAGGAAGCAGACAGACAGAGCTGCAAGAAACAGAGCTGGGCCTATAATGAATCTTCAACGCGGAGCATTCTGGGGCTTACTCCACACAGGTGTTGACCCGAAACCTAGCTTTTGATCAGTAGAAAGAACACAGACTTTCCTTTAAGAACCCGCTCTACTAACAACTCCACGAGAGGCCTGCAACGGATGCCAGCTGCAGCAGATCTGGGCTGTGATCAGATAAACTGAAGCCCAGCTGAGCCCTGTGATGTGAAGTGATGAGCCACGGTGCTGACCTAGGCAGTGCCAGAAGTGTAAACAGTTCATAGACTTCGAGTGACATCTGGAGCAGGAGATGGCTACCTACTGCAGCCTGCTAGAGCTCCCCAAAGTCCACTATGGCAACCTTCCCACCCCTGGGCCATCTGAGGCAGAAACAGTGAGATGATCTTGGTGACAAGTATGGCTATGCTGATAGCTTTACCCAAGTTCCTTCCTTGGCTTGTCAATAAAATTTTATTCTCCAGGGAGAAACAATTGATCAACAACAACCAACAACCACCAAGAGTGTCTAAGACCCCTTTTACCAGGAGTTTTATTGCGGTTATATAAAGCAGAAGCTTAGCAGAGTTATATCATCTCATGCTTTCCTCTTACAATTGGTATCAATATACAATGGTTGTGGCTTTGGAAGATTCCCCCTGTAACTCCCCCAAATAAAATCTCTTTAGGTGGGAGGCAGTGCTCAAAAATACTTTTTAAAAATCCAAACCATTGCTGGGCATTGGTGGCTCACTCCTTTAATCCCAGCACTCGGGAGGCAGAGGCAGAGGGATCTCTGTGAGTTTGAGGCCAGCCTGGTCTTACAGAGCTAGTTCCAGGACAGGCTCCAAAGCAATACAGAGAAACCCTGTCTCGAAAAACCAACAAAACAACAACAATCCAAATCATAGGTACAGAGCGGTTGGGGAGTTCACATGAGAGTAGACAGATTTGGATGTGGAAAAGAAGTCTATTTGCTGAAATACTCTATGAAATGCCCCCGAGGCACAGAGGTATTGGAACAGCTCTGCAGAAACTGACAGAAACCTTCCAACCCTTCTCATGTACAAGGCACAAAGGAGCAAGAGGTAAAATTACACCCGTGATTATATTGCCAGTCCTTTGAGTGACATATGTAAACATCTAGGCTTGGATTATTAATGAAGTTGTGATGACTGGCAAGAAAAGCAAATAACTTTCAAAGAAAGAAAGCCAAAACAGCAAAAAAGACAAAATAAAACAAACAAACAACAACAAAAGAAAGGCATCTTTGCTTACAAATCTACATGTCATGATCAACGTAAATTAAGACACATTCCAAATACTACTATAGCTTGGGTGGACAACGATTAACCTAGGGATCACTTACACATTTGGGGCCACTTCTAGTTTCTGTTTTCCTGTCTGGTGAACCTCAGCAGCAGCAGTAGGAACCAGGCACAGACGCCAAGGAGCTTGGGTAAAATTAGTCTTCCTCTAGCCTACGAGGACCAACCCACTGTAGATATTCAATAGAAATTAATTTCTTTCTGTTATTCGGTCCCACAATGCTTCATTCGAATACCGATTACACTGATTGTCTCAGATATACAGGCAAATGCTGGTGGGATACAATTTCTCTGCTGTTGGAAACAAAAGCTCCTGAGAGGGCCCTTGCTTACATAGCTGCTTCAGGTGATTATATCTTTACACAGATGCTAATTACTCTCAGGAGAAAGCTGCCCAAATTGTCAGCTGAGCAGAATGATCTAGCAGGGATACCAAAGAGTGGCCTGAAGGCCATTATGGATAATGTTTCTCACCCTGTCAAAATCTGAGCCTCATTCTGATGGGCTTGCTGCACATGGCAGAGGGTGCAGACTTTCTAATGATAACCAGCCTAGTTCTAAAATGGTTATGGAACACGGACACAACTATTTGATTTCTGTCTGCCCCCTACATTTGGGTCTTGGCTTTAGTGAAGCTACAGACACACACCTATGCTGGGAGAGTCTTACTAAAACATAAATTAGTAGTTATAGGACTTTTCTAGGCATTAAACTCCCCTTGGGAGTTATTTAAAGTCCTAATGACCAGTTCTGACCAGTGCACTTGAAACTTGGGTTTGAGGCCAGGCATGGATTTAAAGCTCCTGGGTGGGAGATCCCAACATGCTGTGAAGGTTCAGCATCTCTGTCTTCCATACATCCTATTGCCTCACTGGTCCAGTGCTTGGAGCTTTAGCACAGCCGGCAGAGGCAGGAAAGTCATGAAGGGACACGACAAAAACAGGGGAAAAAATGAAAGACGTGTAGCATCGGGGAGTGACAATAAGATACGGCCATTTCAACAGTCAACCATGGAACCAGAAGAGGAAGAAAAGGAAATAGCACGTGACACAACCTATAATGTTACTGGGAATGAGCTATACAGAACCAAAGGCGGGCATTTCAGACAAAAGAGGAGCATGTATAGACAACTCCATGTTATTTTATCTCCACAAATGAAAAAAAATGTGAATATTTACTATTTTATCAAGCAATACTGGTGCAGCTACAATGTTAAAAACACCTGCATGGGATTCTTGTTAATGCTTCAAGGTACAGGGAGAGCTATGGTGGTTAAATCCTTGCAGAAAAGCATCAATATTAAAGATTGGGGAACAAAACCTGAGAAAGATTAAATTACCCTGGCAAGCTGACTGTCAGGTGAATTTGTTCGGGGACAAATAAATACCAGGATAAGAAGGAAAAACATTTGATAGTGGCAGTTCCAAGCTTGGAGAATGTTCCAGAAAAATGCGTGTATTTGTGAGATTTAATTTTTGTGTCACTTTGTGAGCACAAGGAACATATAACTTCCTTTGTTTGTTTCCAGGTTGCTGTTAATCAAGACAAAAATTTAAGAAGTTATGTAAGCCTTAAGAGTGTACAGCTGCTTTCTCTTTCACTGGCGTTTCAAGCTGAACAGTGACTTAGGGAAATTTTGTTAAATATAACAAAGAAGAAAGGATTGGACCACATGTAATCCTGCCTGATCTCAAAGAACATAGAATCTTTTTTTTTTAAATCTTGTAAATTGGATATATGATAGTCATTACTTCTTGAAAGGCAATATTGTAATAAACTATTTGAAATCACCATCTTATAGGACAAAAATGTTAAATATCAGCAGTTTTATATGGCAAGTGTGTGTGTGTGTGTGTGTGTGTGTGTGCCATTTTCTCATTTTCAAAGGTTTAGAATAAATTAAGTGCAGAATATGTTTTTTGTCTAGAAAACAAATGTTATAGTTGTACAATTCTTTCTAAACGTACACATACATACACACACATGCACACACAAACAAACAAAATAATAAGAGTTCTGGTATAAAACCTGAATTTCTGGCTGGGATCATTGTTAGTAAATTATATGCAAATAACCTTTCAAGAATGATTTAATGTCAGAGCCTTCATATATTCAAATACAGATTATTTGATGCATAAACCCAATTTCATCCAGAACTTGGAAAATTCTTATTTCCAACAGAAAACACAAAAATCACAGAAAAATATTATAGATATTGGAACATAATTGTTCTTCCTTGAGAGGTCCAAATGATTATGCAGCTCTGTCAATATTTAGGAACAGCTGTTTTTTTCTGATAAGGGAATATATCTCCCTGGTCATTATGTCTTCTTACACAGATTGGGGTCCAGGATAATTTAGGGCTGACATTCTGTTTCAGAATCTAGAGATATTAAATGTGGACTTTAAATCATTCCAGGACGGGTGAAACATAGGGCAAGGTACCAGGGTTTTATCAGCACGGAGTACCCATCTTTTTTTCTCAAAAACATAAGAAATAAAAATTCAAAGAATGAATGCTTAATTTCACAAAGGTGACAAAGAGAATTCTCTCAATACTCATCACTGTGTCATGGGTTTTGAGGAAAACGCTCCAAAGCACTTCTTACATACATAAAGATGCACAGGTCCAATCATTTCCCTCCTAGGACCATGCAGATGATGTCACAGGCCAGTGTCCATGTACCACGTATATGCACCAGAGCAGCTCAGTGTATCTGTACAACGCAATAAGTAGGCAGAGACCTTTCCAGGCAGCAACAGATAGGAAGACAATCAACGTTCTTTGTCCCAGTTCTCAACAAGCTTGTCTGAAGTCTATGAGCCAAGTATTTTGGGTTGCTTTTTAATTCATATTGTTATTCTTGTTTCTTAGGGAAAAAAAACTGTAAACTTTTTTTTTTATATAATGGTGAGGGATACAAATTTAATGCACACAGAGGCAGAATCCTGCTGAAAAGAGGGAGGAAGGATTGTGGAAGCCAGAGGGGTCAAGAACATCACAGGAACTCAGAGTCTAAACCAACAACCAGAAAGCTTGCATAGGACCGGCCTAGGCTCTCTACATATATGTGATATTCATGTTGCTTATTCTACTTGTGGGACCCCTCTCAACAGGAACAGGGCCTAGCCCTAACGCTCCGGGTGGATTTTGGGAACCTAGTCCTCATACTGGTTTGCCTTGCCTAGTCTTAATACATGGGGGTGGGGAGGTGGCATGTGCTTAGTCTTTCCTCAATGCTTTGTTGACACTCATGGGAGGCTTGTCCCTTTCTGAACAGAGACAGAGAAGTGGACTGGGGAGAGGGCAGAGGGGAGGAATGGGAGAGAATGGGAGGAGAGGGAGGAGGGGAAACTGTAGTCAGAAGTAAAATAAATAAAGTTAATTAAAATGTGATCAGTCTCTCTCACAAGCAACAATCAACACACAGTCAAATCAACTGATCATAAATAAAAATTATATACACAGAAATTGAGCATTTTTTTTTACAAAATCTTCAAGTGTATGAGTATGGGTTTTATAAGAAGTATAAAAAATTATCCATTTGCAAAATCTTGCTAGCTGAAGGAAGTGTTCAGGGAAAGGGCACTGCTGAATGTCTGCATTTTCAAAATTGTAATTGAAATAATTATTTCTGTGGAATTGTCCTGAGTAAAGAGCTCTGATTTTTGGATTTTCAGTGAATGGTAGTACATTTTTCTTTTCCTTTTTTTGCATAAAGTGATTCTTTTCCTTTTTTTGCATAAAGTGATTCCAAAATGACTAATCCTTCTCTTCCCCTGGGTACAAATAAAATTTGATTTTCATCTGTAAAATCCAAAGGAAACAAAATTACCAAGGGGCCCAAAGTTTTAAAGTTCTGTGCTAATTAACGTTAATGTTTTGGCACTGGCCATGGGCCAAAGACACATGACACTCTGTTACCAATTACCTAGGAAAAAAAGAAGAAACCACCAGCAATCTGAATATAAAAATTTGAGTTAAGAGTAAGGTTGAGTTTCTGCAAGATCTAAACGTCCCCGCCTCAGAGATGTTGTATTTTTTTTAATATCACTTTAATTCTGATGTTTAGTTATAATGACATTAAATTGGAAAACAATAATAATATAACAAAATCAAAGTGAAATAAGAAAAAAATATCTTCCAATTATCTAAATTTCTTGCTATGTGTACTCATGAGTTCTTGGTAGTCATGAAAGTACTGTTGTTCTGATGCTCACAAAGGGTAATAGGACACAGGAGCCATATTCAAAAATTATAGTGCCTTCAAAGTGAAACAAAGTCTTTCATCAGACCCATTCATCTTTTCTTATTCTGGTCCTGGGCACATTTCTTCCCAGTTTTGTCACATAGTCCCTTGACATTTGCTTTTCTTTTTTATCCCACAGAGCTGACTCTCTGGCATGCCATATTTCCCCCCAATATTCGTCTGATACAGAAAGTGATGGATGCTTGGATAATTGGTACATGTGGCTGTTACTTTGTATTTTCTTTCTTTATTATATTTTTCATAACCAAGGAAGATAAGCACTTACAACAGCCTTCCTTATCAATATCAAGGGGACACACGTAAGATATGAGAACAAAATGAAATTTGAAATGTTGATAGGAGGCAGGCTGTGGTAGGAAAAGTACCAGATAATTGAATTTAAGAAAGAATCTAAATTTTGGGCTTCTCATAATACAGCGAGCTATGGCAGATACAGATAGGAGTTGGTACTTAAAAATACATGCAGATAGCAACTCAACATTGTCTGCTCTGTAACAGAACACTGTGACTGTTTGGAAGGACAGTGTAAGCCAGATAGTCATGATTTATGTGACAGCAGATGGCTTGTGTTATAGCTTTTAAAAAATCAGAACAAAAAAGGGCAGTAATAAACTGTTGGAACAAAAACCTTCTGATATTGTCACTTTAATCAATACCTCATCGAGGATTTTGACCTTTTGGGGGAGGATCTCTGCCTTTGACATATTTATGGCTCAGTCCCTTGTATGTGTGGGGACAAAACTGCTCACTTCTTTTTCCTTATTTGCCATTGTTAGAGTCTTTCTCATCATTTCTGAGCCTCGTTTCTTAGAATTAGTTTTACATAATACTAATAATAATTCTAATAATCCTAATAGTAATAATAATCCAAAGTCAGTATCAACAGGAAACTTCACTTGTACAGAACTATGAGCAGCAGTAAGGTCCTACAGCCCAATAAAGACAGGCTATGGGATCTAGTAAGGGCCAAGCATGCTGTCTGACATCTGTAACTAATATGCTAAAAAGAGGTGAATAAACAAAAAGACAAACATGGTATGTACTCATTCATATATGGATTTCTGACATAGAGCAAAGGATCACCAGCCTACAATCCACACCACCAGAGAAGCTAGGAAACAAGGAGGACCCTACAAGAGACATAAATGGTCCCCCACAGACAGGGAAAGGGACAAGATCTCTCAAACAAATTGGAAGCATAGGGGGAAGGGAGAGGGAGTTAGGAGAAAGAGAAGGAGAGAAGAGGAGGGCAGAAGAGAACATGAGGGAGCAGGAATATTGAGTCAGGAAAAGAATAGAGGAGAGCAAGCAAGGAGATACCATCACAGAGAGAGTCATTATAGGTTTAAAGAGAAATCTGGCACTGGAGAAATGTCCAGAGATCTACGAGGATGACCCCAACTAATAATCTAAGCAATAGTGGAAAGGCTACCTTATATGCCCTTCCCTCATAATGAGATTGATGACTACCTTAAATGCTATCATAGAGCCCTCATCTAGAAGCTGACGGAAACAGAAGCAGACACCCATAGCTAAACACTGAGCCCAACTACTGAAATCCAGTTTCAGGTGTGATGAGCAAAGTGGTCAAGACCAGGCTGGAGAAACCCACAGGATCATCTGACCTGAACAAGAGGGAGCTCGTGGACTCCAGTCTGATAGCTGGGAAACCAGCATAGGACTGACCCAGACCCCCTGAATGTGGTGTTAGTTAGGAGGACTGGGCAGTCTATGGGGCCTCTGGTAATGGATCAATATTTATCCCTAGTATACGAATGGACTTTGGGAGCCCATTCCACAAAGAAGGAGACTCTCTCAGCCTGGACACATAGGGGAGGGCCTAGGCACTGCTCCAAATGATAGGACAGACTTTGAAGATCCCCCATGGAAGGCCTCACACTCCCTGGGGAGCAGAAAGGGAATGAGATGGGGGTTGGGATGGGACAGGGGAGGAGGGGAGGGTGAGGGAACTGGGATTGACATGTAAAGCAAGCTTTTTGCAAATTTGAATAAAGTTATTATAAAAAGCAAAACTGTTGGCCTATGCTCTCACTGATTAGTCTGAAACACATCTTTCTTTGTTTCCTTTTTTTTCCACCACACCTTAAAAACATAAAATCTCTATGTGGTCTGTGAGCCCCAAATGGGACCTCATATTGTCTAAAACAAAAACACCATTTAAATAAAAATGTACTTGACGAAAGCCCATTATATCTGAAGAAGACAGACTCATTAACAGAAGGTTTACAACCCCCAGAAAGACCCCTCCACATGGCACAGACTTTTAATGACACAATGCCTCCTTGCCTATCTTGGAGAATTCTTCCTGGTACAAAAAGTGGGTCTGAAACCCTAACCCTGAAAGTTAATACTCATTGACATATCAGGAAGGAGCATTTATTTTAAAAATATGACCATTTCATTGTTATGCAGCATAACATTTCAGTATTTCTCAAGTCTTCATTATGATTATTTTTAATAAGAAATAGCAGAAACACAGAGGCATTTTTTTCCTATTTACTTTGTGAGACTGCCAATGCCTCTGGGAGTCAGGGGAAGGAGAGAGATATGTATCTATTCCTTCATGCATATATGGAAAAATCTCTCACCACAGTCCAGAATCCTATTACAGATATTCTGTTTCATGAATGAAATTTCAGCATCCGTATCAAATAAATGGATGATTTATATTCCATGAGCTAAAAAAAAAAATGAAGTTTCAGGACATGAATTCAGAACAGCAATATTTTCTCTCAGCAGCAGAAATGTGACTTCCATGATATATAAACAAGAATTACTGACCCAAACAAAATAGTGTCAACTATAATTTCTAAATATAATCGTCAATTAAAAAGTACGTTTATTGTTATAGTTCTGACCAATCAATGGAAACCATGGTAACTTGTAGTCAGCATAGCAGAATGACTAAGACATTGCAAAAGCTTGAGTAACTACGGAACAAATCACTGTTGTTACATTAAAAGGGACTGACAAAAAGAATTCTGGGGAAACCAAGGAATTTCTTTTAAATGCAATCTGTGTTTAGACAACAGAGGCCTTCAAATTAGATATAAGTAGATACAACAAAAAGAAATGAATAAATATTTGATGGATATATGATTCAACTTTATGGTAAACACGGGGAATATTCTACAAGGTCATGTGTAAGCACATAAATCATCTTTCATACTACATACACCAAAGTACTTCTAGCACTGGGAGAACACAATGTTAGCTTTTTGTATTCAATGTTTCATCTTGTTAAAAGAAACTGCTGGGAAGATATCCCTCGTGTTTACAACAGAATGGAATCAGAGAAGACCATGTGAATCTGGGTGTTGGCCAAGCAGAATGCAGGTCAAGAACATATAATCTTCAAAGTTGTATGGAATGTAATCTTTCCTGTTTTTAAAAATAATTCCCCACCCTTTGAAGTGTTATTTTTTTTCCCAGCAAGATAGTTGTTGGGATAGAACTAGATAAAAAGTTACTGATAACTTCATTACATAAGTATGGTTTAAGGTGATATTTTGGGTTGAGTACAATACATTCTACATGGAGAACATTGGGCAGTGCAAATAAATTTGAGCTACACTGATCACGAATCATTTTATAGAATCTTATACCAGAGTCTAAATTACAAATCCAATTATAATCAGAATTTTCTTACATTTCTCTTTCAAGTTATCTGGTAGGTAAGCTCTCCAGTAATGTTATCATCGTTAAAGTACTTGAACGACATAAAGAAAATATTATCAAGTTCTTCCTCCAATTGCCTATTAGGATGTAGGAGGCCTGTGAGGACTGGACAGCAGTTTGGCTCTACCCTGCCTTAGAGGAGCTGCAGGGATGTCTTGTGGACCAGCCAATCTTCCTATCACCTAACATCAAGACAATTACAACACCAGAAGGGTTAATCTGATTATCCCCATGGGTTCAGCTACCACTGCAACAGGGATCAGATTTTAGAGAATTTGTTTTTTCCTTTTTCTGCCTGCTTACACCCCTTCCTCACTCGGAGTCAGGTCACAAAATACCATTCCCTAGAGAATTGTGATACTGTGCTAATATTTCAGAAACTTCAGGTTCATCAGACAACTTAATATTTCAGCAAATCCCCAGACTTCCCATACCGTTTAGTTTCAACTCTTATTTATAAAGAGCTGAGTCATAAAGTAGGTACAAAATGTATTTCTCCATTGTCAGGCAGAATCGTAGTGAGTTGTTCATTTTTTTTTTCTCCCCACCACACAAAAAAGCTAAATAATTCTCATTCAAATATGGTAAGAACAGGCTTCAAAATTCCGGCCTGAAGTATGTTTGCCACCGTGTGTTCATTACTCTCTTCTATTGTTTTGAATTTCTTTTGGTTCTTAGTATATACTGGTGTGTGTGCGCGTGTGTGTGTGTGTGTGTGTGTGTGTGTGTAAGTGTGCATGTGTGCATGTGTGCGTGTGTATGTGTGCATATGTGTGTGTGCGTGCGTATGTGTGCATGTGTGTGTGTGTGTGTGTGAGTTCACATTTAATGTATCTTTATTTCTTCTCATTTCATCATTTTGCAACTTCTTTCACTCTTGTCTGCAATGCTGCTTCAACCTGCAAACTAGTGTGGTCATATTGCTCTTTGTACATTCCTTTTAATTCTTTCTCCAAGTATGAGATTTAAATAAGACTTAAGGTTCAATTATGAGACTTAAAAAAGTCAGGTTTCTAATCCTACCTAGGAATATTCTTACAATAATTCTATTTGAATACCTTAAAATAATGTTTATATTTATCAGGTTATACTGTGAGCCTCTCATAGATTGTGACCAAAACCCTCCTAATTTTCTCTATATCAAATAACAAATAATGTTGTATCATATGAGTTTCTTTCATAAATGTAGACTTTCAAAATATTTTGTCTCATATTCCATTGTTTATTGTTGCGCTTTGATAACAACTTTAATATACACTTCATATTCATTTTATATTAATATTTATATTAAGAAGATAATAAAATGGGTATATTGCAATGGTTAAATGATGTTATGTTGCTAAGATCTCTTAATTTCTAGTTATCTTGCTAAGTTCTGTCTGGGGCATAAGAAAACACACCACAGATATGTGAAGATGAGGGATATTTGGTTTATGCTATTACAAAGCTTGACTGAAGATCAGAGTGCAGAGACTTAGCCAGGTAGAGGTGGCACACTCCTTTAATCTCAGTATTCGGGAGACAGAGGCAGATGGATCTCTGTGAGTTCAAGGCCGCCCTAGGTTATAGGAGACTGTTTGTGAGTGGAGGATGTCTTTAGTCATTTTCTGCAAAGATGAATCTATTTGCTTCTCATCCTTGATAATGAGCTCATGTAAATTTGGAACTTGAATTTCCTGATAATCTGTCCTTAATATACCCAAGGCTATCATGTGCAGTAATACCCGAGGCTACTCCATGCCTGTTCTTTTGGTTATTAATCATGTTTTTATTGATAAGGTGCCTATTCCCTCTTGTTTCCCCTGTCTTCTTCATACGTTGTCTAACTGTGCTGACTTCTGTGATCTTTGCATTGTTGCAGGATTTCTGTAGGATCTGTTTTGTTGTTATTGCTGTTGTTTTGCCTGTCTTCTGCCTCGTGATGAAATGGTTCTGGGAATGATTCTCCCAGTAAAGGCATTGTTTTCCTTCAAATCTTTTTTTTTTTTTTTTTGGAATTGCCTCATCACGAAGTGTTTTGGGAAGTCCTAGAAGATAGCATAAGTGGTCAGCTTTTTCCTCTATGTCACTTAATTTCTTTATCTCCTATCTTTGCCACATGTGAGCAACCCATAAAAGCTCTTCAGATATGACTCGAAGTTCAGTTATGTCCTGTTTGGATGTTTATCCTTTTTTTTTTCTTGCTAGATCTTTCCATTAAATTTTAAGTTTGAAAACTATATCTTCCTTCCTTCCTTTTTTTTTTTTTAAAGAATCTGATACCAAGCAGTATATTTTAGGGACATTTAAGTACAGCACAATTTGGTAAAATGTTTCCTCATGATAATGAACTCAGTCCTATGTGCACAATAAAGCATAAGCCATGACTGCATTGAAACACTTTGTAAAGTGACCTCTTCCATAAAGATAGGTTCTATAGATTGACTGCATGTGACATCTTAAGGGTCTGTGAGAGGACCTGGTGTTGTCTTAGCTGTACAGACAGTGCAAAAATCACCAGGCTACTAACCACATCCCTTCCCAGACTTCCAGATGGAAAACAGGTTGTAGCTCTCTTCTCTTGAAGAGAGATCCATCCCTGCATATTGAATATCTCTGGTTTCCCTAGTGATTATCTGAGTACAAGGACCTCAGACCCTCTCTACACTTACGTTTTGTGTTATATATTATCATAAATTGAAACGTTTCTTTAACGTAAAATTTGGCTTTTAAAAAAGTTACTTTGCCTTTATTGTGTTCTATTTTTTATAATGATTTCCATTTATTATTTTCTTTATATTCATTTAAAATGGTTTATATATGCTTTCAATTTATTTATTTTTTTTTTAAATGGTCTCACTCTTTTGCAGCCTGCTTATTCTTTGTTACTCTGGGTCTCATCTGGGACACAGATCATTTACCTGTTTTGTTGTAAAATGATGCTCAGTTTGGTCTGGGTTTTCTTCTAAAGTGGTCCTTTGCATTCTGTACCAAAGATGATTCCTTATACAGTTGTGGGCTTCCAAGAATTTCTCTATATGAGTCTTTGAAGGACAGATGTACACAGAGCATATATATTCAAGCTTCACAGTGTTAGGCCCAGGCCTGACCTTGTCATGGTTAATGCTCTATCTTCTGTTTTTCTCCTTTTTCTTTTCTGTTGTCTTTAGATGCCCAAGTCCCCGAGTTTAGGCATTGTGTTCATTTCACTTGTTGCTTCTAGAGATCAGTGACTTTTTTTTTTTTTTTTTTTTTTTTTTTTGAGATAGGGTTTTTCTCTATGTAGCTTTGGAGGCTGTCCTGAAACTCATTCTATAGACCAGGCTGGCCTCGAACTCACAGAGATCCATCTGTGCTGATTCCTGAGTGATGCATCTCAGGTGCTGGGATTAAAGGCGTGCACCACCACCTCCCAGCTGAGATCAGTGACATTTCTACAGTTATGAACCTATGCTAGATTTTCAGTTTATGATTTTAGCACTAAACCGTTTGCGGTCAGGGGACTGATAAAGGGACTTACTGCTCCCCTTCTGTTTGTGACATCAGCCCTTGGTGTTTGGGCTCTGCCTGTGGCTTCTCCTCTTCTGGCCCTCAGGCAATTTGTTTATTTCTAGTGTCTTCAGCAGTACTTACATTCTGAGTAAGACATAGTCATGTACAATCAACGTGATTATTATCTTATTGTTGAATACCAAAACTGCCTATAGGAAGCAAGTTAGCTGTCAGGGACAATTGTAGGATCCAGATGCAAGCTAAAACCAGGTAACACTGTACTTGGCCAATGTTAGAAGGACAGTACTATGACCTGAATGCTTTTGCCTCCCCACATTCCTATGTTAAAATCCTAACCCCTCAGTCTCTGGAAGGCCATGAGTTCACAAACCGTTTTATGTTTATGGACTAATGCTCTTACATTAAAGGCCTAAGAGAGACCCTTTTGCCCTTTCTGGTACATAAGGCTTCTACAGAAAGACAGCCCTGTAGGAAATAGACCATTGAGAGATACTTAATCTGCCAGCACCCTGACCTTAGACTCCCCAGCCCAGAGAACTGTGGTAAATTCATTTCTGTAGTTCATAAACTACAGTGTCTAATGGTGTTATGTTAGAGTGGACTTCGGGGAGCAGTCCAGACAGCTTCCCAAAGTTCATAGCTGTAGAGACTCAAGCAAATTTATGGTTCAATGATTCCCTTTGTTGCCTTGGGTTTTTATTGAGCTTTGGAAAATATTCTTCTGTCTGTCTGATCTTGCTTTTGCTTCATTTTGCTTCTCCATGGGGTTATTTGAAGTTCTTTTCCATGTTCATGTGAAACTTCTGGGTTGCTTAAATTATGTATAGTGGCACAATATTTAAAGAGATTACATGTATGGCAAAATGATCATTCTTATGTCTCAAGTACTTGGCAAAACTGCATCCAAATAATATAAATCAACACTAAATAAGCCAGCTAATAAAAACAAAACTTTTTCTTTTATGATGTTAAAATAGAAAACTTTTATAAAACACATTATTTGGTTGAAATAAATGTCAACATAGTGAAAATAAAAAAGAAATGTTTTATTATTACAGTGGTGTTCAAATAAATATATATTTTAACCTAATTAGGTTCTCTTAACTGGTATTTTAAGAATCACTAGTTTAAAGGAAACGAACCATTGTTATGAAATTTTTAGACCTCTCAAGTCACTGGTTTGTTTAAACTATCACAACTATTATTCTCTCTTCCTAGTTAGACATATTAGGTACTAGATTTAAGCTTTCCAGCTTAGGACAACTCTATTGTAAACCCCATTATGCCTTCACCCTAGGACTAGATATGTGGGTCTTAAGTTTGTATGTTCTCGATTTTCCTTTTCTTAGAGCACACTTGCTATTCACTGTTTTGTGTATAGTTTTGTATCAAGCCTAAATCTTTTCTTTAGACTAAAAGGGGAATGGTAGTGAGATATTCACTTTGTCTGCACTTGTGTAGACTTTACCTGGGGGGGGGGGGAAGGAACTAAGTCAGAGGAAGGGGTTCCTCTGGGAGCTCTCCTGCTTGCAGAACAGAGGGAACAGGAGAACATCAGCAGGCATCCTTGGGACCAAGAGCCTGCTGGTGTTCATCTGTCTATGTTGTAAGTAATTTCTTACTGAATAAACATCTATTCGGCCTATTTGTTTCTCCTGATCCTTATTAAACTTCATTATCTGGAGGATGTAAACATTCTCGGAAGTTGATGGATGTCTCATCTTACAACCAGTTTCCGTATTTATCACTAGTATCCCAATTCAATGATTTTCTTTCCTATTACCAGAATAAAATTTTAGAAGTCCAGCCTATTATTTTTATATGGAGTAGTCACACACAGTCCTGGCTGAACTAGGAATTGGCTGGCCCATCTTAATGCATGCCAAAGTCACTCTGTCAGACATGTACCAGAGAACAGAGTATTTGTTTTGATGTGTTAGAGCAGGACACTTAGTTGCTGTAAAATATAATTAAGAAAAGGCTCAGGATTAGATAAAAGATCTTTTCGGCCTAGACTGTGGGTTTTAATTCTACAAATGACACATTGTATGCATCCTGCCATTACTTAGGCCCAGCTGTATGGATTTTCTCAGGCAACTCACATATTTGTTATATAATGTATTTCTTCTTCCTTGCCTTTCCCCTCCACCCACCTCTGATTTATGTAGACCAAAAACTTATGTGGATCAAAACAAGTGGAACAGATGATTTTAGTTCATGGTTGAAGACAGGTAAATACAGGGAGACTGAAATAGAATCAGGGCCTTTGAATGAAGAAAAGGCAAAGAAACTACATGATTGGAACTAGCACACCAATGATAATAATTTGTCTATTTTCCCCTCATTAATCATCTACATCTCTGAAAAAGTGAAATCCCCCGGAGAACTGGGACTGGGACCCAGAGATTGCTGGTAGAACTGGTATTTAAGACCTTAGCAATATTATTGTTGCAGGGTCCAGCATGATGCACTCAGGCTTCATCATGGGCAAGACTGGCTGAACCAGGGAAGAATAAAACAAAGACAGATTGACTGGAAAACTAAATACAAGGAATTTCAGATGTGACAGTGATAATACTTGACATTATAGTGTCACTCATGAAATTTTGAAGCGTCATTTCCAAAGACTGGACTAACAAAGTCACCCAAGACACTTACACATGGTTAGAAAGTAGTAATACTGTTCTCTGATTAAGTCCAGGTTTGCACAATACTTTCTGGAAGCTACCAAGCAGAGATTGAGATGAAGCATTGCTATCATCCTAAAAACTCCTCAAATGTTTACAGTGCTCCTTCCATATTTTGCTTATAGTTCTTGAGAACATGATAGAAACTAGCTGTGGCCACATTCAAAGACCCTTCTTGATGGCTTTCTTCTAGGAAAGATGAACCAGTTTCTTCCTGAAGTAGAAGATGTACTGAACACTGAGGGATTTAGGAAGTTACGTGGTAATTTTCCATAACAGAAGGTAATGTGAACACAGATTCTTCTAGCCTTCTTTAACTTAAATAAGACCCTTTCGAAAATTATATACTGTTGTCTATTCCAGGATTGCTCTTGAGATCTGGGCTTATCCCACAGAAAGGCAGTGAGGCCTCAGTCAAATCAAGAGATGCTCCAGGAAGGGTCGTTAGCTTGAATGATTAGCTATTCTTCACTCTGAATGGAGATTTTAGTTATGAATAATACTTCTGTTAACTTTACAATTCTCAACTTGTTGTTTAATTAGCACAAAAGTGATAGCAGTTCTTTATAGGAGCACCATGACCCTCTTAAAAAGTCTGAATATAAAATAAATAGGACAATACTTGAGTTGAAAGCTATTCCTTGAGCTAATCACACTCCTAGCCCTTCATCCCCAAACACAAACACCACCGATTCCCTCCAACTACTTCAATTTAATGAATAAAAATGAAAACAAAGTACAGCAGTATTTATTCACTGGGACCATCAACCTATAAGTTATGTCACTGAGATTTTTAGTTCGTTATGAAAGTTTTGTCATTAGCTTAGGTCCCATTAGCTATTACAATTTAAATTAACCTTTTTTTTTTTTTTAAATCTATGTTCTTTCACGTGGCTTGCTTATCTCTACTTTGTACAGTATGTCTAACTTCTTTAAAGTTTCTGTAGTGCTTCTGTAGTGTAATCTGGGTGCCAAGATTTTTTTTTTCCTTTTCTTTCTCTTTCTTCCTGGAAATCCTGTCTGTCTCTCCTATCTAGCTATTGGCCATTTATCTCTTTATAAAATGAACCAGAAGGCACCTTAGGCAGAGACCCACCTTTACAGTATGAACAATTATTCTGCCACAACAAACGGTAAAACAAAACATAGAAATTAAAACGATAGGGCAAAATATTATTTGTGCCCTAATATGCAAGCTAAAAATCATACCATTTGCACAGAACCTAATACACAGTACAACATATTCACTACGTGGAAAAAGGCAGGAATTGATGAACTTTTATTCACTTGACCCTTCGTTTACTTTCTGAATGACACAAAGGAACAACTCTCTTTAACAAATTATATAGCCTGAGCTGTATGCTGAGTAATTCTGAGGAACAGTATCAGTAGAAAGCCAAGGACTGAGGGGATCTCTCTTTACTGGGTCCCCTGAAACCCACCAGGTCAGTGTCTGTGCTCACTATATGCCCTTACCTGAGTTGCAAATGGGTGTGGCACTGACATAGCTAGTTCTCATGTTATAAGATGAAACATTAGTGAACGTCATTACTTATCATTTCTTTTCACACAGGACTGGCTAAGAACCCCCATGCTGGTCTTGAATCCCTTTCAACCCCTCTTCCTGGGATGTGTGAGGACTGGAATTCCAGGGATGAGCAAGAGCTCCCAGCTCCATCTTTCCTATGTACTAGGTTGGTGTTAATGCTATCTTGAACTGCTTGGGCATTTTGCCTCTCCTCCTGTAGCTGTATCAGCATCTCAACTCTCCCAACTCCTGTTTCTCTTTGCCTAGGAGAACACAGTTCCTGCTATAATCCCACAGTTGAGAAAGACCCTTGCATTTTAGAAAAACAATCATATTCTTTTTCAATCTTTGGTTACGATCAAACCTGCTTTCCTTTGGTATTGATATCTAGAGCAAATAAGTAATTTCCCAGGCATTTGGCTTAATTGATACAATTTTAGGAATCAGAAAACATTGTTTCTCTACTGCTCTTCACTTCAAGTACAAATCATAAAATTTTAGTGTAATTTTTTTTCAATTTAAAAATGCATCAGCACATCAAACACGATTTATAGCATTTTTTAAATATATAGAATGTGTTTTGGATTTCAAATATTTAATTTATGAATAAAACTTAGAAACCAGTATGTGACATTAGTCCCTGTTGTGTTTAGTCCCTTTTTTTGTTTGTTTTTTTTTTTTGTTTTTGTTTTTTGTTGTTTTTTTGTTTGTTTTTTTGTGATTTTTGTTTTTTTCTCTAGGGGCAGTCTTGAAGGGAACTAAAAACAGCCCTTTTCTTTTTCTCACTCTTTTCTCCTTTCCTTGCTCCCTTTTTGATTTATCAAGGATGTTTCTGGATTTGGAAAACAGTTTAACACATTCCGGTATTTTAAAGATATGATTACTTTACAATGTCTGCTAACCTGCAAAGGTAAAATTGTGGCCCTTTCTTTTTCTCTTTAGACCCTTGCCTCAATGGACTCACCATGTAGGAAGCAAGAATTAATTTCAAAGATGAATCAAATATTCTCTGTTGTCTTCCGGCTAGCACCATTGGTGTACTTTGCTTTCTTCCAGTTCCTGAAGTAATCACAGATTTTGTACTCGCACAGTCCAGAAGACAGTGTTCTGTCCCCTCAGCCTCATTGATGTGTACACATCCTTCAGAGTTTAGCAAAGTAAGCTGGAAAACACTATCTAATTTGTTTGCACTAAAACTAAAACAATGAGAAAGTTCTCCAGGTAAAAATGACTATTCATGGAGAATTTGTGAACTTCAGACTATATGATATACACAGTCTTACCAGTGGCATATCCTTTTAGACATCCACAGGAGTTGTCTCAGTCAGAACAAAGAAAAGGACAGGTTGAAATTCTTGAAGAATCAGTGCTTACTGGACTTAGTAACGTGTTAACATAGCAGCCAATTCCTTAGAAAGTGTAATAAAACTAAAGATTTGCAGTCAAAGATAATAATGATTGTACAGGTTATAAACTGAATGTTTTTACACTAGGGTAAAGATTGTTGGCTAGAAGCTTTGAAATCAATATGTATGCCCTTAGCTTCATTAACTAACAGCAAATACAGTATTTTAATTACAAAATATTAAGTCATAAATAAAAAGGGAACATGTTAAGCCATCCTTATTACTTAATGTAGTCCAAGGAAATGTATGTATGTAAGAGAATTTAAATCCAAACTTAATTTCAGTATTTCTGCTTTGTCAATAATGTATGCACAGTTTTGCTGTCATTTCCTTATATTTCTTTTCTTGCTTTCCCTACACAGTACTCATTAAACTGTGTAGTGTAGAATAATAACAAGATATATATAATTTGAATGGTGAATCTCATGTCTATCCCCAATTCTGATCCATGACTGGAATGGGATCTGTGGCCTGACTTCAGGCTTCACGTTGAGATATTTCCAAAATATTTGTAGACAGAAGACAGGTAAAGACATCAAAGTAGAAGACAACCAAATGGAAATATTTTAACATCTGTATGGTAAGAATCACCATCATGATGACAGGCATATCTTATTATGAAATGCTTGAGCTTCCATTATACACCAGTACTGCTGTAATTATTTCATAGAAAAATTAAACGGCTATTATTATAAATACCTATTATAAGGTATGAGCAGTTTTAGGACTACTCTTTTAATAATCCTTGTGAAGAAGTTATGATAATTTGGAAAACCACAGTTCAACAACAGCACCTGTGACCCGACCCTATAAATGACATCTTCCTATAAGGAAGACAGAAGGTTCTAGGACTGAAATAGTTCATCCCTGGAGCTAAAATCTTTTGTTATGACATGATCCCACTGGACAAAACAATCACATTTTCTATATACTACTTACTTTTTACTTTCAAAATTATATTGTTTTTGTTTTGAGAAACAGACTCACACAGTGGTCCAAGCCAGCCTTGAGCTCACTGTTATCCCACTGCCTCGGCCTTCTGAATTCTAAAATTACAGACACAAGCTATCATGGCTGTCTTATATAACCCCTAGCATGAATATAGTAGTAAAATAAAGACATGAAGACAAATTATTTTCATAATACCAATATTTCTCTTTCATAGAGTGAAAGTCATGTCAGAGGCAATGCTTTAGGGATCCTAAACATCATGAACCCAGAAGTCCAAATAAAAAAAATCTGTGTCACCAAGTTTATACAAAGGCTTGTGTTTATGTCTAGGAAAAGTGTGCTTGAAACATCTTAGAGCAAAGGAGTAATTTGATTGGTTAATGAAGAGTCTAAGAATGATAATTGAGTTTGATGGCATTCATTAGGTAAGACATTCAAACAGCTACGTTACAACCCCATTATGCACTCCAACACATGTAATCGTTCCAAAGTGATACATTTACCTCACTGTTGGATTAGGTACTGTATGAAAGGAAGAGACATGCCATGGCCTCAGAAAATGCTCGGCTGAAACAAGGTTTCCTTACACCTCCTGCTCCCCCCAACCCGGTATTCTAGCTAAAGTATCATTTGTGTAGCAGGCCCCTAAAGCACAGAGGCAGATGCCATGACATATTCTTTCAGAATGCAAGGCTGCTCAAGATCATCTGCACATAATGAACCCTGACAACTTTGGAATCGACAGAGTCCAAACTAACTGGGGGCGGGGGAGACATCGAAAGTGCTATCTAAGTATCCCACTAAACCAAACACATTAAAAACTGTCACAGTTTCAGAATGTATGACAAATACTAATGTGCATACTTTTCTACTAAGCTTAGCACTATAGACTAGAGTCCCCCAAAAAGTGCCAAAAATGCCATTGCGCAAAACATGCCTGCTTCCTATTGTAAATTGTTTATATGAGTGATTCTGTAAACACAAGAAGAAAAGTAACTAATACAGTTTCACTGTCTGCACAAATGCCACCACCACATCCTGATAAGGATGGGAACCACACTGGTAATCAGCAAAACCTATGGAAAACATCATTTTTTTTTCCTGAATACCTTAATGAGATGATCCAGTGGAGCTTTCAGACGACGAGGGCAGAGTCTTGTGATCTGATTGCAGGTGTCGGCAGTTTAAGCACTCTCTGGCTCTTGTTTTCCTTGAGAGAGAAAGCACACAAAGGGGCCATGACCATGCTGGCTTGCAATTCTGCACACACTTTTACTATTGACTGGATATAGACTTCTGCTTACACAGCCCATTCATTATTCATACCCGGCTTCAGCTTCCTCGATTCCTACTTGTGCTGGGCGCTCCAGGCTAAGAACCAGTAGTTATGACTCATGCTGACATTAAAAAATCTCCAACCCAACACTCAAGCAAACAAACAAAAACCTAGAAGGATGAGCATCTCAGAAGAGCAACTTGGTTTGTAAGGGCAACTTTCTCATATCCCTTCTAATCTATCCTGTTCCATGGCATGGGTCCACAGAGGAGAAGCAGCCTCGGCTGCCACAGAAGGTCCCAGGTGGAATTGCAATCAACAGGGAATTGTCTCCAAGCAGTTCACATTTTGTTTTGCTAACATAACTCCATGTTAGGATACCAGAGAGCTATCCTTTCCTGGCGATGTTAGGGTTAGGGTTAGGGTCACTGGACAGCAAACTGAATCTGTTCTGATATGTGCATCTCCTTGGGAGCAACAGCAGGGTTAATAAGAAGGGAAGGCATCATCGTAATTTACCCAGGGAAGATACTGAAATGCAATGAGTTGCACATAAGCATCTGATTGGTAGAGATGCTGTGCCGCGTGTCCTAGTGGCACCATTCTTTGTTTCCCATCCTTAGTCACTGTCTTCTTCGCCTCCCTTTATCATGTATTCTCCCTCTGCTTTTACACCCTTCCTTTCTGTTCCCTTGAATATACGTCTTGTTCCACTAATCTGTTCTACTTGATACGAAGAAAAAAAAATAACCTTGCCTCCTGTTTCTAAACATCGACCCTGAGCTCTCATATATTAAGATGTAAAGATGACTTTATCATAAGTTTTAAGTAGGGTTTTGCATGAACATCATGTTGGACATCATAAATACTTGTAGCTTTCTAGGTGTCAATTCAAATAAGTAAGTTAAGTTTTTAAAAAATGAAATGAAGTGCTGCTATCAACCAGATAATTCTACTCTCTTACCAGTTTGGTTTTCAACTCTCTGGAGGGAGCTTACATGGTAACACCCTGTTATTTGAGGATTCAAGTTTTCCTACTATATCATAAGTGAATATGTAACTCCCTGCAGCTTTGATCATAATACATATACTTAATATTTTTTCTGCCATTGTTAAGCAATCATATTTACCAACTAATGGACCAGGATCACCCTGGAATAAACCCATTGGAAATTTATGGGATGGGAAAGTCACAGTCCTTGATTTAAAAGAACTGATGCCATGTGACAGTTATCTGTTGAGTGGCTTTTAAGTCAGTTTCCTGGCTATGACAGAACAATGTCAGTTGTCTCCAGATCAAGCTCTCTCCATCTACCTGTTTAAAATCTGAAATTTACTCAGTGAAAGTTGACTACTTTAACCTTGCATTTTTGGGGGGAGCTGGCAGTTCTTAGAGATTGAAAAGAGAAAAGGTAGACACTCCTTTCTTTAAAAAATATAAGAAATATAAATTATATATTGCCAAGTGTCTCAATGCATGCTTAGTATATACCAAGACACACGCGGAACATTTCTTTAACTTTAAAGATAATTCTAGCTGCTTACTGTGAAGGAGTTAAATCTTGATCTCTCTCTCTCTCTCTTCTCTCTTGTGTATGTGTGTGCATGCATATGTGTGTGTGTGTGTGTGTGTGCCGTGCACGTGTGCATGTGCATGCATGCATGTGTGTTCTTCAGCATATTACTAGGCACGAGATAATTAAACACTATATTTCTGAGTGATTATAACCTGGGATTATTTGATAGTTTACACAATTGTAATTTTTCGCAACTGTATTTTTTTTCTACAATGATTTCTAGCAAAAACATCTATAATGTTTCTCTCATGACTTTGTGTCTCAAAAATAATAATACTTTCTCAGAGACGAAGGTCAACAGCATCAGATTCTCCACAACAGAAAAAAAATACATGAGTAAGCAAAGCATGTGAGTTCTAAAAGCCAAACAGAAGAGATTAAAAGCCATCTGTCATTGGGAATGTGGGCCTACTCATAAGCCATGGACTTTTAGCAGTCTGCAATAGGGACATTGGCAGCACAGACTTGAATCCACAGACTAGACTAGAAGAATTGTTTACATGGTCACAGAGTTGAAGAAAATTCCCAGCTCCAGCCAGAAACTGCTTTGCCATGAGCTGCATAAAACTACACGCTATCAACTGAAGACAGTGATCCATTCTTCATTTCTCTTAGAAACAAGTTCCTGAAGACTGAGTCTTTGCCAGACAGAGATGATAGCAAATGCTGAATCTATCTCAGTGCCAATATAGGATGATTGACAGGCTGTCCTACAAGTGCAATGCCTTTTAATTTATCAATTGTGCTTACCTATTTCATGAATGTATTACAAATTTCATTCAATTAGAAATGAATTATTTTTATATTCAAGAAAAAGTGCTCAAGATACATCTTCTCTCCAAGAAAAACTTCTCAAATGGCTTCCTCAGGATTCCCTTAATTTTGACATGGGTTTGATTTTTTCCCTCACTTATCCATATAATTTTAGTTATTGTTTTATTTTAGCATGCAAATAGCAGATTTCCTTATGGCAGCTTTACGCTTTCTTTGTTTCAGTTGATGTCTCTTTCCCATCTCCCTCCAACCACTCTGGCCCCAACCCTTCTATCTCCAGTGTGCCTCTCCCCCATCCACAGTGCACACATTCTACATTTTCCCTTAAGGCCTCTTTTTATTCCCTGTCTTGAGGGACCCTTTCCAGTTTCCCAACACGTGTGCTTACGCCACATAAATATACCTACAAAAATATCCGATGCTAAGATCTGCATATGAGAGATAATTGTGCAGTGTTTGCCTTTCAGAGCCTGAATTACATCACTTTCTGGTACATGTCTTTAATCCCTTTAATCGGGAAGCAAACGCAGGAGGATCTCTGTGAGTTCGAGTCCATTCTGCGTATTTACAGAGCTACTTCCAGGACATGCTCCAAAGCAATACAGAGAAACCCTATCTTGAAACACACAAAAAACAACCGAAACATACTTTCCAGTTCTATCCATTTTCTTGAACATTGCATAATCTCATATTTCCTAATGGCAGAATAACATTCTGTTGTGTGGCACATTTTCATTATCTATCATCAGCTGATGGGCAACTAGATTGATTTTACTTCTTCGTTGTTGTCAATAGAACAAAAATGAGCACATGTTCCTGTAGTTGTAAACAGAGACCTTTAGGAATGTGTCCAGGAGTCATAGAGCTGAGTATCACAGAAGATCTATTATTGGTTTTGGAAAACCTCTACACCGATTACCATAATGGCTGTACCCATTTACTCTCTTGGGGAAGTGAGTCAGAATTGTTCTCTCCGTACATCCCCACCAGCATTTGCTTTCATTTGGCTTCTTGGTGACAGCCTTTATGACACTGATGGGATAGGGTCTCAAAATAGATTCCATTTGCATTAGCCTGGTGGTTAAAGATGTTGACTAGCTTAAAAATATTTATTGGCTGATAGTATCCCTTGTTCTGAAACCCAGTTTGTTAGACTGGGTTGTTGGTTTTTGTGTGTAGTGTCTTTGTTTGTTTGGTTTTGTTCTTTGTATCCTCTAGATGTACTGACGACAAAGATGTCTCATTCTACAGGTTGTCTTCTCACTTGGTTAACTGCCTGCTTTGTTGTTCAGGAGGTCTGTAATTTCATGGGGTCCCCTTTGTCTATGGTTGGCCATATAGTGTCATTTCTAAAAGGCTAATTTGAATAGTACTTTAGTATAGAAAATTAACTTTACAGAAGTCAATGTAGGGTAAAGGATCCAGTGAACCTTTGAAAAGCAAATAGAAATGATTAGTTTGGGTTGCATGGCCTCATGCTTTTGACCTCATGGACAAGCAAATCACAGACAATAGACCAGTCAATTACCCAAAACATGGACATTTAAAAGTAATTATACTTGACTCTTTTTTCAAAATGCTCTATATTTGCATGAGAGGAGTCTTGTCTACATTAGGCAAAGGAAAAATGGAGGAGAGAAAGTGACAGAGATGAGCTTTTCAATAGTTTTTTTTTTTTTCTAGCTGAAGAAATAATTTAAGATTAGATGTTTTCTAATTGTAGTAGAAACCTAGAATGCAAAAACAAACAAGTAAAAAAGTAAAAAGCACAACTGAATTAATAACAAAAGCCTCAGGAATCATCCATTTTCCTTGCCACTACCTCCTTATGAATTATAACTCCTTTTGTAAACTCCAGATACAGCATGCAAAATTGCTTGTGTTTATTTACAGGCCTAGCAAGGCCTCCTGATCCTGCCCCTTGACAATTTTTCATAAATGAGATTTCAGATGCCCATGGGTACATCTGGTTGGTGGCATATAACTGAACTATGTTCTCCATTTCTTACCTACAGACAGATGCCCTTGCCATTTAAGCTAAACATTGTCTCCACAACCATGCACGGACTGCATCAAACCAGCATTACATGTTACCTCTATCTAAAACTTCAGATTTTTTAAAACTAATGTAAAAATACTAAAGTACTTTGTCTTTTTAACAAGAATGCTTGGGAAAATAATCTTTTATAACTGTTTTCTTTGGGAGATGAAAAGCACGGGAGTATTTCATATACTTTTTCATCATGCAATTATAAGAAAAAAATTGAATTGGAAAAGCTTGTCTCTCTTGCCTGATTGAATCCATGAAAAAAAATATCACTGGCTTTTGTATTTTTTTGAATTCTAAAATCTTAACACACACTATGCTGTGAATTGTTAAAAACTGGTTTTGTTCGCTTGATTGGCTTACTTTGCTACTCCTTTGTTAGCAAGGACTGATGCACACTTTTTTTCTCTCTCTCTTGTAAATTTGTTTTAAAGCTTGATTCCAAATATTTCAAAAGAGGGTTAGACCTCTTTGTAGAATCATGTAGAGTTTTGCTAAAAACCACCCGTTGATACATGCATACATGCTAAGTGGCTGCTCTGTTTTAGCCACAGTGGCATATTGCTACCAGGTAACTACGAGCAGTCTCGCTAGCAATAGCGATCACTGGGAGAATTTAGGTAAACTGAGCCAAAGTATATGCACAAAGCCAGGAAAAACACGCAAGCAGCAAGCATGCAAGCTGATTCCCCCTCTCCAACCCTCCCCTCGTGGTAGGAAATAAAGTCCTCCTAATCAGTTTCCTGCTGCCAAACACAAAAGCCAGTCACAGTCTCATTTGAATAAACAAAAAGATGAAAAGTTCATTCTCCACAGCAATCCAACCTTCCAGGCTGTCCACTGCAGCAGGCCTAGGGACAGAAAGGGAAAGGCAATGGACAGAGACTCCCAGAGATCAGAAGGTGGAGCAATCAAAACTAAAACCTGCAGCATCTTGGCAGGAGACTTTTCCTCAGATCCAAACGATTTTAAAAGTTGCCTTATAAATCTTATAGTAAAAACACACATTGTTTGTGTTATTTAATACATGTAAGTTTTTAAATTGTGGGATACAACACATGCTAAAGTACATGTTTCTATTTATTTTACTATGGATTTAAGTCCAAAAGCGAAACCTTTTGTGAGTGATATTCAAACCTTTTTGAAAGGTCTGTTCATCTTCAGTAATGGATTATTAAATGCTGCTTGTCTCTGGTTGCCATGGAATTATTTCTTTCTTCTTTTATAAAATTACAATGTAAAAATTTGAATTCAGTTCAACCTTTGATTTTGTAATTCACATCAAAAATACATTAAACTATTTTTCTAATGTCATTGTCCTGGGACCAAATGAATTAATCCAATTCAACATAAACATTCACATAAAAAGAAAAGCAAACCTATAAAATATTAGCTGAAATACAAAAAAGGCAGAGCGTACCTATATTGAATCTTTATTGGTTGAATAGTAAGTACTACTTTCAAATAAATAAATGAAAGCTTTTTTATGTAAACAAGTATCTTTAAAGAAGCCATGTTTGAGCTAGTGGTAGTCAGGCCACTGTAGTTGTGCAATTTACATAGGGGGTTTCAATTCAAGAAAAGCAAGTTATCATATTAATGGAAACAAATATAAAACTACAGTCATGTTTAAGGTTTACTGTTATATAATTATCTTATATCAACTATTTTGCTCTCTCTAAGCTTTTCCTTTACACAGTGTCAGAGATTGAGTAAGAAAACCAGACACAGCGAGTACTACCAAAAAGACAAGAAAATTGCAGTTGCTACAGGTTGAGTAATGGCAGTAACCTTCTCCCTCCCAGCTTCAGAAGTTACCAGCTTCTTGTGGAATTCACATATTCCCTTGGTAATAGCAATGGAAGGAGAGAACTAGCCTCGGTCTTAATTGAGCAATTGCACGTTTACATGTTTCTTCCATCAAACCTAAAAAGCGATAATTTATTCTAGCAACTTAGAGTTCCCCAAGCCCATAAGATTTTAGTTAATTGGCTGTGTTGGATGAAAGAAAGACTAGGAAAATGGATTCCATCCTCTGAAGTTACTTCATTCTCCTGAAAGCATTACCAACAGAGCCTTCTCTTGTTTGTGGTGTGGGTCATGGGGTCAGGCTTTCCCACATGCTAGGTAAGTGTGACATCCAATTCCCAAAGAGATACTCAGACAGACTATTGAAGCTAGAATTTTATAGTGTGCATAATTAAGTTCAATTAATGGCAAACAGATAAAAATTTAGAACATTATATAAAACTAACAAATGTTAAACTGCTTTCGTTATCTCCATGTTCTTTTAGATTACTTACTTGATAAACTAATGCAATGTTTTCTTTGACATCCCTTTTTTAATTAAAAATTTTTATTTATTTTACATACCAACCACAGTTTCCCTTCCCTCTCATTCTCACATCCCCTCCCTGAGCCACTCCTCAGAAAGGGTAGGGCCTCCCAAGGGGAGTCAACAAAGTCTCATCTATCCAGTTGAGGCAGGAACAAGTACCTTCCCGCTATATGAAGGTTGAGCAAGGCATCCCACCATACCGAATAGGTTCCAAAAAGCCAGTTCATGTATTTAGGGGCCCCACAAACAGACAAAGCTACACAGCTGTCACCCACATGCAGAGGGCCTAAGTCAATGCCATACAGGTAGAACACCTTTGATATTTTAGGCATAATAAATAGGGCAAAGCATATTAAACTCCTACTATATAAGCACATATCTATGTAGTAATAGGCATTGTACCAAGAGTTTTTTTCCCTACAAATTAATAATCAGCATCTTCTTTGAGAATCTGTTCTCAAATACGTTTAATTATGTAGTGTTATCTTTGATCTACAAGACTCAGATTTCTGGGGCATTGCTAAATTCATTAAAAATGATCATGCACAACAGTGGTTCTCACCCTTCCCATGCTATAACTCTTTAATATAGTTCCTCATGCTGTGGAGACCCCAACCATAACATTATTTCATTGCTATTTTGTGACTGCAATTTTTCTCCTATTACGAATCGTAATGTAAACATCTGTGTTTTCCAATGGTCCTCGGTGACCCTTATTAAATGGATGCTTGACCTCAAGGTTGAGAAGTAATGATGTACTAGTTCTTACTTTCCTATGAGGAAGATAATACAGTTTTCACTGGACAATTAAGAAGCTTGGGAATAAAGTGATTATGTAATGTGCTCATGGTGACGCTATTAGGGAGAAGTTGAGCTCAGACTTGACTTCTATCTGCTTTTAGATTTGTAACCTTACCATATCCTTATATGAATGAAAGACAGTTGCTCCTGGATAAGACAACAGACTAAGTGCAGTGAATAAAGTAGACTATAACTATTTGTTTTTATCCTGGTAAGGAAAATTGTACTTTCTCTTCAGACTCAAAATGCCTAAGACTAGAGCCAACTCCCTCACCTTCTGCCTTTTTTTCCTTACTTGGCCATTCAATATTCATTTTAAGAAGTTTCCTGGCTCTTTTATAGTGGGTAAATAACACATCTAGAGGACAGGTACTTTAGCTATGAATACCAGATCAACTCATCATTGCTTCTCTTTTTTGCTGTATCCAGACACAGTCCTGTATGATGGGAGATGTCATTCTGTAAATATGTTTCTCATACTGTTTAATGAATAAAGCACTGTTGGCAATAGGAAAGCAAGAGAGGAGTGACTAGGAGACAAGGAGGAAAGAGGAAGTAGGAAGGAAGAGTCAACATGGAGAGGCTGGTTAGACCAGACATAGGTCCCATTCCCTGGTAAGACAAAAGCACGTGGAAATATTAGATTAACGGAAATGGGTTAATAATTAAGACAGAGATAGCCAATAAGAAACTAGTACCTGGCCAACAGCATTATATCAAATACAGAGTCTCCGTGTGTTAATTGGGGCTGGCTGGCGCAGTGGCAGGACAAGACCGGCGGCAGGAGGAAAAACCTTATTTGTTACACTTGTAAATGATTCTAGCTCTGTTTGCAGAAAACTCTTAATACTGAGAGCACTGACTCAAGTCTTCATCATTTATACTTAAAGACCAAGACAAATTCTAGAATAACTTGCTACATCTGACCCATTCTAAACACCAATATAAAGCTAATTTTCCAAAAATACTCGATAAAGAAGCCATTCCCGTTATCAGGAAAGATGTTGGCAGAAACAGCAACAGATGTTGACTCTCAGCATATAATTAAGACATATTCTTCTTGAAGACAATATTGATCCTCTATCAAGGCATTTTCCTTGAGATATGTGGTCTAAACACAAAGCTAAAGATGCAAAACTGATCAATGTCAGTTGCTTACTCAAAATATTTAGGCTTTCATTAGGACATCTGGATGCGTTTAGTGACATTTTATTTTCTGGGCACAATTGGCTTCTCCATTCTACCTGTTCACACTGTGCCACGTTTTACACCATAGTCAAATCAACACCTAGAATAGGCCAATCTATTTGTTCTAGCCTAACGTGGTATTCCTCACCAATCTTCTGTGCCATTCTCCAACCTCCCAAACTTCTCTAGCCTCTAGCCACACTGACCATTTCTCCAGCTCAACACATACCTTGTTCTTGTCCACATTGCTGACACTGTGTCTTCCTTCAGGGCCTTTCTGGGACATTTGCAATATGTTATCTTAGTTTATCCTAGTCTTTCTTCAGTAGTTTTCTTTTCTTTTTTTTTTTTTTTTTGTATAGTGCCAGTAATCTTACTTTGCATATATTTTCTTTATTATGCACATGGCATTAAAGATGGTGTTTCCTTGTTCTTTTATTTTCTTCCCTGAACACACTGCATGAAATATTGTTTTATTCACATAGCTAATATCACTACTTAGACTCTATCCCAAATAAGGTCTCTATAAATGTGTGCTGACAGAATTTCACATTGGAGCTTAACTATTATGTCTATTTTTATTAAAAAAAGTATTAAATACGACACTGGCAAGAACAGACCCCAAAGGCCTCCTTAGGTATTCTGTTTCATTATTTAAGGACCCATAGCAAAGGGCAAGCATATAAAGACCACAGTGTGAAAGAGGTCCACATATCACCAGACTTTTCAGATATAGGTCATTCTGAGAATTCAGAGGGAATGAAGAGAATAATTTATAAACAGGGTGGGGTGTGTGTGAAATTCAGAGAAATTGTTCAGTGGTTAAGAGTACATACTAATTTTGCAGAAGACTAGTTTGGTTCTCAGTATCCATGACTGTGGTTTTCAACCTTCTGTAACTCTATCTCCATGAGATCTGGTACCATCTTTCAACCATGATGGTCACTGTGCAAACACACATATTCGTACATGCATATCTATAAACACACACACACACACACAAGTTCGTATATATATATATATAAACACGTACACAATTGTACTTGGAATGTTATTTCACAGATGAGTTTTAAATAAAATGATGTAAAACAGACATTTATTTGCATGGTATTTCTGTTTCCTTGACCATTGTTCATAAAATGACCTGCCCATTTTGAAATTTCAGTCCCTCTCCCCTTTCTTTTTGTGAGATAATTACAGGGTTATACAGCATACTGGTCATTATGAAAATGTGATTCCAGCAAGGTGGTGGTGGCTCAAGCCTTTAATCCCAGCACTCAGGAGGCAGAGGCAGGCTGATCTCTGTAAGTTCGAGGCCAGCCTGGTCTACAAAGCAAGTTCCAGGAAAGGCTCCAAAGCAATACAGAGAAACCATGCCTGGAAACATGGATAAAAATATTTCTTTTTTTTTCCTCAGTTTTGTTTCCTTTGAGTAAACAAGTTTGCTCAATTTTCTTCAAAACTGAGCCAAAATATATTTCATTCAACCACATATTCATTTTCTCTTCTTTAAAAAAATCTTTTAAAAGTATGTTTCTTTTTATATTTTTAATCACTTGTATCTATAAAATCTTTGGTAATCTTGCTTCTTCATCCCATTCCATGATATCAGTATCAACTTCCTGATTCTCAAAGCTACTCTTTATTCTCAGTCTGAACATTTCCATATGGCAAAACTGTTAGATGCCTTTCTGTTCCATTTAAATCTTTGTTTATGTGTCAGGGTATGCTCTTGGGGAGGCGGGGATTTCCTAGATCTGTATCTTGTTTCTTTTCATTATTTTCGTCTCTTATATGACAACTATATTTGACTTTCCAGTTCATGATCTCTAGCGCTGCTCTTTCCAGAACATTCTATGTCTTTCAGTTATTACTCTACAGCAATTTCAACACTGCATCTTCAGAGCTGGTGTTTCTGCTGCACCTCTGACCCAAATTTCCAAGTGATGGCAATCTACTCATTGACTTCATCTCAGATGAAAAAGTTGCATACTTACTACTACCCCAGGGCAATTTCTAAGTTTGTGTGTTCTGTCTCAGGATCTGAAAAGAAATGGGCATCGACCTTTGACCTCTCCCAATTTTCACTGGCAGATCTTATTAAGTGTCACAAGTTATTGATGCTTTCCATGAAATGACCCTGATGGTTTTCCCTCTGTACCATCAGCTCCTAACTAATTCAGGCCCACATGTGCTTCAGTTTTGTGACTGATGTCTTGCCTTTAATATCCTGCCACTTCAACGGCAGCCCAGCATTGCTCTGCCCTCTAGCCTTTCACTCTCTACACTAACAGAACCTTTTCAGACACTATTAAAGCATTCACTTTATCCTTGAAACTACCACACTGCATTGTGTACATGTCAGTTTTTGTTATCAGGTTATTAATTCCTCAAGGACACAAATGACATCTCAGTCTTTCTCATAACTCTGATACTATTACCATGGCCACAGTATGAACTCAATAAATATTTGTTAAATTGGGCATAAGGTATCTGAGAAAAGACCATTCAGCAAATGTGTCAGGCTGCACTTGGCTGGGTGAGATGCCACCTTTGTTGTGACACAGGAAAGTTAAAGAACATTGTTGTAGTTAAGGTTTTATATGCAAGTATAAGCTAAGCTTCTATTTATTGCCCCCATTATTATTTAGGTTTTGAGCAAGGTGTTATTCAATAACATACTGAAAGTTAAGACAATTTGAAAGCATATACTGATCTCATATGTAAGGAAAAAAAACAAAAAACAAAAACTAGTGATGATTACACCTAAGTCTGATTTTCATGATTTCTACCATGTTGTGCTTTACATGAGGGCGAAGAACACACAATAAATAGATAAATAAATACTTTTGTAAACATCACATCAGATATCAGAGTGGTGGTTAATCCCCCTTTAGGAGTTAGGGAACTTCTCACTTCAATCTAAAGTTCAGTGAGTAAGCACACACCTTGCCAGTGTGCTTTTCTTTGTAGTGATCTGACATAAGTTATATGGTAGATACATGTAACATGTTGAAGTAAGAGAAAAGCAATTATTATACAAAACAGATTAAGATGGAAAAGAAGAAAGACCATGAAACCGGAGATGTGGAGGGATTTAGTGTTGATAGCAGCTTCACAACTAGATGTATTGAGACTAATGCTAAACTACTGAGTATTTTATCATGAAAATAATGGTACAGATGCCTGCTTAACAGTTCCAGCAGGAGTATGATGAATGACTTAGACCAACCAACAAGACCTACAACGGACACGGTCAAAAGCTATGAATTCTGATTTAGCATAGCATGCACTATTTTATTTACTTTAGAATATTCATCAATGACCTAACTGGTTCCAGGCAACATGGTATCTTTCATAATACTCTACCCTATGATAATTAAGAGACCTAGCAAAACACTGATTCAAGAATCAGCTACAGTCTTTTGAAAAAGATCCTTTAAATGGCCCCTAGTTTTAGCTGTCCCTTGTATCCCCTCCCTCCCGTATTCCCCCCCCCCCCATTTGAACCTCCCTTCCAGGCCCAATCTACCCATCCATAGCTATCTATCCCAGTTCCCCTTCCTAGGGTGATCCATTCCTCACCCTAATCTCTTACTCTACACCGAACCACTGCGGTTGCATGTTACAAGATCATCAGTAAGTCACTGATATGGTTTAAAAGGAGATGGACACAGAAGGTAAAGAGCTCAATTTAATATTAAAGTGATAACTTACATCTTAACATAAAATTGAGAGTAATTTGTCATTATTAGATTCAGTCATCTGCCTACCTAGAGAGCATAAATTATGTCAGTGTGCTCAGTAACGACAAACCTTAGTAGTTAATGATTAAATCTTGTTGTTTACGGCAATATTTCAGGGTTTCACACCGCTCTGTATTCTTCACATTCAGCTGCTCACAGCCAGCATATTCTATATATAAAGAAGGACAGAGGGGCTACATGCTGCTGCCCTTGTTATAACCCAGGAATAGGAGAAAACAGACATCCATTCTATCAAGTAAATTCACAGTTCCTTTGTTAAAAAAAAAAAAAAGTCAAGGGTATGGTGAGATGGCACCAGAACCACTGCAGGAGATGGTTGCTATAACAGTTACATATACATTTTTAGTTTCTTTTAAGAATTTTTATTGTGTACTAAGAGATATGGCTCAGTGAGTAAAGGTGCTTGCCAAGCAAGCCTGAAAATCCAAATTTAATTCCCAGGACCCACGTTTTATAAAGAGAAAATCAACACCTATAAGCCATCTTTTGAACTCTGCACATGCAGCATGGAACACACACACACACACACACACACCATGTGTTGGACACTAAATACATAAATGTAAAAATTAAATAAAAATGTATTATGTCTATATGTTTTATTTTTACTTGTTGAGACAAGGTTTCTTTGTGTAGCCCTGGCCTTCCTGGAACTCTCTCTGTAGACCAGGGTGACCTGAAACTCAGAGATCCACCTGTCTCTGCTTCCCAGGTGCTGGGATTAAAGGTGTGTGCCACCACTGTTAATATTCTATAGAGTTCAGCTAGTAAAACCATTTTTAATGATACATACAACATATTCTTTATGGTTATATCCATGCAGTAAAGGTTCATTGTGCACTCAATTCCATTACAGTTGGGTAATCTTTGAATATTATATAAAAAAATTTCAAAATTCTAAAACAAGGATGTATTCTATCCTATAGCCAATATACTAGCTCTAAAGCTAAAAATAACATAATAAAGGAAGCAAACATAATAAATAAGGCATTACTTTCCTCTGCTAACTACAAACTTTTCAGATTTGAGGAAGATGAATATATGTTGAATCTAAATGGGGAAAATATTCTTTCTGAGGCGTCTCAGAAAAGACACGTTCAATTAATTATTTATGTAACATGGTAACACTTTTTCTTTCCTTACAGACTATGTTTGAGATCGAGGTTATCACTGAGACCTTAGTTGGGTGGGGCTTGGAAGGAACTGTTTTCTAGGAACACTTGGTGTGAAGAGAGGTTCCTAAGTGAGCAGGGGACCAGAGCAGCCGAAGCACAGAACCTTCAGGAGCACTGGTGTACAAAGCTGGGAGGAGGGACTTGTCACAAGCACCACCCGTCATTGCAGGATTTGACACAATATCCTCACAGTTTCGAACTTTATTAAAAGCTAAATACGAGCCCACCATGTGCACATAATTTTCACCCAATTTCCAGCTGCTAGGCTATTTCTACATTTCAGATATTGTCAAAGAACGCCAGCATGCCGATGACTTTTTGAGATCTTGGTTTCGATCATTATGTGCAAAAAAACAAAAACAAAAACAAACAAACAAACAAAAAAAAAACCAGAAGTGACACTTCCGGCACTTGACAATGGTAATTTTTGAGGCATTTCTATGTAGCATTTAAAGGTGACTATCTATCCTCCATTCTCACCCGTATCACGTAAGTGCTCTGATGTGCCACATCCTCACCGGCATTTGTCGTTTTGGAAATAGACATCCTTAGTGGAATGGCACTACACATAATTGTAGCTCACAACTATCCTTCCCTGATGATTGGTGATGCTCAATAATTTTCCCCCACACTTGGCAGTTTACATGTCACTTTTAGAGAAATATCTGTTTAAGATTTTAGGACAATTTTAAAGCAGGCTAATACTTGTTTTACAATTGATTTCCAGAAGTTTCTCACCTCTTTATTATCTACAGTTTGCATATATTTTCCTCCATTCTTTATTATTTCCTTGGTGGTGCACAGACAGTTTAGAGTGTAGTGCCATTTTCATCAATTTTTGCTTTTATTGCTTCTATGTTATAATCACGTCCACACAATCATTAAACTGGCCAGTATCACATGCTTCCTTGTTCTCAGAATACAGATAAACAGATTTAAAAATATGGCCTGTGCGTGGAATGTAATGTTATTCAGCTTTTAAAAACATGAATAAAAAAAAAAACCCAAAACATACACAACAAGAAACGCATTGTGCTAAGTGAAATAAATTCCTCACAGAAGGACAAAATCAGTATGAGTCCACTAATGGGAGACATCAACATCACACAGTGGGTAACACCGGCTGGAAGGAGGGGGAGTGAGAAAATTTGCCTGAATTTATGTAGGATAGACCAGTTCTAGTGAAATCATACCCATGGTCAACAACGTTGTTTAAAATCCTTAAAAATCATCTGAGGGAGGCTTGGGGCATAATTCAGCAGTAAACTGCATACTTAGCATGTTCAAGGCCCTATGTTTCATCCACAGTATTCAAATCAAATTATTCCCGAGATGATTCAGCTGTGTTAAGTGTTCTTGAAACAATGCAACAAAAATGAAAACCAAAAAAGATTTTCAAGTGTAAGACAGGATGCAAATCAATAGATGGCTGAATTTTCAAAATGCCTTATTTTCTGAGGGGCAGAGTATAGTATGGCAAATAGACTTCAGGAACACAATGGTGGTAGAGAGAGGGACAGTCACTTACTTAGAGCCAGGATTAATTTCCTTGTTCCTATGAGGCTAAGTGTTAGGAAAGATTTTCCTGGCAGCTTAACTCAAACCATATATTGTGGAGATCAAGACTAGGAGCACAGCCAACCTTTACTAATTTCACCCACACAAGCGTGCATACTCTTACATATGTGTTTACACGTGTCCATAGGCACCCACACACATCTGCTGCATGTTTCCATTTTCTTTACAAAGGTGACCTATTTGGTTCATCTTGGTACATTTGGTCTTGAGATAAGTTTTCTAGTACTCATGTTCATTGTTCAATTGGTTGATTGTAGGCCATATGTATTAATTAGAATAGAAAGAAGTGAAGAAACCCCATCTCTAGAGGTGGCATATTCATTTTAAAATTCCAGAAAGAATGCTACAAAGTGATCACAGTATCCTAGGGAGTATCTTAAATACTATTAACTACTTCAGTTTCTGTGAGAATCATAGACAATACTTTCTGTGTAAATGTGTGATCCAGTATAGGCCCTCATGAAATAATCAGAATAGTGACTCAAACTTCATGGACTATCTATGTGATCACAGCCCAACACTTCGAAGGAAGCCATTTAAGATAAAATTAAAACAAATATAAAATACCATTATTTCAAAAACAAATGGGATAAACATATACAGAGCAACAACAGGAACAGAAATGCAATAAAGCTGTAAAACAGCAACACAACTTCACAGCCTGACATGTCCATCTCAATAAGCTTCTCATAGGAAATACGGAATACTTATACATTTTTAGGGATGTTTTAACTTCTCCTTATTTATCTCTTGAGTCACTCTGAGTAAAATGAATACAGTAGATTTCACCAGAAATTAAATGAAGAATAGTTCTGGGTACACAATGAAAGGCAACGCACAATTACCCAGAACTGACACATTACACAGAAGAAATAAAAGCACAACACGATCATTTCAGTTCTGGTAGATAGATTACCTCTCTGGGAGGATCTCATTTTACCTGGTATTTAAAAACTCTTCTGCCTGAATAGTTTGCAGGGCACTCGTAAAGCTTAAGTAAATCCTTGTTAAGCAAGGAGACCCACCACCACCTTCTCAGGGCATTTGCTATGGATGCTTGCAGTCCATGGGAGTACAGAGGAAATGGTTTTCAAGGTAACATCATCGGGGGCTCGAAAGACAAAGGGAATATGATTAAATTCTTTAAACAGCAAAACAACTGGCTGGTACAGCATGGACTTCACCATCGGACTCTTATTTCATGAGGATGGAAGAGGTAAAATACTGCTTACAGATTGAAATCTTGAAGTGAAGACTACCACGATGTAGTAAATACTAAATTTACCCAAACAATGGACAGAGGCATGGCCTACTTTAGAGAGCAAGAATGAAGATATATGTGTCACCGAAGAAAGGTTTGAGCTAATTAATGGGTGAGGGAGACATATTTGGGCTATAAAATAAACAATTCTAATAGTTTTAAATGGCTCTCTACCCCTTCCTCACATTCCTTGGGGTCACTATGGAGATACACAGGCCATTAGGCCTAATGAAACTTTTATCATTACAGTACAAAGTAATATTATTTTGTTCTGCAGGGAATGCATGGAAGGCCTTTCTTTACAATTTTTGGCCATCCTTTTGGTTCTTTGGAAAATTTCTACATCGTCCATCATTGCAGTTCATATTTCCCAGATGCAATATTTGGCAGAACTGAGAAAGAAAACCTCATCTTGTTCATTGACCTTGTTTTAACAAGACACTGGTGGTTTCACTCTCTATTGGCTGTTTATTTTTTATTTTTTTTAAATCTAGGGTCCTATTTAGGAGAAAGTGATGCTCCCGAGTCAGTGAGGAAGTCCTTCTGTCCCATTCACATCGAGTTGCATTAGTTGCTAAAGGCTTCATTAGTTGCTAAAGGACTTTTTCTCTTTCCTCTTCCTCCTCATCCTTATTTTTATTGCTGCTTCTTTTTCTTTTGCTGAAGGGTGCTAAGCTGGGAAGTTTGAAAGCCCATGTCAGAAAGATGTCCCCATTTTAAGTTGCTATTTATTTACTTAAGAAATCAGTCATGACTTTGGAGATTGCCTTATATATTTAAATTATAGCCAAAAAAAAATCCCACATGACATTATTTCTGGAATTCATGCTGCTGTTTAAAATAGTCACTTAGAGAAATCAAGGATCTCAAAAAGAACTATAAGGGAATGAACTTTAATAGGGTTAAAACAATTAAACTCTTTTACTTTCACCTTTTATTTTCTTTCATGACGAGCAGAACTTCCAGCGTAAATGAGTAGGAAAGCTGCCATTTTGCTAAATTTCCTTGCTAACATGTGACTGTTAGACCACAAAGCAAATACAAGATTTTCAGATCTACATAAATTACTTTGAATTCAAATGAAACGTGAAAGCAGTTCGTTCAAGAAGCCAGTTCATTCCATGACTGTGATTTGTTTTCAGAGGCACGGTAGAATTTCTTTGTTTCTTGGATCCTGTAGTTCAAACTCTTTAGGAAAAATAAAAACACCCCAGAACACATCCTGCTTCTGGGGCCTCTGTGATCACAACATCACATCCAAATGTACTTAGAGTTCCAGAGGACACAAAGGCATTTCTGACTGTTATCTCATTTTTCCACTGAGTCCCTTCTGAGCTTATGTAGCTAGCACAACTGTGTCTTTACTAGTTTGAAATGCTGGAGACATCAGTAGCATTCTGTGATGGGTACACATATTCTTAAGAAGCCCTTACATCTATTGTTTTGTATTGTAAACTAAACCCTGCATGCTTGATTGTTTTATTTATTTATTTATTTATTTATTTATTTATTTATTTGGTATCTCTTGCTAGAATTAGCCACTGAAATACTGTGCTTATGAACATTTCCCTTTTATACTTTGTTGGAAAGTCTCTCCAGTGGAAAATATTCTCATTTACATTTAAAAGTTTCAGCACCAATTCCTAAACAATGTCTTTGAGATATCAGCTGCACAGGGAAGGATTAAAGGCTATTTGAAGCTCAATAAGACCGGCTTTTTATGTAAGACAGCTTTTTAAATTATAAATATTACTGAGAAATTTAATTTCAACAGCTCTAAGCAGACATCTTAAATGAGTGAATTCACTGTTACATGTAATTTTTATACCTGATAATAATAAAAGCACATATATTTATTAAGAAAAATCTTTGCCCTAATTGAGTAAGTCAATACTTAAGAATACTTTTGGAGTCAGAATTTTATATTGCAAGAGAAAAACTAAGTGAAGTGACTGAATAATTTGTGGTTAAAAAAAAACGATGACAAAATGAGCTGCTTTAAGGTTAGTATACTGTAATAATTTCACATAGATCACAAAAATATAACATCCTTGGGTTCCATGGATATTCTTCTGAATTGGAATTATAGAGATCTTGGAAGTGTTTCACACTGGGATAAATGCAACCAGATACATCTAAGCATGGTACATGTTCCTTCCTTTCAAATTACACCTACAAGTAGAAAAGAAGCAGTAAAACTCACTCAGCATGCATGTCCACTGGCTTTTGGATATCACCTGAGAGTAACTGTGGGAGAAACACAATAGCAGCAAGGAACTATGACAAGGAAATTGGCAAACAACCTGTGCTCAGTGTCTGTGAAGTCAAAGGGAAAGCCTCTGTGTTTGCGTCCTTGGTTGTCATGGGCTGCTCCTTGGTTATTAGGTGGTTGGTTCAATGAGTGGTGTTTGCCTTGCTTGTAGCCACTTGTGCCTCCAAACTGCGACCCTTTCGCTGAAGGGTCGGAAAGGAAGGGACCTTTATCTCCGACAACAACCTTCATCTCAAGATGAGATGTCAAATGTGTTCCCCAGTGACTACTCCTTCCTTTGAAAGTTACAAGGTGCGCAGAATCATGTTAGCCTCTGACATCAAATGAAGCTCCATTAAGATGTAAAGAACAGGGGAAATTCAGGAAATGTTAGCCTATGAGGAATAAATTAGGATTTAGATACTTATTTTTTTTCCTTTATTTCAATTTGAAACAAAGTTGTTTTACATGTCATCCTCAGTTCCCTCACCCTCCTGTCTTCTCCTATCACCCCCGCCAAACCCCATCCCATCCCCTTTCTGCTCCCCAGCGAGGGTGAGGCCTTCCTTCCATAGGGAGTCTTCAAACTCTGTCGTATCATTGTCTAGGCTGAGGAAGCATCACTCTATGTGGGATACTGATTTTAAAAATGACTTCTCAGCCATACTGTCCACATACTGTTAAGGATTTACTTCATTTTACAGGGTTTCAGTTTTTTATTAGATGAGTATTTGAAAATAGCTTTAAAACTCAAAATTTCTCTCTCTCTCTCTCTCTCTCTCTCTCTCTCTGCATTTTGCCTTATAAAGTTAAAAAAAATAATAAAAAAGCACATAGTACATTTGGGCAAGCCCAGAGAATTCTGACTCTCAAAGAAATGCAGGGAACAAAGCCTTTCCTTTTGAAAGAAATAAAACATAATTCTGTCTCTACCCACTTACTGGCTATATGACCACAGGTACATTACTTAATCTTTCTAAGTCTATTGAAAAGCTGAAAAAATAAAGCAATATTTCTCAACCCCTTTTACATTAGTTGAAATGAAGTGAGGATTGCACTAGCTGCTTAAGTTCTTCAGCAGGAAGTCAAATGATAAAAGAGGGGGAGTTTTCTCTGAGATATAGAAAAAAAAATTTCATTTAAATAAAAAGAAAAGGAAACAAATTCTTCTAATGTATTCTCAATAATGGACTTTGTAGACAGATTTTCTGTTCTGCCTGGTCCCACAGCCATTCCGTCCCAAATAAACACACAGAGGCTGCTATTAACTATAAACAATGGCTCAGGCTTCTTATTGGCTAGCTCTCTCTTAATCATTAACTCATTTCTATTAAACTTATGTATTGCCACGAGGCTATTGCTTACCTGTAATGCTCTGGCATGTTGCTCCTTCAGTGGCTAGATGGAGTCTCTCTGGTTAGCTGCTCTTCTCTCCTTTCTCTCCCAGAATTCTCCTAGTCTTTTAGCCCCGCCTATACTTCCTGCCTGGCTACAACCTGCCTGTCCATTGTCTGAACCAGCTTCATTCACAACCAATAAGATAAACACATATTCCCATCATGCAGAAGGACATGCCCCATCATCCATTGATAAATACTGTCCAGAAGATGGAAACGAAGCACATTTGTCCATCAGCTTTTGCCAACTGGTAGATGACTGCTAGAAGTCAGGATGTATACGTGGGCAGCAAGTCCACATATGTAGTATAATATAATACATACATACATACATACATACATACACACACACACACACACACACACACATATTTGATGGTAAAGATGTAAAATTCAATGTGAAGCTCTATAGATTCATATATTTGTGTAAGTATATATAAGTCAAATATGAACAGTCAATAAATACTGAACCTTTGTAAAATGCAGTAAATCCTTAACAGTATGTTAAGTATGGCTGAGAAGTCATTTTAAATGACTTATACTTATCTACCTGTCTGTCTGTCTCTGTGTGTATGTGTGTGTGTGTGTGTATAAGTACATATAAGTCAAATATGAACAGTCAATTAATACTGAACCCCTGTAAAATGGAGTAGATCCTTAACAGTATGTGAACTAAATGGCTGAGAAGTCATTTTAAATGACTTACATGCACACACACACACACACACACACACACACACACACACACACACACCCCTATATATATGTTTGTTGAGATGTATGGACTTTGGGTATGGTTAATTTTGGTATATAATATCTTTTTTTCCAAAATTCTTAAATAATAAAGTTAATTTAACAATTAAAAAGAAAAGAAATAATAGAGAAGGAGTCAGGCTTGGAATATAAGCAGCGAGTCTTCATATTCCTGGCTGCCTGACCTATGTACCTGTAACTACTATGGGAGGATCAAACTGGGAGACAGGGAATGGTGGGATGGGAGGCAATACTGGAAGAGAAGGTTAAAACTAAGGGCCATGCCAGGAGTGGCATCAAAACCTAATACAGTATCATCTTCAAATATATACACATGTTAAACAAATGTAATTTGGAACCACCAAACGACAGGGGAGACAAAACCCCAACTAGATATCTCTTGCTGCTAAATTAAACCTCCAGCACTGGGAATCGGATTACATCCAATCAGGTTCTTGGACAAAGTGGCTCCATGGAAACCCCAAACAATCCAGGCTATTGCCAGGGCTATTGGTTCATCTCCACAAACTGATGGTAAAGCCTATTGCTGAAAAAGCCAACCAACATAACTCACTGAACATGGCACAGTTGGGCTGGTGGCTACCTAGAGCCTTCTCCTCTACTGACAGGTGTTTGTGGAACTGGAATGAGCTCTGCATGCTAGCAGAGCAGATAGCCAAACACTAACCTGCTTACAATCACTGATCTGTAGTGATGACTTGCCTACAAGATACCCTGGGGCAACAGTGACACAAATGTAAGAGGAGTAACCAACCATCCACTATCTGATTGACTTAAGGCCACTCCATGAGAGGGCACCCAGGCCTAGTACTTCCCCAGTGGCCAAGAACCTGAGACTACACAGGCTATGGGCCTATCAGAAAACCAACTACTACTGTTCTGCTAAAGATTACTTCTGTCATATAATGATTAATGTTCTGTGTGGGCTTTTTTTTATTAAACCTTATAGATCTTTTGCTTATATTAGTATGACTTCTGGTTCTGTGTTTTGATGGGATATCTGCATGTACAACGTGTCTCTGTATGTGATTCTTGTAACTTTTCTTTGGTTCTTTTTGTTTTTCTTTCTGTTTTTTGTGTTCCATCCTAGTCTGCTTTGTTTTTATTATTATTATTTAGATACCTGATTGTTTTCTACTGAGGAAGGAGAAGAAAGGTTATGGATTTGGGTGGGTGGGGAGGGTCTGAGAGGAGTAGGGAGAAGAAAATATGTAATCAGAATAGATTGTATGAAAATTATCCATTTTGAATAAAAAAGTTACGTTACAGATACTTCTCAAAAGATTATTTACATTCTGTGAGACATGATTAAACACATACATTATACCAGTTAGCCCATCACTAGTAAGGAACTCTCTCACAAGCATCTTTCTTCTGCTCCGAGGATAAAAGGTATCCATGTCAAGGTCAGCATGCCTTTCAACCTAGTCTTCCTGTTATCCTGACAGTTTCCATTCTTACCCACACACACTGACTTCCTTCTTACACCAAATCCCCCCACATAGAGTAACTTCATTTTAGCCAAAGAAGAATATTAGCTTTAAGCTGTCAGTTGGACCTTGAAACTTTCAGAAGATGTGAGAAGATTTGGATGGTTTGTGAAATGATCACAGTGCAAGAAGAAAAATGTGTATCTCTCCCAAACACACCCCCTCCACACACACACACACACACACACACACACACACTTAAATCTGCTAAATACACGGCAAGAATATTTTGTTCTGGTCAGTGACACCAAGGCCACCAATTTCACCAAGTAGTATGTATTGCGGTTTAATAAGGATCAGGATAAACAGATAGGCCGAATACATGTTTATTCAGGGAGAAATAACTTACAACCTAGACAGATGAACACCAGCAAGTTCCACCGGATGTTCCCCTCTCCCCGACCTGCCAGCAAGAGAGCCTTCCCTGCTCCTCCTCAGACCTAGTTCCACAGGTCACTTCTGCCCCTGGCTCCACCCCCCAATGGGCTACAGTAGGAGACAAAGTGAATAACCCACTACAAGTAAGTTTTAAGTGAGATTCCCCAGCAGTGACGAGCATATATTGCTCCTCTAGAGAACTTAAGACCTTGTAACGGTGCACATATTAGGAGGGTCACACCTGTCTATGACTGCAGCTCCAGGGATGCATTATCTCCCCCCCAGTCACCCTGAGCACCTGGATCTACCCCATCCTTCCCCATACAAATGTATAATTAAATATAAATCTTTAAGAAATTTAAATATTGACTCCTACTCTCCCCGAAGTGATCAGATTAGATATGAAGACCTTTGGGAAGTGATTATCATGTAAAGTTTGAGCATCCTCTGGCACAGGATTAGTGTCCCTCTAAAACAGGCCTGGGAAGCTTGTCTATCAACCCTTCCACCAAGGGAAGACACATAGAAGATGCCACTTTTTAACGAGGAGACTCAGTCAGCACAGATGTGTCCCTATATTGGACTTTCCAGACTCTAAAACTGTAATTAATGCATTTCTGTTGTTTATGAGTTGCCTGACCTTAAAGTATTTTGATATAGCATTTCTATTGCACTGAGATAATAACTAGAAACCTGTATGATAAAGAAAGCACATGCTTCTACTTGAAGTCCAATATTTTTGATACTATTCAAGATCTACCATCAGGGTTGGAATAGTGTGTTTGAACACAGATCAAGTAACACTATTCTCACCTCCTGAATCCTGACCCTACTGTTTTTTCAGATGCTACCTCAATATGTCGTGCTGTACAGCAGCTGGTCAAAGCTGCACAAAACTCCTAAAGCACCGTGATATATATTAGAAAATAAAATGTTTGCCTTTTAACAATTTCAAAATTATCTTGGAAGCTGTTTAACTGTCACATCAAAATAAAGCCAGATTAATGACGAGAAAGGATGCAAATAAAAGCCTTTGAATTATGAAATTATAAAACGTATAAAATGGAAAAGAAAAATCTCTAAAGGCACATGAATGGGGAACAGGGAGCGCCTGCATTCACAGCTTCCCCTTCTTCAAGGTACAGATAAAGATTTTAATTAGCTCCCTTCAAAACTGTTGTTAACACTAAAAATTTCCATCATCACTTCCTTCTCACATAGTCCTCAAGGATGAGGCCATGCCCAAAAGAGAAATGAAATTCCGTATTCACATTGCAGTGAAAGGGTAGAAAAAATGCAACATAGGCGATATTGCATGTTAGCACGTGTTACCAAGTTAATATTTAGTATTCATCATATATGTGCATGTGTGTGTGACTTATATGTTTTGCTTCATGTATTATACTTAAGAAAATACTAAATGAAAAATATATGCTTAAAGATACTTTAAATAACATATGAGCATGGTGGTGCCTGCAGGCATTTCTAGAAATTGGGAGGTAGAGGATGGATGATCAGGACTTCAGAGGCATCATTGCAACACTAAGATCAGAGAGCCAGTCAGGGCTGTAAGAGACCCTCCCTCAGAAATTCAAAATAATTAAGCAAATAAATAAATTTGCATTTTTAACTTTAAAAAAACATTCCATTACTGAAAAAAGGAAATTTTTCTCCATAATCACCATATTTAAGCATGGAAAAGTTAAAATTTGTTCACTGTTACTATATACATTTACATTTTCTCTCTACTTTCCAATATTGTCTTATCATGGTGAAAAGTGTAAAGACTATGATGTAAGGCTATTTTATTTATATATGCCATTCATTACTAATCATCTTGAGAACTAATTATTATACCTTCAAATATGAAGTTTATGTAAAAAGTAATAAGTAAAAAGTAAACACAAAGGATTTTTTTAAATGATAATATTTTTTAAATTTAAATTTGAAAGAAGCTTGCTTTAGATGTCAATCCCAGTTCCCTCCCCTTCCCCTTCTCCCCTGTCTCCTTCTCAACTCCTATCCCATCCCCTTTCTGCTGCCCAGGGAGGGTGAGGCCTTCCATGGGGGATCTTCAAAGTCTACCACATCATTTGGAGCAGGGCCTGGGCCCTCCCCCAGTGTCTAGGCTGAGAGAGTATCCCTGTATGTGAAATGGGCTCCCAAAGTCCATTCGTACACTAGGGATAAATACTGATCCACTACCAGAGGATTGCCCAGTTCTCCTAACTAACAACACATTCAGGGAATCTGGATTGGTCCTATGCTGGTTTCCCAGCTATCACACTGGGGTTCATGAGCTCCCCCTTGTGCAAGTCAGCAGTTTCTGTGGGTTTCTCAAGCCTGGTCTTGACCCCACAAAGGGTTCATTTCAGCTGGAGAATGCTGAATGGAATTAATTCTTCAGATATAATATGCAGTAACCTTGTTTTCATTGCCAAGGTGACTTCTGGACACACTGAGTGAATCTTCGCACAGAACTGCACCACAGAGAAAACATGTGTCAACCCCGTGGGTGGAAGAGACGTGCAATTTAAAATGTCTAATTACACATTTCACCTCAGGTACACATCCTGGAAAATAAAGAATTTACTGCAGATTAATGTATGCCTTCTTTGGATACACAGATGAAGCATTGAGAAGAAATATGTCTATTATTCTTTAAATCTTCCAAGGAATATATTTAATATTGTTTTAAGTCTTCCAAGTGTCTGTGTCTACCATGTAAAATAAATGACTTTGCCTAAATATCAATGACTCTAAAATATAACAGATTAAACATGCCATCATATGTAGAAATATCACTAAGGACTGCTTTTGATGTCTATGTAAGTTTAAAAATCATGACTGATGAAGGAAAGACCCCAGCAACCCAGAATGGCACCAGTGAAAACTCTGACAAATTATGTTCTTTCTCCCCTTTGCTATATTCTTTCTTACTATCTTTCTGTGTTCTTTCTTCTTTAATTCTTGCATTGTCTATGAAAAATAGAAATATTTCCACTTTTTTTTTTAGTTTTCTTTTTTTTTTGCATATAGAGTATTTTTTATTTAATTTTATATAACAAAGTCCAATTAAATGAAAACAAACATTTATACACAATATTTGGGAATTTGGGCGTCGTTCTTTCCAAACTACTTCCTGCTGGTAAGGGGCGCTGTCTTGGGGGATTCGAAGAAGATTCAGAAATATTTCCACTTTTAAATTACAATTTGTGCTGGTCAACTTCATTCTGTGGTTTCAGTTTTCATTCTGCATAGAACTCCGTGCTTATTGGATGCCAAATTCCCTTCTCACAGTGCTTCTGCTGTACTCCAGTTTGTAGTACGTTAGGACAGTGACTTCAACGCTGTTCAAACTGGCCATGATTCTAGGATTTGATGATGACGGTGCTACTGTACTGCAGGACAGGTCAGGCTCTCCACAGACGAACTTCCGGGAAATAGAGGAAACAATTGCACCAAAGCGGCCCCTCGAGCTGTATCCAGCAGAAGCTATGAGTGCAACAGGGCATGCGCACCATCCAGCACTGACTAGGGGCATTGCTGATGAGACAGGGTCAGGCGTGGTACCTACGCAGTCTTCCCAGCCTCTGCCTGCATCATTTGCTCCATCCCTTGACCCGAACCTTGCCTTTGCCAGTCTTTAGAGATGCTTATTCAGCCTCACCATGCTACGGTCATAGAAGTGGCTTCTCCTTCACACACATCCATTTATACAAGAAGAACAAGCACCAGCATTTGCCTTGTTTTTCCTATATTCTGAAAGGCCAAGGACACAGAGAGGAAGAAAATAGGACTCTGTTGGCAGGTGTGAAGTCACCTAAGTACTTATTTCATTCTAATCGTTAGATGCTACAAGTAGAAGTTACAGTTCTAGCCTTGTGGTTATTATTGCCTTTTAAAGGTTCTTTGTTCCTTTCTGTAATCCCACTCTTTGTTTTGACAATAATCTGTTTAAGAGGGGCTGAGGAGATGGTTCAGTGATTAAGGTGCTATAACCAGCGAGCCACCCAGTGAGCCTCCAATGAGCCACCTCCCAATGAGACACCTCCCAGTGAGCCACCTCCCAATGAGACACCTCCCAGTGAGACACCTCCCAGTGAGACACCTCCCCAGTTTGTCTTTAGCATAAGAACCAGAGTTTGGGTCTCCAGAACCCACATAAGTGCTAGGTAAGTAAGGCAGCCTTTCAGTGATCCCAACCTCAGAGGACAGAGAAGAAATGCTGGAAACAAGGAGATTCTTGACTTTAAACTTTGGTGTCTACATCCAGTCACATGTCCACACACCAAGTAACACATGAAATATATACATCTACATCTACATATATGCATACACCATACACACACACACACACACACACACACACACACGCAGACACACACACACACCTGCACACAAATGGATAAAGAAAATAAAAAAATTCAGTCTAAGAAAACAAATAAAAGCAACAGCAAATCACTTCAAGATACAGAATGTGATTTAAGCATTATATGCAGTAAATACCACCCAAACCAAACATCTCATTCGTGGCGGAGAAAGAGAGTGCCATCTGGGGCATCTTGGTACAGCAGTGGCCATTTCAGGAGACCAGAAGCTACAGTGCACATTAAACCATTGATTTACTTTTGCCCGGTCTGGAAAGAAAAGAGAAGAAAATATCTGGGTTGCAGAAATAGAGTGACTTTATTGTGCTGGAATGTGACAAAATGGTTGTCTAGGAATATTCTAGAATTGCCAATAAATTATCAGTGGCACCTGTACTGTTTGGTATAGTCTCTATACAGTGCTTGCCTGAACAGAGGATGAGTCACGATGTCCTGACAACCCGTGCTGAATTGGAAGCAAATTGGAGCTATAATTTATAGTACAATAGAGCCCATGACAGAGGCACATGTGGTCCAGGCTCTTTAAATATTCCATAAATAATAGCTGGGAGACGCCGGACTGACACTGAGCAGGGCTGTGTGATGAATCATCAGGTAACTTAAGTAAAACCCTGCCTGATTAAATGCTTTGCTTTCAAGCCACCTGCATCAGTGTCTGCAGGAGCAGGACAGATCAAATTGTTCTCAGGTTTGTTTTGCTTCATGAATGAGTCCCAAGTGTTGTGTGATTCTCGCCATCTGCATTTGCGGCCTGGGGTTTCAGAGCTGGTCCACGGGTAAGAGGGAGCTAAGTCAATGAAGGGACTCATGGCTTGGGTTTGCGTGCTGTTGATTTTATTTTGGTCTTTGTAGTACAGATAATTCATTTTTCTACCCTTCACTTCGGGAGTCTTTCCAGTCTATTCCACCGACCAGTTTCCAGATGCTCTATCGACTAAGCTAATTAGTGGAGTCCCCTTCCAAAGCCGGCTGCTTGCTGAGTGTGGTCATTAGAGCAGGCAGAAGGGAGGACACTAGAGACACCCTAGATGACACACATGCTCCAGCAAGCCATCTTGCAGCCAAGTCACGGGGCATAGTATGGCAGCTGCAGTGACACCAAGCAAAACATTCGCTCAGGTGAACACAAATATTGGGTCACTCATCTGTCTTTTATTTACCACAATGCTAAATGGTGGACTAGACATCACCATCTCTGCACTGGCTCATAGTATCTATTGAACAGCCTTATTTATGTTAAGCAGGCATCTTTTATACAGTGACAGAGGAGCATCACATATGAAATGATACACTTAGCACTAGTAGATACCTTAGAGGATCCTAGTTGCTCTGGCAACTTTTACACTATTAAATGTTCTGAAAATTGTAAAAATGGCCAGTTTTCTTTTGACTTTGTAGGTGAATAGGCACACCCATGCATGGGCAGGATCAAGTCATAGGGTGCAGGATGTCCCACTCCTCCACTCTCCACCTTATTTCTTTGGGACAGGTCTCTCAATGCACCTAGAACTAGGCTGGTAACCAAGAAGGCCCAACTATACTCTGCCTTCCATCCACATCACTGGGATTGTAGACAAGCATGTGGGATTCAAACTTGGGACCTCACATTCGCGTAGCTAGCGATCTTACCTACCGACCCACTATCCCAGCCACCCAATGACTTTTATGCTAGAACCCACATCTCTGAACTCTCATTTCCTCTGACATCTTGATTTTTATCAGTTACTTGCTCATGTACCTTTCTTGCCTACTATACTGGTATCTATTATATGAACATACCAGCTTTACATCTCGCCTATGTTTGTGTTCCAGAGTTCAATATATAATAATTATCTTATATGTTATGCTTGAAAATTAAGTGAATGAAGCTGTTGGTCCAATAACAGAGTGACATTTAAGTAATTAGGAGATGATGAAAACTTTTGACCATAAAAGCGAAAATTTCATTTTCTAAAATGTTTAAGGATTTATCACAAAATAATTTGATGACTGAAAGCAAAAAGTCAATCACATAAAAGTCTAGGTGTAATTATTCATGGGATATAAATCATATTATTACAACAGGGTCACCTAATTTCTTATCCATACCATGTAGACCCATTATACTATAAAAGTGCATGTCTTGAAGTCCATGGATAATGTTATTTTGTACTCAAAATTTGAAAGCATAAAAACAAAAAGCATATTATTCCCCCTTAAAGTAGCTGCCAGTTGGTCCTTTGCATCTTGGTGCAAGGGCTACTCCATTTTGATGTGAAAAGTCAGGTTATCTTTTAAGGATGGTAGGAGAGAAACACAATTACTGTGACCTTAAAAATGTTCATCAAAAAAAGAACTGTGGCTAAGGCAACCAATTTGAGCTGAATCACTTAATTAAGGAGGCACCATCTAACCAACTGATATTATTTATTCCAAGTACCTTTGCTGTGGTTTGTGAACTTGGGATAAGCAAGGTAGCATTTGAACATAATTACTTTGCGAATCAGCTTTGTCATTCTTTTAGATAGTGTCTTTCAATGGACACTTTGAAACATGTTGTATATTGCTATGAAAAACTGCTCATAATTTCAACAAACAAATATTGCTGGATCTTCAGGAAATAATACATTAAAAAATGCCATAAACATTTTGTACCCTGTACCAAAAGTTATTTCTTTATAGCGCATCACTTAGGCTTACTGGGAACTCCGTCAAAGTATAAATTACACTAGAAATATTTGTACTGCCTCATCACCTGTCTACACTTTAGCATATGAAAATATATTCCAGAAAGACATCTTATTGTATTAAATGGATTATGATGCATACACTCAATGAAACAGTATAATGAAAAGTTATACTAGGTTAACACAATGACATGGTATGTTCATGCCTTAAATTGCTGAATGCAAATTTTGTCTGCAGCTGAACACTAGAGAAAAATGTCATCAGTGTAAAATTATATATTAATAAATTATCAAGAGCCTAGGAAGTTTTACATCAGGCTGATGAGATATAATTCCAGTGGTACTTTTTCCTTGTGTTTAATAGAGAACAATAATTTAACATAAAAACTAAAACATCTATACCTTTTGAGATAAAAGTTACTCTCTACCGTGAAGAATCTGTAACAGTAGTCATATCATCTACTCTCCCTTTTTGTTGGGGAGTAAAGTAATAGTAATCCAACCAGCAAACTTTTCATCACTGAGCTACATTTCTACACACTGATATTTCTATTAAATAAGAAGTAAATTCATATCTCAAGGTCATTCCTCAGATAATCACATATCATTTAGGCTGTCTGTCTTCTTGTGTATCCTGCTTGCCTTTTCAGGCTCGTTTACAGGCAACCTGTTACTTGTGTCTATGGATACTATTTTTTCCTTTAGTTTATTCTTCAATGTATGGTCTAAGAAAGACAGAAAGAAAGACAGAAAGACATTTCCTTCAGAAATGAATCTCCAAGAAACACTCTTGAAATAAGACGTACTTGTTTCTACAATAACCCAAACTGATATGAAATTCAGAATATCTTCAGCTATAATATTACAAATCAAAATCTCTTGCAGAAGCATAATTTAAAATCCCCCTGCCTACAGAAAATCTTTGCAGTTCTGGATTATCATTTCTGTTGTAAACCATCTCTAGTGTTTTCTCCAGCAGTGACTCAGATGCATGTTGTCCACTAACCTTTAGATGCTTGGAACTGAACTGCAAATGTAAAGGGGCTTTGGCTGAGGTCTCCTCAAGTGAGTGGCATTATGTTTTAAGTGCTGACTTTGTGAGAACTCACATTTTCCCTTCTCACTTGGAGTTGAAGCCAGTAAATGCACTTTATGCATTATCATTTCCTTGTCCAGAAATTATTAGACATTAGTTTACAAAGGTCACGGAAATCTTATTTCATACTTACTACTATAGAAAGTACGATTAATACAATAAACAGGTAAGCTTTCCCACAAGTATTTTATTAAAATTCTGTATTTCCCAAGATTACGTTTTATAATAAAACTTATATATACTATTATTTATTATTTAGAATCATCATCATTATTATTATTTATATTTTCATTTTCACATTACCCTTGGGATGAAAGTTACCCACAATTGTCATGTTTAGTTAGGAGAAATCCTGTAGCCAATTTCTAGCCACTGAGTTCCAGGGGAATAAAGGTAGCTAGGATCCTAATTGAGGAACATAAATTTAAATTTATTATGATATAAAATATGGGCTCTGTTTTCTTTCTTTCCTTCCTTCCTCCCTCCTCCTCTCTTTCTGTCTTAACCACTGAGCCATCTCTCCAGCCCTCTCTCTTTCTGTTTTAAAAGGGATTTAACTCAGGCTTCTGTCACTTGAGGAAGCAGAACTGGAAACAGCAGGCATTTGATATTAGAAGGTGTCTCTCATGTCTCTCAGGATATTGTATAGGTGTTTAGCTCACTTTTTATGCTGTGTACCTGAACTGAAAGGTACTATTTGAAATACTAACATGTTCAGTCTCATTTGTGATGCTCACATACCTGTGATAAGATAAACGGAAAAATATTCCTGACCAGATTAGAATCTTGAGAAGCTGCCAGTCAATACTGCTTGTCAAGCTTGGATTGATTAAATTCATATAATGTTACATACACATAAACATAACAAATGCAGATTTCATTCCAAGAACTCTAAGTTAATAAGCAGAATAAATCTGTCTTCATTTGTGGTGTTATATGAGAAATATATAAAGTGACCAGCAATTGGCATATATTTGTAAAATTTGTATTATTAATAGAATATTTTCACTAAAATGCAGGTTATGGACTCTACTAAATACTGGAAGCATCATTAATTTTCTGTTGCAGTGTATTATAAAAATTTAAAGGCAGCAATTAACCTGACTTAAGTGTTTCTTACAAGCCAGCTGTTAGCTTATGGATGAAATAATACATTCTCTAAATTATATTTTGATTAGGAGTAAAGATAGCAACCTGACTAAAAATGAAAATTAAATATGTCATTAATTGCAGAAAGTGTTATTGTATGACTAGGCTATTCATTTTGAAAGACTTTAATATTGTTCATTATAGTAAATCTGATTTAAAAGCTACCCATTGCCTAGTTAAATGATTAAAATATTTGCAAGTAATTTCAGGCAGAAATTTTATATAGTATTTTTGCATTTTGATATCATCCATCTATTTTTACATGTGACATATCAATTATTCTACATAAATCTCTGAAAAACTTAACTCAAAACTCATGGCTAATATTTTAAAATGTCACTCTACTATGGATGCATTTTCCTAGCTGACAGGAAAAGTAGTGATATGGGGATAGAAAACGAACACTATTTTTTTTTAAAATACCATATATAAACCTAGCTCTGTACTTGTACTTGAAGAAAAAGAAACTTTCCATTCCCCCCCCCCTTCTTTATCTTATCTTCCCTTTAAAGATGCTAGAAAAGGTAGAAATAGGTAATGGGAGATGTCATTCTGTATATGTTTCTCATACTGGTTAATGAATAAAGCACTGTTGGCCAATAGTAAAGCAAGATAGGTGGGACTAGGAGACAAGGAGGAAAGAGGAAGTAGTAAGGAGGGTCAAGATGGAGAGTCTGGAGAAAACAGAACTGCCATTCCTCCGCTCTCAGTAAGACCACGTGGAAATTCATAGATATGGGTTAATAATTAAGACAGAGCTAGCCGATAAGAAACTAGTAACAGGCCAACAGAATTATATCAAATACAGAGTCTCTGTGTGTTATTTGGGGCTGGTGCGGTGGCGGGACAAGACTGAGCGGGAGGAAAAAAACCTTATTCCTTACAAATAGGTTCTAAGAAGACTCAGTCTGGAAAGGTAAGCAAATTTGGCAAATAACTACACAATCTTGTAGACACAGTGGGGCAGCAATTCTGAAGAATGTTGGTTGGAATGTGTATGATGAGAAGCAGTTCATGTTGCATTAATTAGTTTTGGGACAAGAAAATTGGTAATTTTAAGGTTAAACCACATAAGGATTAGATAGAGATGGAACAGACAGAGAGAGAAGAGAGGGAGGAGAGAGAGGAGCGAGCGAGCTAGATAGGGGGATTCTAACAATGAACCCAGATAAAAGTGGATTATTTCCCCCTCTGCCTGACCTTTGATTTTATTTCCTGAGTGGAGACCTGGTGCAGGCTGTTGGGATAAATTGATAATTTCTCAACAAATTCCCGTTATTCTTGGGTTTGGCTCCAAAAGGAAGACAGTAAACTGTTCTTAATGACCTGAAAATTACACAAGAGTCAGTTGCTGATACTTGATTGACAATGAGAACTGAGAAGAACTGCACCCTCCCACTTTAGAGGGAAGTGGTCAGCCTTCACTGAGATTGCCTCTGTTTTGTTGCAGGTAGTCTAGCCATATCTCCATTCACTCAGGAAGGACAAAATGTTTTAGACAGACATGAAGGACATAGGTTGGGGAATGAAAAAAGAAACCAGGTTGGAAGTTGGCAGTTAATGATGATCAATCTTTCCAATAAGAGTAGATTTGGGAGAGTAAAGTAGCTAAGAACAGTAGTGCAAAGGAAACATGGGACTGGAGATGTTACTCTTCCCTATGGGGGCTGCTGCTGTTCCATAGTGACCAAGAGCGACCTTCTCTTTCCAAAGAAGGCCATGGATGGAGCACATAATATTTTTCTATGAGTTTCTTTCACAATAAACATTTGTATCTCTTCTTTTGTAAGGTATTAAATGGTATGAGCACACATACGTGCGTGTGTGTATGCGTGTGTGTGTGTGTATGTGTGTGTGTGTTCTATTAAGGAATATTGTAAATGGTAAGTGGTATGAATCTGGTCAAATTATTCTTACAGAATGAACAATTAAATATTCAACATCACCAGTTAAATTTAGTAAGACAGATGCACATAAGGTTTGAATGTTGACCTTTCTGGAAGGAGTAGCATTGTTGGACCAGTTCGCTAATCTAATTTGACATATCCCTTCAGAGAGTTTGACTTTTACTGAATTATAAAAGGCTGCTATAACCGTTACTCCCTCTTTAGAAAAAAAATGCACCCCAAAAATAAAGTTAAATTATAAAGGATCATTTGTGATTTTCAGTTGCAAAGCAATTTTGACATGCTACATTTTATGTAAAGTAAAATCACTGAAGTAACTTGGAAATATTTGCTTCCATTTGTTCTCACGATGTTTGATCTCATATAACAAAAACGGAAGCTAAAAAGAATAAGGGAAATTATATTATTGGGATAGAGAATTAAAATCTGTCAGGAGACCCAAACTTTCTTGTGATTGGAGATTGCAAACGGAAGTAGTTTCCTTCAGTTAGCATTCGATGGGCATTGGATAAGTATATTTTCCTATAATTGGGGACTTGTACTCAAGATCCCCTCATTTTGGTGGAGAAATGACAAACGTTCCTTTATGTAGCTATGCCTATCTATTTTACAGAACTATGTGTCTCTCCCAAAGCCGTACTATACAAAGAAAGCAATGGGGGAGTGCAACTTGATCTGGACACATAAAACACATCCAACGTGTGAGAAAAGCAACACTCTCAGAATGGTTTTGGCCATCAGAACCTACTATTGTTGTCTCAGAATTGTAGATCACTGGGTGACAGTAGTGATATCCGTACGAAAGTAGTAGCCTCTCTCTGGATCATTGCCTTTGCAGTATCCTGATAAGTGCAGAAAATAAACAAGGTCCTTCTCTCTCCATACAATGCAATTGCCTGTGGACATTAGTTTAGACTAGAGTGACTTTCACCTGGAAAGAGAGGATTGGATTAAGTATATGGATCTCCTTGGAGCTGTGTAATTATTCTGTATCGATTTGAACTTTCCTTAGTGCAGGAAACTACTGAGCTCCCTTTTCAAAGCTGCAGCCTTAATGTTCTAGGGTCCTACCCTTTCCCCCATTAATTTAGTTCCCTTGTCTTTATAGGAGAATGAATGCTTCCGATAAAGCTTTGGGAAGCACTTGCCTTTTCACACTGAAAATAAAGAACCTAGAACCTGATAGTAAGATTTAAGTGTAGGAGCTTTGCAAGTTCAGAAGGTAATTTTGATCCCAGGTGTCCGCAAAACACGAATATGAAAAACCAGACTCTCCTTAATAACTCAGGGTCCACATTTGCATTTAAATGAAATATCTTTTGAAATGCTTTTTTTTTTTTTTTCTAAAACTGTTCAACAGTTCATTTTATGGGCTTGGTTTCTTTTATTTTATTTTAGAGAAACACCCAATTAAAAAGTTTTACACTGGAGCAGGGAAATCGGGGGCGAGTTCTATGGCTCTCCAGATGGATAAGCTGACTCTTGGTCTATGGTGTTTGGTAACAGCATGATAGATGCTTCCCCTAAGGGACAGGTGTTCACAGGTAACACCCTTGTGCAATAAAACCCTCAGAGGAACAAAGAGTAACACTTGTCAAAAATAATACTCATTTTTAACATTCTTAAGCAGAGCGCCTCTGATTTCTGGAAATTTCTATTGTGCTAATCGGTTTTGTCCTCATTAGTCTACAAAAGCAGCTGCACAGTGAGCTACACAAAACAGCAGATGTTCCCAAAGTGCTACTGGGAAGAACAGCACTTCCCAGACAGCTCAGTTCTATGCTATCAACTTCCGTCAAATTTATGTTTTAATTTATATCATGAGCAAGTCATGAAGGATAGTTGCATGACTCAAAATGCTCACGTTCTTGATGAACTGTTTGTTATTGTGCATAATTCAGTGTACTTGGTGTGCTCACATACATGTGAACATGAGCAGACATTTCATCCCCTCTCCCTTTTCCTTTGCACCTGTGTAAATAGATGGAGGGCCATTATGTCAGATCATATGTCCATAAAAGCCCAAGGATAAAAGGGATGCTACAAAAGCAATGCACCACTCCAGAAGTCAACCTGGTGAACAGCTGCTAATTCATACCTCATTGCAGGGTTTTCTTATCGCCACAGCCACATTTCTCAATTCTATTCCACTACAGCTTTATCCTATTAAACACCTAGACGGAAGGTTGAGTCTTCAGACATGGCTTGCTGAGTGCTAGGACGATTAGGAGTACTCCCTAATGGCTGTTAGAAATCATATGCTCTTTTTGTGTACACACACACACACACACACACACACACACATACACACACACACACACACACACACACAGAGAGAGAGAGAGAGAGAGAGAGAGAGAGAGAGAGAGAGCAAAAGGCAGTGCTAAAAATAAAAGGCAAGAAAAATGTTGGAAAAAGAAGAAAAAGATGCCAAGAATTTCTCAACTATTGGAAAGGAGAAAGAGAATGAAGAAGGAAAATGTGTGTTGTGACCACCAGGCCCAAACCTTTACACAGTTCCTTGTGTCACCATCCCACTCCATTGGAGCAGCTTCCCATTAGTAACATAAAATAATGACCTCACCTATGTTAGTCACAGCTGTTCTTGCTCAAATAGCTGGAAAAGCACATTAATTATCCCAAACAGCTTCCAAAGGGTAAAAAAAAAAAAATACATAAATTTCAGAGAATTATCTGAGTCATTTTTCTTATTAACAAAGAATGTTTTTCTAATAGTTCCTGGCATTGTAGAAACATGGAGTTTTCAAAAAGCTATGGGAATTTCCCATGCCTTTAATCCTAGCACTAGGGAGGCAGAGGCAAAACTATCTCTGTGAATATGGGGCATTCTGGTCGACAAAATGAAGACAAGTCAGAGGAGCATACTAAAACCTTGGCTAAAAACAAAACAAAACAGTGCAGCAGCAGCAACAACAACAATAAAAACTCAAAACATCCCAAGAAGACTTTATAATTACCATGGCTCCTTTGGAAAATGAGCTACTAATACCCTTTTCCTTTGAATTCCAGTTTGAAGGTAAGCAGCTGGTCACATAAGAACGTGAGCATTCATTCCTCTGGAGTCGTGCATCCCGACGACACACTTTTAAGATAACATCTTTGTAATGTATCTACATGTCTTTGATAGTTACCACAGAAGCATTAGAAATATGACTACTGATTCTGGATTCTGTTTCAATGACAATCTTTTGCCCAGTATCCACGATTGAAGGTCTGTGTTCATTGTTGTTACTATGATAAATGTTTACTATCTACTCTGTGAAATTTAAAGGCCATTTATTTCTGCAGAAATAATGAGCATGCACATATGAGAGAGAGAGAGAGAGAGAGAGATGAGAAATGAAGCATCCTTAGTCTTTTCTCTCTCTATTAGAGTGTTCAAATAATCACATCTGTAAGGCCCACAGTGAAGGGACCGTGGAAAATAAATTACAACAAAATCACAACTTAGCTAGTGACCAAGCTGACACCAATAGTCCTGGTACTTTAGATGTCTGTGTCTTCATCCTCAGCCCTTGATTTCCTTCCTGAAAGTGATCACTAGAGAACATTTGTAATTGTAAAATCTTTTCTCCTTGGAAACGTAAATCTTCTTCAAAGCTCCTTTCAGTTTTATAAACTAGAAATGCCTTTACAAAGGGGGTGGGGTTGCTGGGAGCACCCCTTTGAATTGTCTCCGTAGAGGATGGTGGCACTCTGTCTTGAAATCTCTAGGGGAGGGTTAAGAGTCTGATTTCTTCCTTACTTCGCTCCAAGTCATAAAACTATGAGCAGCCTTGGAGATACGAGAAAAGTATCATTTTTTTTCTAGAAAACCAATTAATAAATCAAGAAGAGTCCCCCCCCAGTCCATTTTTTAAGAATTTGCTATTGCTTCAGTGGGAGAGAGCTGGGCTAAGACCCCCCCACATTCTCTTCTACTGCAATAGCCAACAGAAAGTTGGCAAACAAAACAGTTGTTAAAGTGGTTAAGTTCAGAGAAGATGGTTATCCATGTGAAAGCATAAGCACTGCACTTTAAATCATTTAGTAAGCATAAAGTTTGGCTTCCTGTTAAGGACAAATTATGCTTAAACATCTGGTACTCTTCGTAACCCATCCCTAAAACAATAAACATTTATATCTTCAAGGCCAATCTGTGGGTTATAACAGAGCTGTTCAAAAGCTGTGATAGCTACAGAATTGATTTTAAAAGTCAAAAATGATGGGTTTCCTCTTCTGAGTATGTAGTAGGAAGGGTACCACTCATCGGTGATCTTGTGACTCCCCAGGGCTCACAAAATCATTGTTCGTGTTTCTAGGAAACTACAGGGAAGGCTGACTTAAACACCAGGTGCTACAGATGAAAGGGGGGGTAGGCACTATGTCTTTATCCAGCAAACACTACCAGCACTACCACTATGATGGGATCTGTAATCACCCTACATTTGTAAATGAAGAAAAGGCAAGGCTTTGGGTTTCACCTGTCAATCTCTGAAAGAAGTAAACACAATAAATCTAAATAGTTGACTTTTACGGATGAGAAAAATGTCTTCAGTATTTTTCCAGTCTCATACCCAAAGAATTAACTACCACGTTTCTTTTGTCACTGTAAAGGAAAAGTCACTTCTTCATACATTGTTTGTTTGTTTTTTGAGACAGGGTTTCTCTGCAGAGCTTTGGAACCTGACCTGGCATTTGCTCTGTAGACCAGGCTGGCCTCAAACTCACAGATTCAACTGCCTCTGCCTTTGCTTCCCAAGTGCTGGGATTAAAGGTGTGCACCACCATCATCTGGTGAATTCTTCATACTTTGAATTATTTTATGGGATTATAAAGTTCTGAGCTCTACAGGTTGTGATTACTGCCCTCTGATATCACTAAGGCAGGGTTACTCAACCTTCCTATTGCTGTGATCCTTCCTTCAATATCATTCCTCATGTTGTGGTGACCCTCAACCACGTAATTATTTCATTGCTATTTTGTAACTGTAATTTTGATTCTGTCATGAATTGTACTGTAAATATCTGATATTTGACCCCATGGGGGTTGTGACTCACAGGTTGAGAACCATTGCACTAAGGTAACTATAGACAAGTCTCCCTCTCAAATGACTTTAAAACAAAGATATTCTGTTATACACATTTCCTCCCCAAATGGCCTGGTGTCATAGGAAAGGTGTCTTCATTTTTGTTTCTATAAGTTCTAGTTTAAGGCCTTATGCTGGGAAATAGCAAATTTGACCAATATATAAAAGCACTAGTCTTGGAGAGGATGAATATGACAGATTGTTTTTCCTTGTTGTCAGAACAAAGGAAATCCCCTTTCTCCTATAGTTTTATTGACCCGAGCTAAGGTTGCCTTCTAATTTCCATTTTTAAGTGTTTATTTCCACATTTGTGGGCCCCCTTTCTATTCCACTCTATAATTTAGTCTTTAGCCTCACTTTGATTAATAACATTAATTTTACCAAAGCAATATAATTTTGGTTGCAGAAAACACGAACCAGGCCTACATTGCTGCTCCAGGGATGAACATTTTGCTTGAACCGTAGCGGGAGCTCGGAAATGAATTAACTGAGTGGGTAATTCAGTGAGTCAATGAAGCCCAGAGCCAGTCTCTGAGATCTTCTACTTCAGACATCAAAGCATCCCTCCTGAGGAGCCAGAAGTGCCCCTAGGGAGGCAGATTTTCCTCAGGCACCACAGAAGCCCACCTGGGCTCCATGTTTATACTCCTGTCCAGAGACATATTCAACTTCCCCAGAATGTGCTGTTTTTATGCCTTGATCTTACAAATGTTATGTTTTAAACTTAACTATTCTAACATTCATATTCATCATTCATTAGAAATGACTTCCATCCAGTCTGTATGGGAACAACACAAGATTCCTGTGGAGGTCAAGCCAAGATCTTGGCCTTTGGGGTTTTCTGTCTTTTCCTAAATTATAAGCAGTAGTTTTGTGTGCTTATATGTAGACATGCTCTTCTGGAATCTACCATTCTAGATTTCACCCACTTTCAGGGAAATTGTAGCTCTCTCTGCTGTATCCTGAGTTTGCCCTGTTCTCTGAAGTTAAGACTGGCATCCCATAACCTGTAGAAACAGATAGGGCTAATTTGTGTGGTACATTCCAATATCTAATCCCTCAAAGCAGCTCATGCCTAATCTTAACATATGCATTTTGCTCCTTGTCTTTTAAAGTTGTTGTTTCGTTTTATATGTATTCCTTCTGATCTGAGTGTATTTCTGCATCATGTGCATGCCTGGTTCCCACATAAGCCAATAGATGGTGTAGGTCCCCTGGGACTGGAGTTAGGGATAGTTGTGAGACACCATATGGGTTCTGGGAATTGAACCTAGGTCTTATATGGAGGATGCCAGTGCTCTTATCTGCTTAACTGTCTCTCCAGCCCCATTGATCTTTACTTTTTGGAATTTATTTTATTTATTATGTATAATTATGTCTCTCTCTCTGTTTGTGTGTGTGTGTGTGTGTGTGTGTGTGTGTGTGTGTGTGTGTGTGTTGTTGTTGTTGTGCCCAAGGAAGATAGGAGACACTAGATGCCTAGATGCCCAGGATCTAGAGAAGGCCACTTTGAGCTCTTTAAGCAGATTCTGAGAAGTGAACTCCTGTGATCCAAAAGAGTATTTTTACATAAAAATGTTAATAGATTTAAAGTTATGATAGAATTACATCACTTTGCCCTTCCTTTTCATCCTCCCTGCTCTGGCTCTTCTTGGGTACCTTCCCTCCAACCCCTCCCATGAATTCCCAACTCGAAGATTGGTAGCCTCTTTTTATGAATTATTATTGTTACAGCATATTTATGCATCTACAAATGTAGAAATACAGCCTTCTGAGTCATTTTTGTTGCTTGTGTATCCAGAGATGAGCGCTTACTTTGTATTGGATACTCAGCAGACGTGAGTCATCTTTCTAGCCTGACACTTTGTTCTTTAGCTTTTACATTGATTTGCAGTTTCTCTTTTACTGTCCAAATAATTAATATAATAAATTAGGAATACAAATGGACAATCATTTTCTGTGCATTTAACTCATGTCCTGCATCAACAAAGAATAGTCAATTCAAGGTAACCGCAATAGAAGAGAAAGACTGGTAATAACTGGGAATCTACTTCTCTGAAACGGAGATTGGTAAGAGCTGGGCTGTAGACATATTACATCCCTGGAGATATGCAATTGGTCTGACTGGTTGAGAGGTCTTTTCAAATTCAAGAATGAAATTAAAAAACAAACAAACAAAAACAATTCTCTCTTCTGATATCAATATTTACTTCCTAAGTCACTAGAATGCAATACATAAAATTTTATTACTTTTCTTTAATTACAAAATCTTATAAACTTGATTTCTTTTCCTATCTGAGCAATGACTTTCACATATGTTTAGAGCAGCCACTGTAACATGTTCCTCATGACCCTTTCTATGGGAGGATAAGAAGGGAAGCTTGGAGAAACCCTGTGTCAAAAAATAGAATGTAGAAGGAGTTGGCGACATAGCGAAGTGGTAGAGTGAGCACTTAGCATGGTTGATGCTCTAAGTTCAATTGTCAAGTATCTCTCCTCTCCTTCTCCCTAACCCCATAACACTCCCCCCACCTCTCTCTCTCTCTCTCTCTCTCTCTCTCTCTCTCTCTCTCTCTCTCTCACACACACACACACACACACACACACACACACACACAAGAAATTGCAATAGTTCATAGAGGAAATTAAATTTGATGTTTTTTGTGCTTTCTTTAATAAAACTCAGTTAAATATATAAAAACCAATGGTGTAGTACAACATGATCAATTAAAATTAGTTATTAATTGAAAAAGTAGATAATTCTAAATGGCAAACATTTTTATACTTTTTCCTCTACTGGTAACTGGAAGTTTCACACACGCAGTAGAAGTACTCTAGCACTGAGCTGTATCTCCAACCTTCTGAAAAGACATTTTTGAATCTGGGTCCTGCTAAATTGTTCAGGTAGATCATTAACCTTTTATCCTCCGGTGTCAAACTCCTTAGTAATTGTCATTAATGTATCATCTTTACAACCTTTAAAAATGTTTAAAAAGAAGTACAAGCCCTTGGTAGTTGGCTAGCCTTCCAGTACAGGAATAATTTCCCTCTTGTTGAGTGGATCTTAAGTCCAATGAGAAAGCTGTTGGTTATAACTAAAATAAGACATTTCTCCAACATGACTGCATAAATATGACCCAAACAAGTATGACACCAACAGACATGCTAACATAGATAGTGGAAAGTTCAACAGACTTCAATTCCATACAAAGGATTATAGCTAACTAAGGAATGTTGAGAGCAAGAGACACAGCCTGCCCCAAGGAAGAACACATCAGTTGATTATCCAATACCAAATGATCAGTCCTTAAAACATATATGAAGAAGTTAACTAGACTGAGAGAAAGGATATTTACCTACTTAGGATTATTCACACATACACACATATGTAACAACAATTAAAGAAAAAGAAGCCATGAATTTGAAAAGGAGCAATGTAGAGGGATGACATAATAGAAAGCAAAGGAAACATAATGAAATTGTAACCTCAAAGACTTATTTTAAAGTGAAGCACAACTGTAATTCAATATAATCCTTAGAAAATATTACCTGTCTTCTGGCATTATTAATAAGGATTGAGACCTTGACCTTTCTTTTTAAATCTAATACCCATTCTTGAACTTTACATCTGTACTTACAAGATTACATTGTCATTTTCCCTGTTTATTTTTTAAATTTTAATTTTTTTCTGATTTTGTTAAAGTTTCTCTAATTCCCCTTCTTCTTAATTTGAGAACTAAACAGCAACTTTTGCCTGGTTTAAAATGTGTTCCAATATACTTCACTATATCTTTCCCTCAACTTCTATCTTCAACATTACAACATTTTTATGGTGATGTATTTTATTTAAAAATAATAACGATATATTTCTAAGCTAAGAAATGGGTTTTGGTTTCATTATTGGAAGCATTTTTAATTTAATTTTTTCATGCAATATATTTTGATAATGTTTTTCCCCCTCTTCCAATTCCCCCCAGATGATCTCCAGGTTTATGTTCTTTCCCAGTATACCTAAGTATGCAAGGTAGAAAGAGTCAATCGAGCTAATTAAAGCGTCCATCACCTCATGGAATCTTTGTACTTTTGGATGCTTATCTCCCTCTCAATCTCACTGAAACATGAGGTTTCTATACTGGTCTTGGCTTTCACTTGTTACTTATTTATTTATTTTTGTTTTTGTACACACCTAGAACTAAGTGCATCTTGCTGCATTTTTCATGATGTTACAGGCTCTTCTGCTGCTTTACTTTGCTTCCTCTAAATACAATAGGTAAGGATTTCTCATTATAAGTCATCCAAACATGACAAAATTGCCAGGCTAAAAAAGAAAGTTAATGAATATGTTTTTCTTGTGTTTCACACAATTATTGCTGCAATTCTTTTTCTACTTTGTTATCCTGAGTACTTCAGACAGACTATAAAAGTACTTGCAATTTCCCATAACTTTTGTTTTGTTTGGTTTTTAGCTAATAATCTTAACTTTCACCTTAAAACTACCCTGTAGCTTTCTCTTAGAATAGAACAGCCTTAGAGTAGGGTTCAAATGGGTCCCTTATGTGCGTTCCTTATAGGAACTAGATAAAAGTGTCACATTCAAGCTCTGATGTTCAGATCACACAACCAAAAATAACACCAGTCATTGATTTGATAGAGTCTGATTATTAACAACACTTCACTCTAAATTCTTCCTAAAGCATAGGTCTTAATGATATCTTTTTAAGCTTCTCTACTTAAGTGAAATATGTGGTAAAGATCTTATTAAATTACTAAAAATTGGGAAATTATTTAACTGATCTAAGGGTAGAGTAAGATTATAAATACATATGGATTTATCTATACTCTGAAACTGTACCACTTTTTATAAATATTAAATATGTGTAATGCTTTGTTTTCAAAAGTAAAATATTACATAATATCTTACATAGATTACTCTCAACCGAGTTAGTCAAATATACTTTAAAATGGAATAACAGTTACTAAGGAGATCAGTTCAGAGGGGAAAATGCCCAGAATTCTTTTATTAGCGTTGCAAATTGAATTTTTCTGAGTTCTCACTTCTCATAATAGCATACATTTCTTACTTTTTGCCAATTAGAATGATTTACTTCAATTCAACTGTGTATATTTTACTCCAGGCAGATGAAATACTGAAGAAATAAGATATGTAGTGAGCCACTGATTTTATTTCAGAGGATCAACAATAAATGCCATTATATTAAATGCAAAAGCCAACAGAAGCATCCCAAGAAAGATATATGGCAGATGGATGACAGCATTTTCATTATTTTCAGGATCATTTTAAAATTAAAAGAGAGAAAAGCTAGATTATTGGAGACTGCAAATGATCCTGACATCTACTAAACAGAGGTAAAAATGACAAGTACCATGAGTATAGCTTACACATGCCAGAAAGATGTACTTCAATTCTGAGATACTTTGCTGGAGAAGGGATATTCTACTGCTCTATTATGGAAGACAAGACCTCAGACTTATGAAAATTGGTCACAAGCCAATTGGTAAGCTGGATGTATGGCTTAAAGAATAGTCTTTGTAAAAGGAATATCTATTTAAGAATCTATGCATATATGAATAGGTATTTTCTAAGAGACATATTTGTGGATGGATATAACTGATAGTTTAACTATAAATTAATGCTTTCATTAAAAATGGCCTTCCCCTGTAGTCAGATTGACATCCAACCTAATTTTTGTCATAAAATCTTCATCCAGTAACTGATGGAAGCAGATGTAGAGATTCACAGCTAAGCACTGGGCTGAACTCCTGGATTCCTGTCCAGTAGAGGAAGGAGGAAAAAAGTCAAGATCAGGATGAGGAAACCCACAGAGACAGTCAACATAGCTAGTGGGAACTCACTGATTCTGGACTGACAGGTAGGGAGCCTGCATAGTACCAAACTAGACCCTCTGAATGTGAATGACAGTTCTGTGGCTTGGGCAGACTGTGAGAATACTGGCAATGGGACCAGGATTTATCTCTAGTGTATGAACTGATGTTTTAGAGCCCATTCCCTAGGGAGGGATAGATTACTCAGCATAGATACGGGGGGGGGGGCGGGGGGCTTGGTCATGCCTCAACTTGATTTGACAGACTTTGCTGACTCCCTGTGGGAAGTCACTGAGCAGTGGTTGGAGGTTTGGGTGGGGGAAGGGGAGGGAGAGGGAGGAGGAACTATGGTTGGTATGTAAAATGAAAAAAAATAAAACTTTTTAAACAAATGAAAAATTGAAAAAGAAGAAAAGGATCTGGAAAATAGATATGTTTCTAAATGCTATTAAGATTATAAAAAGTAAATGTACAAAGAGTCTTTCATGATCTCTTATTATGTTGATGACAACTTGCATAGCTGGATTCTTCATGCACAACTATCTCAATTTGCTTCACAAAATTGTGTACAATTTGGAGTGATTTTCTCTTATTTCTGAATAGTCTTGAACACATTTTCCTTTTTGTTTCTTTTCCTCAGCTATGAGATTGCAGTAAAATTAAATGTGTCCTAATTTTTTTATGATACTCAAAACTTTAATGCATGATCATAAAAAGTCTCTTTATTATGAATATATATTTTCCTGTAATGCAAGAAATATGTCAAATTTGATCTATGAACTTTACTGCAGATGTTTAGTGAGGAAAAGGGATCACTTCTGATTCATTTGTTATTGTCACCAGTGAACTACACATATTAGAATTACTAGTTGCTATGTACAAAAGACTTCATGAGGGAAATACAATATATTAAGAAGTCCCAGAAACAAAGCTTTTGATTAAAAGGAATATATTGAAATAAAATTGATTCACATGCTATAATGCCCCCCTTTTATCTTGTTTCCTGTGAGAGCACAACTTAATCTAGAAACCTTATCTTCTTGAATTTGTTAAGCGTGTAATCATCTCATTTTTTTCTAGACATGCCTGAGGAGTCTTTGTTTCCTTCCGATTGAACAATTATAACCTCTCTGCAGAATTTCATCCCCTTTGTTCAATTGAAAAACACTACAGAAAGAGGTCTGACCCTGGCATGGTTTCTACAGTATTCTTACAATAACATCATGCATGTGCCATAAGCCTTAACTGCATTTCTCTTTCAAGGAGTGAAACAGGCATTCTAACCTGGGAAAGTAAACACAGTATTGTTTGGTAAACACCTGCAAGAAGGTTTCAAACACTCCATAACTCCTAAGAGTTAGGGTACCAATGTGTAAGACGTTTCTGCAACATCAACCTTATGATCGTCTTCACAGATGTGAGAAAAGGGTATGAAATCCTCAGCATGTGGGAAACAAAACTCAGATGAAGCAACATTACTGGATAAAAGAATAAACTGAGGGCTTGACAGGAGTCTAAATATCAATAATCCCACAAACTCTCTAAGGAAACAGTGGATAAAAGAGGGAATAGAATAATTCCCCAGCAGGGTTTTCATATAGTTCTGAGCAAGAAAATGTTGAGCTCCTATACACTTAAGGAAAACGAAAAACATCAAGCATGGGGTGCTGTGGGTGGGAGCTCAATCCAAAGATTTAAACCAAAAGCACGGCAAAAGGGATTCGAATGAGTAATAACTCAGCCACCATGCTAGCACAAATTCAGTTGGAGAAGTATATGGATTGTTGAATACATGACTAATCCTAAATTGAAAGCTCAATGTGTTCTAAGTAAATATTTAATTTAATTTTTCTTTTGATTCAGGATTCTTGTTCTAAAAACAAAGAAAGAAAAGAAGAAAGAAAAGAAATGAGACCAGTACTAGTGAAAAAGCTCAGTGGGCAAACTGCTTGCTATGTAAATGTAGAGGACCCAAGTTCAAACCCCCCAAAGGAATGTAAAGCATACATCTGTAATCTTAATGCTACTGTGGGGGGGGGGGTTGAGGAAGGTTGAGGATGAGGAAGGAGAATTCTAGAAAGGTAGCTAAACAGTTAGCTTGTCATATACAGAGGGATGAACAAAACAGAGCTTTTCAAACAGAACTGAAAACAAGGACCAATACCAAAGTCATTCTCTGATTTCCACAAGTGTGACCATGCTTGCTTGTGTACTCCTCCTGTTTCTGTCTTTCTCTTTCTTACACACACATTTTAAAGTTACTGTGGGATTAACAAATAAGTAGGTGTGTCATGAATAATGAGAACCAGCTTTGATCTTTCAGATGAAGAGAACAGGAAAAGAAAATGAAGAGAACAGGAACCCCAAAATGAGCGTAGAAGGCAGAGCATAATGTGGTATCTTCTCAGGATATGAAAGACATTATTGGGACAACTGATGAAATACATTAAGATTGGTGGATTAGATAATAGTATTATGACTAGTCAATGTTAATTTTCTGATTTATATAATATAATGTCATTATTTTTGGGAAACATATACCTAAGTGTGTCGTAGAGGAAGGAAGAAATCATATCTGCAACCTACTCTTAAATGATCCAGGAAAACAATGAATCTCTCTCTCTCTCTCTCTCTCTCTCTCTCTCTCTCTCTCTCTCTCTCTCTCTCACACACACACACACACACACACACACACACACTCATTCATTCACATTCTGCAGAGTTATTAACATTTGGAAATTTGGAATAAAGTATACAGAGGGTTTCTTTGCACAACTCTTCAGTCTGAAGTTGTCTTAAGATGAGAAGTTTGACAAGTCGGATGTGGTAGTGTACACTCTACTCTAGCACACACAAGTAGAGGCAGCCCTGATCTCTGTGAGTTCCAGGCAAGCTTGGTCTACATAGCAAGTTCTAGGTTGACAAGAATTACACAACAAGACCCTGTCTCAAAAGAAAACAAGCAAACAAAACAAAAAGAGTTTAACAAGGTAGCTTTGTGATGTAATTTAATGATCACAACTTAAGAGTATATCAGCACTAGGCACAGAAACACATTATAAGACCTAAGAAAATTCTGAGTATAGGTTCACTTAACAATCTAAATCTGTAGCCACTGCTTTGCCACATCTAGCCAGAATACATCAACCAGTGACTAACATATGCACACCACACATGTCATACTTCGCTGACATCTATGTCAGAAAAGACAAAAATGAAGATATTTGATATAGAATCTATAAGCCTTGAAGTCATTTTGTACATATACTTAATTTATGAAAATTCTTCATTAAGATACAGTAACTTTGAGTACATAAAGGTATTAGTATTTTTAATTTGCATTCCCCTGATTGGTAAAGATGTTGAGCAATTCTTTAAATGTTTCTTGATCACTTGAATTTCATTTTTAAGTGCACTGTTTAGTTCCATACCTCATTTTAAAAATAGGTTTGTTTTTTCTTAATGCTTATTTGATCGAGGTCTTTGTAAATTTTAGATGCTAGCATCCTTTTAGATGTATAGCTTGTAAAAAAATAAAAAAATAATCCCAATTAGAAGGGGAAAGTGGGCAGGAAGTACAGAGTTGGGGGAGACAGAGACAGGACCCTCTTCCTAAGGGTATGGTCCCTGCTAGTTTGACCATGCTCCAGTAGATGGCCATATACCCATGAATAGTAGCACTACTAGAATTGATGACTTTAAAAAAGTTTAAAAAACAAAGTAGCCAGGGACTACAGTAGTTGAATGGAGCGATGGGGGGGTGTTCAGAGGTGAAACTGGGAAAAATTGGGGGAAGGGAGGATATGATCAAAGCACATTGCATGAAATTCACAATCATATTAAAACAATACAACTCAAGCCAATTCCTTTTAAAGTAAGTTATTACAATGTAAACACAGGTTCTTTTGCCACACTGGTTAGATATTAAGTACTCAAAAACGAGCCTCCTGTAACTTGCCATCACACAGGACAGTGGAGAGAGAGAAAGAGAGAGAGAGAGAGAGAGAGAGAGAGAGAGAGAGAGAGAGAGAGAGCACAGAGCTGTGTTCCACAAGGCTGGCTCGGATGCTGAACCACAACAATGCAAAGATTCTTCTTGCTTTCGCCTACCACTGCATCCCCAAAGCCAAGGGTGCTCCTATATTCTGCTTCTCCTGGGGGTTGATAATTATGCTGACTTTGAGAATGAATGTGAGGCTGTCAGGATTCAAGCCCAGACTGGGTAATTTACAAGGTAACTTACTAGTCTCTGAGCAAGTAACTTCACAACTGTTTTGCTTGGATTATCTTTTAAATAGGTATCTGAATTAGGAGATTTCAAGGGGATTTAAATGACTTTAACAAAAAAAAAAAAAAAAAAAAAAGGAATTCAAAAGATCACACCTTTATGACTCACAGAACATGTCTTGGCCATATTGGTGGCTTAGCTATTGATTCCTTATGTTAGAAATTAAACACACTTCCATCAGGTCACTACTCAGGATGAAAAGTGCCAAAGGTGTGGTTAAACTAAATGTATTGCAAGGTCATCTTCAGTACAGTCTACAATTTCCTGAAGTGAGTGTTTCTCTGTCACAAAACAACTTTGAAGCAAGCAAATGTATTTTCTTTCTTAGAACTAAGTAACTTTTAACTTATAACTTCATTCCTTTTAATGACTTAAAATTATGTGTTTGTAATTCAGTGTAATACATAACATTGTATTTAGTAGATTATTAGTCCAAAAAGAAGTAAAAGATATTGGGATCAAGATTTCTGTCCTCTATTATTTCCCTATATGGACAGATATTCGTTTATGGTATATGAGGGAAGTACATTAAGGGATAAGATTAGTTATTTATAACCACACTGTGCCACTGAGCAAACATTTGGCATATTACCATGTAGCCTTATTTATTTTTAAGCTATGATCCTGAGTTATTTTGGAATTCATACTACTAACATAGGTGGATGCCTGAAAACAAAATGATGATCCTAAGAAGATAGAATATATCCAAAACATAGGGATTAAAATATGTGTTCAGACTGTTTAGGATGGAATTTAGTACTTATTTATGAGGCGAATGACTCATAACTGACAGTGTGAGGTGTTTGTCTATGAGATGTCTTTGTCTTTTGATTTTCTGTTGTTGATTTTTGTCTATTAGTTCATAAATCAATAGTACCAGGCATTAATGTCTACAACTTCCTTTGTAGTATAGTGAAACTGTTCAAAAAAGTAAAGAATATGTTCATCCCTTGTTGTTACTCTTAAAACAATTATTAATTTATTTATTAATTATTAATCTAGTAATGCATTTACATGATTGAAACTTAAGTTTGACTTTCTTTCAAGTCTATTAGTAGCAAGAAGACAGAGTCCTACAGGTCATGTGACGATGACTATTAATCTGTTGCTTTGGCCTCATTCTTTACTAGACTTCTTTCTAAACATGGTAAGCCACCCTACAGATTCTGAGGATTCTTGGATGGCCATTAAATGCATCCTTTTCTAGCTCTAGTTCCCTAGAGCTGGTTTTGCTTGTTTGCAGCCTAAAGGTTACCTTTCTACCCCTCATAATTACTGTCTAAAATTTTCAAAAGACAGCATTTCATAATAAACGTAGTAACTCTTTTATCTTTATTATGCATTGAGCAAATTTACAAAATACCCGGATATCATCAGCATGCCCAACGTAAAGACACCCTTAGGGTATGTGGCTTATAATATTTTATCTGCTCTTCCCCCACTTTTCATCTCATTTTGTTTCTAACATGATTTATATATTTTACGAAATGGAATACTAACATGTACATTGCATTAATTCCTGATTTTACAGGCACTTCTCATGAGGATATATTAGCATGGCCACATATGAGGGCATAACTTAGTCTTGTGCTACAATTAATATTACAAATGTTTGCCATTCACACTGTTCATCTTTTTCCAGACAATGTAATTCTAGGCAAAACATACTTTCTCTAAAAATTGGAGCCAGATAGCCTCTGTCTCCATTGCAATTTTTTGTTTGTTTGTTTGTTGTCTAGGTGGGGTTCTGCTGAGCCCCACATGAACAGTGCACCTATGGTGGGTATGGTGGGAACATTGGCAGTACTTCCAAACTAGCTAGTTCAGACTCCTCTATGAGTACCAAGAACTGCAACTCTCTGATTTGAAAAGGAACCAATATATAGCTAGCTCGTGTGCCCAAAGGACAGTTTTCTTGTCCCAGAGCCCATATCTCTTAATTCCCTCCATCAGTCAACTCTGCCCTGATATGGATCTCCAGAAAAATCAAAACACAAAACTAATTATACGTGCATGCTCCAAGAACTAATACTGGTGCTTGGACCAACAGGGATGAGCCTTCTGGCAGATGACCTGCTTGCACTCACATCACTTCTTCCTGAAAGGGAACACGCCACTCTGAACAGGGAGAGTCCACAGATATGCTCTACACAAAAGCCACTTTTCCAGTGTTTCATCAGAAACATGGCATCTTGTTGTTATCACAAAAGCTGGGAGAAGGAATGAGTTCAATCTTGTTTTTAGCTCCGTGTTAGCAGGCACAAACAAAAATAACCTGGAAAAAAAGAGAACCCTGGCATCATTTAACAGAGGCTGGGTGTTACAGAGACCGGTGTCTTACTTAAGCTAAAAACCCACATTACTCTTATGTTTATATTTCTGAAGTAATTGTTTTACATAAGATGAGATGCAAAAGCGCTTTAAAAACTTAGAAATTTAAAAAAACAATAAATAAATGGATGGGTTTTTAAATTCTTAAGAGATTCTTTTGAAAAGTGGATCCCATCCCCTTTGTGTGTCTGTGTGTGGGGTATGTGTGTGTGTGTGTGTGTGTGTGTGTGTGTGTGTGTGTGTGTGTGTTTGGGTGTGGGTGGGTGTGGATGTGTGTGTGCGTGCTCCATAACAGATTCTTGAGTTCTATTCCAGTACTCTGTTCCAATCAGATTTAAACTTAATATAAACCAAGATTATGAAGCAACCATTTAAAGAGGTAATGTGATCCAGCAGGTATGTTAGTAAATGTGGGTGGGCAGCATGGAGTGTTTCGGTAATATATTCTCAAGAATGAGAATTCACGAGAGCAGTTTTTTTCTTTATCCTGTGGATGTTCAGAATAACTCGGGGGCTCTGGAGTCACCTTTGGGTACAGAGACTAATTAGGATACATTCAGAAGACAGGATGGAATAGAATCAAAGCCATGGCTCATGAAACAGTGCCTGGAGCAGATGTACAGGATGAATCTAACTGTCTTCACATACTTGAAGGGTTGTTCTGTGGAATACAATTTGCTCTTTATAGCCATAAGGGACTGTGCTATAGATGAAAATATAAGAAAACAGCTCAACTCAATATAAGAAGACCTTTCTAGCAAAGGACAAGTCAGTGCTGTGAACATGTATATTGAGACTGAAAAGTGTCAGGTTTCCACATGTTATACAAAAACAGAAATGCGTATATGGGTACCAAAAATGCGCAGCACACCTCTAATTTCTGATTTAGTTGTGAAATTCAAATTGTTCCAAAAGAATCCATAAAAAACAAAGGATTTAGGTAGTTGACACTGATCCATTAATATTAAACATTAAGTGCAGCCTCTGACAGAGATAGTTTCCCAAGAACTAAGAAGGGGGTTGGTAGTTTCAAAAACTACAACAAACCAAGGCCCTTATAATAGAGGTCTTATAATAGAGAACACCCTTGTCATTTCATATGTACACGATGCAAAAGAAGTCACTGGGGAGGACAGATGGACAGGTAAGTAATAGCCAAATGCATTTTTTTTCTCAGCAGAAAATAGGTGAGATGAAGAGAGGGAATAATAAGTGGGTTTAGCTAAGGTGATTAGGGGGTAAAAAATGAGAACTCTATAATCTAAGGGAATGTTGGTGGTAATAACTGAATCTTCCCTCTTCAGATACTCTTATATGATAATTATATTTTAAAGGACTTTATATGTTACACCCAAGGACTTAAGGTTTTGTCAGGGTACTGACATTTTAAACAGAAAACTATATAGCAGGTTAATTAATTAATCCAGATGTTTAAACAAAATTAAACTACAACTCAGCAGATGGGTCCTATGCCATGATTTCAAAATCACACTGGAAGGCTCAAGAAAACATCTGACTACTTTACATTTACAAAAGCAACCACGGAAACACGAGTCCTCCACTGGGGTCCATCGCTCGTAGCCTCCCCGTCATTTTATCATGTTCTACTATTTAATTTAAAAAGACTAGATTTCATTTAGGCAAAGAAACATCTGATTAAAGTCTAGAATTGCATGGCATTGATGCAACCGCCAGCAGACAGCAATACTTTAGATGAACATTTAAAAATAGATCACTGCTTCTATCTTCATGCATCTGAGATTCTTAATAAACACGGAATGTGAGATGCGCAGAATCCCGTATAGAATCCAAGAAGAGAACAAAGCCTTCAAGACTCTCTCCGATAGAACTGTTTTCTCATATGAAGTTCTTCTCCCGAAAAACATCCACGATAGCAATACTCATTATCAAAGCAAATGTGGCTATAAAAGGATACTTAAAATTCCTAAGCAGAATATATAAGAAGAAGAAATATTTTGAACTTATTTAGACTAAAATGTGTTTATGGTGTCAAAAATCAAAGAAAATACGAGGAAAAGAGACATTAAGTGCAATTATAAATGTAGTAATGAAATAAGACAGAACTTTGAACGGGAGGTTTTTATAAACTCAAGAGACCATAAATAGAAATGGAACGGGAGGCAATTAACATAGCTCTAATAAGTAATATTTCATTTCACTGCAACTTTTTTTTTCTTCCTTTGCTTCCATTTTCCCCTTATTCCTGTGTCATGTCTTGATCATGAAGGCATTACCCTGTGGTTCCTAACCGGGACTGTATGTCACATTTGTTCAGTAGGTTTTAAAAACTGCTTTGGAGACACCACGTTTTGAACACCTGGAGTCAGCCTCAGTAGAGGAATCTGGAACTTTCAGTTAAAAGGTGTCTGTGCAGGCAGGGGCTTCTGCAGCAGGAATGTTTTAGTCTGTGCCTAGTGTGGGAGCCAGCCTTTACCAATAGAATCCATTGCTGCCTACTCATCTACATGGTTCTAGCTTCCATTTCAAGCTGCCTTGGAAATGTCTCGGGAATCACCTTCCTGGTTCTGAGACTGGCAACCACTGGTCATGGATACACAGTTTCATTTCAAAAGGATATTACTAGTGAGGTTTTGAGATGCAGCGCCAAAGCTCCTTTTCTCCATGCTGCCCATACCTTCTTCATTAGTGTATGACACTATTAACAGTTTTCACTTTTGCATCATAATTAGCATGTATAATGAGGACTCTGATATTACACATATATATTACACATATATCTTACAGAAATGGCCAATTGCAGAGGTAATGTATAAAACAGACTCGGGTTAAAATGAAAATTTCAGAGAAATAAAAACACTTCTATATTATTCTTTCTCTTTTGTACTAGATATTGAACACGGGGATAGGTGCACAGTCTATATTACAGGGCCCCCAAAGACTCTAATACTGAATTCCTGCTGCATGTATCTTTAAACAGACATCCACAGTGTAGGGACCCATTAACTATGTCAGACCAGGCTCAGAGCTGTAATTCACATGCCTATTTAAACTTATGTAAATGAAGACATTAAAGTAGAAACACATATAACATGTACATCAATAAAAGAAAACAAATTACTGTATAATTTGTTGCTGTTAAAGTAGGCTTAACTCATTAAATTCTCTGTGGCTGAGCCACTTGAAAACAGCTGGTATGGAGGTCAAGACTGTTAGCAGCAAAGATCTGAGGGGCAAACCAGCCCCTTTCCACTGTGTTTTTAGAGTTGTATCTCAGTCCTCAGTATTAGCATAACCTTCTATTGCAAAAAAAATTCAAAATGCATATTCACCATAGTTCATTTCCCTCCAGTATAAAAGATCAACAGTTATTGTTAAATAACATCCTCAAAATTTTGCTAATTAATGTAATTAAAAGGTAGCAAAACCAAAACAAAACAAAACAAAATTAATGTCATTTTTTTTACTAGCCCAGAAACATCAATTTGATTATCTTAACAGAATAACCTTGTATGACAGGGATGTGGGATCTGCATTTTAGAAAAAAGAAACTGAAATGAAATACAATTAACGGATTTTTTTCCCCCAAACCAAACCCAAATCCACATCTTTTGAAATCTATCTGGTTTTCTCAAACATACTAAAAGTTTTATGGGGTTTCTAGAGACAAAGTCAATAATCTGTACATGGAAAAATCGTTAACTCTTCCAACTCTTCCAAGAATGTGACTAATGATATATAAGATTACCTTTCTTGTCGACTATATCCTTGGTTCATGGGCTTCAATTACTTTGAGTTCAATCATTTCCTGCATCTGTTACTGAATCAAGTAAATCATATATTTTACTTGATCAGGTAATTACTAGAAAAGATTTTAATACAAGTCACAGAGATAGAACACTGAAAATCAGTTCTTACAAAGAAACTCAAATTAGGAACTCGTTCTAAGGATGGAGTGAGGGAAGATTTTCATATTTTGTAAAACCATGACTTTTTGGTTACAAGAATATACTGCATTTTTTTTTTTTAGAGGATCAGAGCTTACTGCCTAGCACCCCTGTGAAACCTCACAACCAAGAGTCATTGTATCTCCAGATCTGGTACTCCCTTCTGGCCATCCTTGGTACTGCACTCACACACATAATTACAACTAAAACATTAATTTTGAAACCATCATTAGAAAAATAATACGAAATTAAACAACATGTTTAGTAAACATAATAAAGCATGTTGAAGTGTACAATGGATCAATATTTGTCCCTAGTATAGGAATGGACTTGGGGAGCCCATTCCACACAGAGGGATACTCTCTCAGGCTAGACACATGGGGGAGGGCCTGGGCCCTGCTCCAAATGATATGACAGACTTTGAAGACTCCTCATGGAAGGACTCACCCTCCCTGGGGAGCAAAAAGGGGATGGGATGGGGGTTGGGGGAGTCAAGGAAGGAGGGGAGGGAGAGGGAACTGGGATTGACATGTAAAACAAGCTTGTTTCAAATTTAAAGAATAAAAGAAAAAAAAAAACCCAAGAAACTAACAAAAAGAAAGAAACAAAGAAAGGAAGGAAGGAAGGAAGGAAAGAAAGAATGAATGAATGAATGAGCAAGCGAGCAGGCTGAGCAAGCCATGGGAGTCAAGTCAGTGAGCAGCTCCCTTCCATGACTTCTGCATCAGCTCCTGCCTACAGGATCCTGACATGTTTGAGGTCCTGTTCTGACTTCCTTTGATAATGGACAATGATGTGGAAGTGTAAGCAAACTAAACCCTCTCCTCCCCACTTGTTTTTGGTTATCCTGTTTCACCACAGCAATCATTTCTAACCAAGAAAAGTGCCTGGGCTGTTGACCTTAGTTGGATCCTCAGGGCCAACATGGTAGGAGGGGAGGACCAATTTGCATGGATTTTCCTTTGATCTACACATGTGTTCCTTTGTACAGGCAAACCATCACACTTACATACACAAACATGCAGATAAATGGATGTAAATACTGTAATTCTTAAAAAAAAACAACAAAACAATAAAAGCTCTGGCTGGGACGTTAATATTGTTGTTTATGTTTTCTTACAACAAAGTCGAAATGTTCTATGTATATTTTCTAAAGTGACTTATCAAAACAGACCAGAAGGGAACACATTTAAAATGATTTTTCACTCTGTAATTAAAAGTATAATCTAATTTTCCCATCTGAGGTAAGCAAATATAGTTAAAAAGATTTACAATACATTTTCAGTCAATGGACATTCTTTTCCTTTACTAACCTAGGGTGCATGTTTAAAAAAAATGTTCATTATGAAGTTCTTCTCAATGAGAATTTGTAGTTATATGACCACAACATACTACTAAATGTGTTGTATTTTCTAATTCCTCCTCTCCATAAGTCTACATATATGTACACACATACTTGGATGCCTTCCTAGTGTCTATTGGGAGACAGGCAACAGTGCTAATTCTATTTATCACAAAGTCCCTTTCAGACAACTTTCATCTAAATGACTCCCCATATGCTAGCAACATTTCTCTTTAGCACATCAACAGTTGTGGTTACTGAGTCTTAAGAATGGTTCCATCATCTTCACTGTCATGTGTTTTCCTTTTTAAAACACTTATCTAATGGCTATAGTAATCGGCGTCTCCTTCCTAATCCCCACTGAGCCTCTACATGAATTTCTGCCCAACTTTGTCTTCTCGACGGTGCTCTGATTGACCCGAATCTTAACCTTACATTCGACTGGGTTTTTATATCTATTTCCTCTATTTTGTCATTTCCTATCTTTATGGAGATACAGCCTACAATGTACCTGCTGTTATTTCTTAATTTAATTTCTTCTTTTTTTTCTTTTTTAAGTAGTTAGTGCCTTGCAATCTACAGAATAAGAGGTATTTATTTATGAAACAAAATTAAAGGGAAAATAGAATGTAGAGAAGAATAGGAAAGAAGTGAATGAAATAAAAATTCAATAGTAAATCCATTTTCTTTTATCATGTATCATAAATCATTGAAACATAACAGTTCTTCTAGAGTATTATATCTTTCTTCAGAATATTAATTTTTTAATATTTATTTTATATATGTGAGTGACCTGTCTTCATGCATACCAGAAAAGGGAATCAGATCTCATTACAGATGACTTTTAGCCACCATATGGGTGCTGGGAATTAAATCCAGGACCTCTGGAAGAGTTTAACCACTGAGCCATCTCTCCAGTCCAGAACCTTAATTTTTAACTCAACTTCTCTTACAAAAATACCATGCAGAAAGATATTGGAGTCAGATATTAATGTCATGAATTACAGTGAATTCCAGCTTCCTACAGCACATTAAACTTCTATTAATCCCTATTAGGAAATATAATGACAGAACATTCATCCTGATTGGTGATTTAACCAGGGCTGAAGAGGTAACCAAATAGGAGGTTGTTTTTCCAGCATGCATGAGGCTCTAGGTTTTGCCTCCAATACCACATACAAACCGATAGCAAATAGTTTATTGCAGGCATGTTTGTACCACAGCACTGGGGAAGTGGAGGAGAGGAATTAGAGATTTGGAGGCCAGCCAGAGTTATCTTTTTTGGAAGAGAGATAGACATAGATGGATAGAGATAAATGATAGATGATAGATAGATAGATCGATGGATGAAGAATAAAGAAGGAGAGAAAAGAGAAGAGGAGAAAGAGGAGAAGGAAACAAGAAGGGGAAGAATCTAAAGAAGTAGACTATTCTCTGTTTTTGTTGTTGTTGTTGTTTGTTTTTAATCACAAGCACTTTCCTAGGAACTAATTTGAGTCCCTTACTTTCCCAAGGTGTTGCCATTACCACAATTCCCACATCTCAGAGAGGCTAGAGTCATCTTTACTTTCTCCATTTTAATTATCAGGCGCTCTTCATCCCCACAACTTCATATCTCTGGCCCCATGAATCTAGTGAAAGGTGTAAACCTTGCCGACACACCCTGCGATCATTATGCCACAGACTCTACTAGGCACTTCAGTTTTTAGATGGTCTTACCGAGTTTGTAAAACACCATCTTTTCTCTTTTTTGCCACACATGTGCCTCATTTCACCTTCTCTTTCTGTGTCAGGTCCTTGTCACTTAGGAGCTTATTGTTTTGCACAAAGAAACTGAAGGCAGGAACATCCTAAGTTCAGTCTCAGGCTCTCCCTTTTATCCCGTACCAGCATCTCCTTCCACAACTTCAGTTACGATCTAAACACAAATGACACCTTCTGCGTGCTGTGCCAATATGTTCAGTGTCTTATAAGATCTCTCTCCTAGGATTTATTTTTCAACACACATTCATGTCCAAAATCAAATTCACACTCTTCCCAGACAACCCAGTGCGTTTTTTATCACAATGGATAACACCTACACCCATCTAGTTGCACAAGCCTGAAAACTCACTTGACAACAAACTAATCTATCCACAACCACTTCATGCCCTTTTGTCTGCCCACAACACCGAAGCTCGGTGATAATTTAAAAATGAAATCTGCTAGTTTCCATTGCTTGTTCAACACCTTTCAGCCGCCTCTCATTACTCCCAAACAAATCTTCCATATGACCTGAGATGACCCGTGTGATCTGATTCTACCAATGTGATCTTTGCTCATGGTCTGTCTTTCTGCATTTTCTGTACCCGGTTGTTGCCTTTTCAGTTCTCTTTATTCTGTCTCAAGAGTTGGCCTGCATTCTCTCTATTGTGGTCTTACACAAAATTCCAGTTTGTCCTCAGATACGGGGTGACGTTTGCCTAATTGAGTGAAGCTTGAATTCCCCAGTAAAGTCATATTACCTTCTGATGAGCTCCCAGAACACATATAGTCCTTGGCCTGAAATAGCATTTATTTTGCAGTTATAACTTGGCATGTCTTATGATCGTTTTCTAATTATTCACCTTTTCTGCTTCTAGACTATCATTTTCACAAAGACAAGGATTTTTCTTGTTTCTTTGCTTTTACCCTCCCTTATTATCAAAATGCTCAGGCTACATCAGGCATAAATAAACACAAGACTAATGAATGGACAAATGAATAGTGGTTGTCTGAGCTGAGCTGCTGAGGCACACAAGGATCCAGGGATTTTAGATGAGATGCTGAATCAATAAGAAGGGCAGGAGAAATCACGAAGCCATCTCTCATTTGACACCGAGACTTAAGAAAGTTAACCCGGGTTTAACAGAAGGATTTTGGCAGAGAACCAATATTTTCTAATTGAGACATGGAATATTAGATAAAAGAAGTAATAAATAGAAGGTTGCAGTAGCTTGGATTTATCCTTTTGCTTTTCCAATTAATCATTCAGCCATCTACTTAACAAGCATCAAACACCTATTTGTACCTTATCCTATGCCATGAATTTCCGATAACTATCAGAGAGTGTTGTCTATAAGAAGCTTACAGTCCAACAGGCAAACCATTACAAGCCCACAGCCATTAGTGAGGAAACAGCTTTTCACTTCTTAGTGGGTTTGGATTTAGTGATTTGAAGAGAAACATAACCAATGAGGAAAACTGGCAGAACAGAGCTACTTCACCTGAGGTATAGGAACACAAGTGGAAGGAAACAGGCAACATGTTTTTGTGGCATCATATTCATGTCATATTGACTGCTTTCTAAAGGATGAAGAACTTAAAAGTAGCAACCCTCTGTGCGACATTTGACATTTCTGGCCAAGGGCCAAATGAAATGAAATACTATTGACTGTAGTAAAACAGATAAAGTTTTAAAAGCAAAATGGGTACTACTGAGGCAGAAGTTAAAGCATGAATTTATCAATAACAACGTTCAAGAAAACAGAGACATGATATTAATTATAGTCCCTGTATGTGTTTTCCTTCATCGATGGGAACAAACACAATATTTTATGTTATGCACAGGGATCTCAGTCTTTCCAGTCTTTAAGGTATAAGCAAGACCTCAACAAGAGAAAATGTACATTTAGTTTGTACATTTAATGTTGTGATTATTATGCACCAACGCAAGTTTCATTTCTCGCCCAGTCTATTTGGTGTTCTGTATTTTTTGCTGTTGTTGTTTTGTTTTGATAGGCATCTCCTTCCTTGGGTTAGGGAATTTTTCGTCTATGATTTTTCAGAAAATAAAATGCACATTTCTGTACATTTTATCTGGGTTTCTTCTCCTTCTTCTACTTCCATTATCCTTAGATTTGGTCCCCTCATAGTGTCCCGGATTGTCTGGATGTTTTGTGCCAGGATGCCTTTGGATTTAACATTTTCTTTGACAAAGGTATCCATTTCTTCTATCATGTCTCCAATACCTGAGCTCTTCTCTTCCATTTCTTGTATTCTGTTGTGGAGGCTTGCCTTTGTGGCTCTTGTTTGAGTTCTTGAATTTTTCATTTGCAGATTACCCCCCAGTTTGTATTTTCTTTATAGATTCTATTTCTACATTCAGGTCTTGAACTATTTTGTTCACTCACTTTCACTATTAGGTTTTTCATAGATTTCTTTAGGAATTTATTCATGTCCTTTATCATAGTTATTATTTTAAGGTCTCTTTCTTTCCTTCCTTCCTTCCTTCCTTCCTTCCTTCCTTCCTTCCTTCCTTTCTTTCCTTTTTTTTTCTTTTTGGGATTTTGAAACAGGGTTTCTTTGTGTAGTCCTGGCTGTCCTGGAACTCGCTCTGTAGATCCAGCTGGCTTCAGACTCACAGACATCTGCCTGCCTCTGCTCCTTGAGTTCTGGGATTAAAGGCGAGTGTTACCACTGCCTGGCCTTATGGTCTTTTTCTCATGCTTGAGCTATGTTACAATACTCAGGGCCTACTGGGATATGGTTGCTGGGCTCTAGCAGGAGACAATCTGTTCTTACTGTTTTTGACTGTGTTTTAACACTGATATCTAGGAACCTGGGTTTGGGAAGATTTAGCTGCTGCTCTCTGGCCTTGGCTTTGTTGGGTGAACATTTTGTACCTTTGTTCCTACTACTCTCTCGTGTTCTTAGGACAGTGGCCATTGTTTGTTGCCCACTGTGAAATTCTCCCTGGATCCTGATAGATGTGTCCACTTGGGCTCCAGGTAAAATGTGTTTCTAGGTTTTGGGAGGTGACACTTAGGAATGAGGATGGGCTAGCAAGGGGCAGTTAAGGTCCACAGAAGGAGGAGAGCAAAGTGTCCCACAAGAATCTGCTTAGTCCCCTAAGATGAAATGGGTAGAGAGGAGAGGTCACAGCAGAAGATCTGCTAAAGTTCTAGGTATGAAACTGGGGGATTGGATTTGGAAGACAGAAAGGAGAAGTGGGGATTTACAGTTAGGTACCATGTCCCTCTCTGGAGTGGCATTCCTTTTCCCAAGGAATGCATGTTGTAGTAAGGGGCTGGGATAAAACAACGAGTCAGAGGAAGGAAGTTTGGAAGGGAAGGTCTGTGTGATCCACTGGAAAAGGGGATGGAGAGTCTAAGAGGGGGTGGAGGGTGGCCAGTTACAGAGCAGGGGATAGGACTTGGGGGATTGATTCCAGGGGAGCTGAAGGAGAAGTGAAGGTATGCAGTCAGTCTACTTGCTGCCCCGGACAGAGTCTGTTATTTCCTAACAGAGGCCAAACAGACTTTAGGGAGAGCAGGTGCCAGCCCAGACTACTATACCCAGCAAAACCTTCAAATCCAATAGATGGAGAAAATACGACAGTCCATGGCAAAACCAAATTTAATCAATATATAGCCCTTCCAGATGTGCAAAGAAGAAAACAGGGAATAAATAACCAGACCAACACACACACACCCCCCCCCCACACACACACACACACACACACCATCACTACCACCGCCACCACAACTGTTAGTACTGGCCTGGCTTTGGAGTCCCTCAACTGCTGCCACTAAAAGCATCACCTGTGCCTACTCACTATGTTCCCGTTTAAAAGGGCCCTGCCCACCTACAGTCCCTCTCTTTCCCTCCCTCTCATTCTTTCCTCTCTCCCACTGCTCCTGTCAATAGAGACCAGTCTCTCCCTCATCTTTCGCCTTCTTATGAACCCTTTCCGCTAATAAAAAACCTTTATGCCTGGGGGGATTAGTAGCTTGGAAAGAACGACGCCAAAATTCCCAAATATTGTGTATAAATGTTTGTTTTCAATTAATTGGACTTTGTTATATAAAATTAAATAAAATAAAAAATATATATAAAAAACCTTTATGCTTGAACTCAATGTTGCATGGTATCTTTCTTTCTCACGTTGCTTTTTTTTTTAAAAAATTACAACAACAACAATGAAATAACATGAGTCAGGAAACACTGCTCATTGATATTTCTTAACATCAGTGTTTGAGATCCCCCCCAATGAAAAGATACAGACTAAGACAAACAGAGTTGATCCAAAAGCAGGAAACATTCTTCTACTTCACCCAAGAAATGCACCTTAAGATCAAAGATACACATTTCCTCAGGGTAAAAGAATTAAAAACATAAAAAAGACATTCCAAGCAAATAGGCCTAAGAAACAAGCTGGTATAACCATTATATATTTCAAACAAAATAGAATTCAAACAAAAGCAAATCAGAAGACATAAGGAAGTATACTACATACTCACCAAAGGAAAAATCCACTAAGAGGTTAGTGCAGTTCTTAACATCTATTTACTAAACACAGGGACACCCAAATTCATAAATGAAACAATTCTACAGTTTAACTCACAACTAGACACTGGTAGTGGGAGACTTCAATATCCCATTCTTGCTAATAGACAGGCCAATTTCAAATGGATCAAAGACCTCAACGTAAAGCCTGATACATTGAACCTGACAGAAAAGAAAGTGGGGATAGCTTTGAACTCATTAGCATAGGTATGACTTTCTGAACAGAACACCATTATGGGACCTCATGAGACTGAAAAGCTGCACGGCATAGAATACCATCATACTGACAAAAACACAACCAAAATGGGAAAAATAACTTTTATCAACTATACATCTGATAGAAGACCAATATCCAGTAACAAAACTCAAGAATCTTGATATCAAGAAAAAAATATCCCAATTAGAAAATGGGATATGGGTCCAGGCAGAATTCTCAGAAGAGGATACTCAAATGACTAAGAAACACTTACAGAAATGTTCAACAGCCTTAGCCATTAGAAAAATGTCAATCAAAACTACTTTTGAGATTTCATCCTACAACCATAGAATGGTCAATATCATTAAGTGACAAGTGATAGCTCATGCTGGATAGGATGTAAAGTAATAGGGAACACTCACCCATTGTTGGGGGAACTTCAAACTTGTACAATCAGTATGGGCATCAGTTAGGTGGTTCCTCAGGAAGATAGGAATCAGACTACCCAAGGGTCTGGCTGTACCACTCTTGAACATATACCCAAGGATGCTTCATCCTCCTCCCACAGCGACACTTTCTCAACATTTCTCATTCCTGCTCTATTCATAACAGACATACATTTGAAGAGAAGAAAATATCTTACTTTGTCATTGTAAGAATGCAATTGAAATCTGGGCTGTTTCTAAATGACTCATTTAACTTCTTAGCTTATTTGGTTAAGTACTAGTCACATGATAGACAATGTCTTGGGAGCTAAACTTAAGTTGTACATTGTCCCTGTTTTGAAGTTCCTGAAGCCTCCATGAAGGAGATTTTATGAGTTTGTTTTTGGCATCCTCGGTGTTCCAAACATGGCTCAGAGTCTGCCCTACATTGCTAATAACTTGAAAAATCATTTCATTATATGATTATTTGTGCTTATAATTCTGCATCTACATTTCATATATATAGCATGTATAAACATCAGTGCTTTTCATGGTACAAAGTCCTTCCAAAATTAGTAATCTGTTAACTTGTCATTGGATAGACTAAATTTGAAAATTTGCAGCATTCTTGAGCATGAAAAAGAGGCTGGAGTAGGTTGCAATGGTACACAGATGTAATCTCAGTGGAGATGGGAGATTGCTCATGAGTTCAAAGCCAGGTTGATCTACATAGTGAGTTTCAAACAAGTCACCTACACAATGAAATGATGTCTCTAGTGATGGCATTGCATGCCCCATAAAATCTCACACACATTAAAAAAAGAAAAGAAAAAGAAGGAGGAGGAGGAGAAGAAGAAGAAGAAGAAGGAGAAGGAGGAGGAGGAGGAGGAGGAGGAGAAGGAGAAGGAGGAGGAGGAGGAGGAGAAGAAGAAGAAGAAGAAGAAGAAGAAGAAGAAGAAGAAGAAGAAGAAGAAGAAGAAGAAGAAGAAGAAGAAGAAAACACTAAAGCATGGCTCTTAGAAGTGAGAACTCTTGTCAAGTTCACAAATACATTGTTTTTAGTTTTGTAACGTGTGTGTGTTTGTGTTTGTGTGTGTGTTGATCGCCTGAAAATGAAAAGGTATATATCCTATAAATTCAGGATGATAAGGTGGTATGCATTTAAAAAAAAAGAAAGAAAAATAACTCATCCTAAAGGATGCCTCAAAAAAAAAAAAAAAAAGATAAACAAAGGCAAAAATCTAATCTCAGGAAGTCACTAAACTAACACACGCACACAAGATAATCATAGTTTCAGAAAGTAAATGTCAGTGTGACTAAGAGCATGGAGTGCTTATGGAGTATTAAGAAAAATAGAACTGAAATTTACTGGTTTGATGCTAGACCAATAAGAAATAAAAATAACCTGTAACTCAACACTCCTCCTTGTCCTGCGGAGATTATACATTTCTGTTGGATTTAAAACCCTCAATTTTACATAAGTAAACTGTGATCTGTCTTTAAATGGATTCCTTATGGATGTATGCAATAGTGATGGTTATGTAGATATGTTTAATCTCCACGTGCAGAAACAAACTGACTTAATAGAAATAACAGGAAACTTCAGTTGCCTACTGAAGTGATTTCTGAATAGGATGAAAACAGTAGACCCTCTCCTTTACAAGTTCTCTTTACCATTTTAATAGCTATTCTTTTGTTAAGCCTGTTTTGTTTATAAAACATTATAGGATTAATTGGAATAGTATCAACACCCATGGAGTGTTTTAGTGATTAGGGGAAAACCTTGGCTTTTTAGTTCAGATCTATAGAATAGAAATATTGGAATAAATTCCCATCTAAGATGTGAGCTTGGAATTCTGCTCCATTTCAAATCCCAGAGGTACTGGATTACCAACCCTGTCAGGGGCTGATTGTCTGGTTTCTGAGGTTGTACCATGTACCCTTAAAGTGATATTATATTTGCAAATATCATAACTGGTCCTCAAATAAAACACATCTAGGCTCAGGTTCTGAAAGTTTACAAAGATCATTTCACAAAAACTGTGAAATAAGAAAGATGTTCTGTGTATGAAAATAGACATCCCATGCATATTAGTTGACTGAAAAGAAAAAATTGAAGATTATAGCTAAGACGGAACAGAGCTTAATGGAGATAAAGTGATTTTCTCCTGGATCAACTTCTACCCAATAAATGTTAGTTTTGAAACCCAGAAAAATCCTTGACAGATTCTTTTCCTTGTGTTTCTGTGTTTTGCCAGGGACACAATAAATTCACATACACATATAACTGTATGACAATTGCTTATACAAAGGTATGTGTGTCCTTTTGCTTGTAAACAGGGAGGTAAGAAAACAGAATTTTAAAAATAAGACAGTTGTGAAATGTGAAGGTTTTTCTAACCAGCCCAGTTAATTATTTTGACCTTTTTTCAAAAAACACAATTTGCATATATTCCCAGGCAGTAGCAGGGCAGGGCTTCTGGGTAAGCAAATTGTGATTTCAGAGTCTAGAAGGTGTTCAGAGAAAAGTGCTGTTCCCTCTTTACCTGAGAGGTGATTAAAATAAGTCATCCCTTCAAAGCACAGAGAATGGGATCGATTTTTTTTTTTTTTTTTTTTTTTTTTTTTTTTTTGTATAAGCAGGGTTCCTAATGCTTTTGCTTCTATCAAGTTTGGGAAAGTGCAGCTTGATGATGTTTTCTGGTTGTTAAGGCACAGGCAACCTCACATTTTTATTTCACTTGACAAAATAAAAAGCATCTTCGTGACAGTAATAACTGGGAGGCAGATTAGAGTGTTTGACCTAAGCACATATGGCATTTTATAGTTTGGCTTTGGACAGCTCATCGTTTGAGACTTCCATCAGGACATAAAAATCAGAATTTAGCATTTAATGCTCTAATAACTATGGAACTTCTGGCAAGAAAAAAAAAAGAGGAAAGCTTTGAGGCCATAAATCCCTCAGGAGGAGCATCTAACTTCATCATTGCTCAACAAACCCTCTTACCACTTGGTCCTTCATCAGAGAACAGGGCGCTTTCATTAATGAAATAACACATTAATTCATTCTGCAACATCATACAGTTTGATGCATTTTCCTATAATCTTGTCAATTGTCCCCTGTTGCATGCAAAATGTAACAGTATCATTGAGAGACATGGTCTATTTTTTCCAGGGTGGCTTGAGTGCACAGCACATTTTTACACAGAGAATAGAGAATGGCTTTGGATTCAGCTGTCTGCGGAGATTGCATATATCTTTTATGTTCTTATTATAAATGGGTTGGTGGCATGCAGCTCTTAGGGCTGCAACGCTCACTGTAGGAAGTCAGTAGGCTGCATGGAACCAGAGCCATTGCTAGCCCTCAGTGGTGATTTCCCTTATAAGCACACTTTGCCACAACTGCATATTTAAATTAACCAGAATAGGAAAATATGATACCAGCAAGATAAGGAGATACTAGAAGGCTTTTATTTTTTTTAATGCAGTTGTAAAATCTCTTTATGGTGTGGTGTGGCATGCTCCAAAAGCAGTGTTTTGGTGATGAGATGTTGAAGTGAAAATGACAGAATCATCAGTATGATCTGGGAATACTCTGAACTTGGCAGAATGAACCTTGCCTTTTCTGGGGAGGGATTTTCACATGCCCTCCACCAGGATGCTTCCAGTCTGATCGCCACCTGTTTCAAGGGACAGAATGAATCATCTAATCTCACAGGAGTTAAAGACTTCCAGGTCACCCTTCAAACCTTCCAGGCTTCCTCAATAATGGTGGCTCAGGGTTTACTCTTTCCGACAGTGGCCATAGACTTATTTCTTTATTCCTTTCTTTCTCTACCCTTACTTACTATCTTGTCTGTTGAATACTTGGTGTCTTCATGTATCGGTGTCCCCCAAACTTTTAATGTATAGGCTCCAGGAAGACAGCCATCTTTTCCTGTTCTATTAGTGACAAGTCTTCAACATGTAACATTTGAAATTGGACTGGTATTTATGGCTATTTTATAAAAGTTGAATAACCATGCACTTATGAGGCAATTTTAATTTCACAATATTTCCTGTTCTAAGACTATGCATATAAATGGCTATAGTGAGTCATAAGAACTCTGTGTAACTAGTGTTAAACACACACACAGGAACACACACATATCTTAGTAAATTTTTAGAACTTGGTATGTGAAATTAAACAAACCTCATATTAGAAAGCAGTAGCATCCATAATTGTCCTTGCTAAGGATACAGTTGTCTTTATTTATCTCATTTATATTATCTAGGATAATAATATAAATATGTCTGTGTCTCTATTCACTCAATGGAATAAGTATGTGTTAAAATAATATAGTGATTTCTTCATATTACTTGAAATAATGAGTACTCCTAATCCACAGATAGCATTTTCAATCAATTCAGGGAAGAAAAAAATATTGACCTGGGGTTATGAAATATGACCATCCCATGAGTTAGGGGTAGTGAGGATTACTTCTTTGACACTACTTCATATAGAATCATAATGTTTTCTATACATATTAAACTTTAATATGTGGGTTATAAGTTACAATATTTTTTTTTTTTGAGAAGGGTTTTGTTAGGTAGTTCAAGCCAGCCTCAACGTGGCAATCCTTGTGAGTCTCCTCAGTGCTGGGATTGCAGGTGTTTGCTACCTCAACCAGCTATTTACATCATTTTAATTGCATAGTAATGTGCCTCTTAAATTAATTTCTGATTAGCATACTAAAGAATGATTTTTCATTTGTTCAGGCAAGAACTGAGAAACAACATGCTAGAGTTGTGAGAGCTTTCTTACTTGGTGGATTGTTCAATCAATCTTTTGCTTTTTCAGTTCTAGGGTTCAAAAACCATAATGAGTGCCATGACTCAGGGACTAAAATATTGTGTCAAAAACCATCAAATGTCTTTAAAAAGACAACAAGCTAATTCCACTTACAATTTGGAATTTCTTAAAGGAATTGTTTCAAAACATTATTATTAAGCCGAGGTAACAACAGTACCAAGTAATAAAACTGAAAATTAAAATCAGACATGAAAGCCAAATAATGCACTTAATCAGGACAAGAAGTATATGCCTTTGTGTATTTTTATGTTTTGAAAAGCATAGCTCATGTGACAGACATTAGTCAAAAAAGCAAGACTACATGCAGACTGTTTCTTATTAGCATGGAATATTGGTATTTTGCCTTTAAATGTCAAATATCCTACAGTCTTTGATTTTAAAGAGTTTCTAAACAAAGAAAGCTTCTCTGTGTTTGACGCTGATTTACACATACTGATGAATTCTGGAATTAGTGAGTTTCATCTCTGGGCAGTGTTAGAGAAAGGTAATGCTGATGGCTGGGGTGCAGAGGCTTTGCGGCTTTCGTTTCAGTCGGGTTCCTATAGCTGTGATAATATGTGGAGGAGAGGTTTTATTTTTCTCTTACACCTCCAGGTCTAGTCCATGACAGAGGCTAAATGAGGGGAGGGAGCCAGAGGCAAGAACTAAAACCGATGCTATGGAGACACCCTGCTCCACCAGCTTGTTCCTTGTAGCTTTCTAAGCCCACCTTCTTACAACTCTCAGGGCCACCAGCCTAGAAACGGCATTGTCCACAGCAGGTATCAATCATGAGTTAAAACCATGCCTAACAGACTTGGCTACCGGCCAATCCTATGTCAACGTTTTTTTCTCAGTTAAGGCTGTCTCTTCTAAGAGGTTCCCTTCTGCAGCTGCTGATGAGAGCAAATTCAGAGACTTACAGCTAAACAGTAGACAGAGAAAGAGTGACCAAATTAGAGGTCTCCTCTGAGGCCCTCCCCTTGCAGCTTGGAGAACCCTGCCAAAAAGACAGCAGAAGACTTAGAGGAGTCGGAGCACTCAAGGACACCAGGAGAGCACCGCCCACAGAAAGCAACTAAGCAGGCTCATAGGGGCTCTCAGACACTGAAGTAGTAACCTGGGTCTCAGGTTCTCTGCCTCTATGTTGTGGTTGTTAATTTGGTGTTTCTCTGGGACTCCTAACAGTGGGAGTGGGGGCTGGCTCTGACTCTTTTGCCTGCTCTTGGGACCCTTTTCCTTCTACTGGGTTACCTCTTCCAGCCTTAATATGACAGGTTACACTTACTCTTATTATTATTCTATTATGCCCTGTTAGGTTGATATCCCTGTATTTCTGTCACAGCAAAAAAATGCACTTCTTTCTTAGAGGTTTTTGGAAAAAACAAACAAAAAGTACCAAGATTTACTTTGAAGGTAGACTTCAAATTTAAAAATTAAATTTTCTAATTATAGATTTGAACATATACACTGATTTCACACTCGATAGAATACAAATGACTTTAGTCAGTTTTCTGAGTTTCGAATTGCATGGATTTCACTCTGAAAAATAGTGGCCAAATGTAGATGACTTTCTGAGTTGACACTCAGAAACTGTTAGCTGAGCTTCAATAGTGAGATTCTGTTGATACTCCCTACTCGATAGCATAATCCCACAACTGGCTTCCAAAAGCCAGTGTTATCAGGCATGCCCATCTGAGAATTCAAAATATCAGATGATGCTTTTCAGAGCTGGTGACATGTTCCATGACTGCTGCCATGTTGACTCTCTAAGGGGTCAGGATCACGTTGCCACTGGAATTGCTAAATATCAAACTACTTTTTACTTAATGAAAAAATATTTCATCCCTGTAGCCACCTAAATGAAAAAGGTTGATTCTCGTCTATTTTCATTCTAATTGAGTATATCTCTAGTTAGCATATTTGCTCTGTATCTTCCAATTTGTAAACAAATGAATATCTTAGAAAAAACACAATGATATTGATGTCTTAAAAGAATATTATTCAGTAACCGCTACTATGAATGATATATTATTTTTATTTTTTTATAATTTAATAACTTACAAGTTTATATTACCTATTTTTTTGCAATATTGGGGATCAAACCTAGGACCTAGTTTATAGTAGCTAAGTGTTCTACCACCAAGCTATAGCTGAAGCCTTACTTTATGTCTACAACAGTGGTTCTCAACCTTCCTGATGCTACAATATTTTAATACGGTTCCCCATGAGGTCGAGACCCCCCAATGAAAATATTATTTAATTGCTACTTTATAACTGTAATTTTGCTACTGCTATGAATGGTAATATAAAAACCTAATATGCAGGATATCTGATAAATGACCCTAAAAGGTCATGACCTATAGGTTGAGAACTGTTGGTCTTTAAGAGCCACATACTCTAGAAGACAGCTACATAAATCCATCCATACTATTTTCCTGGTACAGCATATATAGAGATGCCCTGAAATGGAGTCCATTTATTGAGATTGCCTTTAATCAAACTTTTGTCAAAGCTTTGACAGTCTGCCTAAGCATTTGTATTTTCATTTCTAGAATCAGTGGCTATTATCACACACTTAATATTAAGATTTAAGCATCTTATGTGGTTATAATTAATAGAGATCCAGCAAAGCATTTGGATGTCCGTTAAGAAGAAAGTGCTTAGGTGGACACACTCATATATCTTCTGCTAAGAGGACACTCTATTTTAAATGACAGGTGATAGATTTTGACACATGCCTATGTAGAGGCCAAGCCTTCAACGACACAGTTGGTGTTTGCAGAGGACTACTGCTTGGTCTTACAATCGTCATTTTGTTGACAACTACACGAACAAATATTTGGACATGTTTTCATAACAGCAAATTATCTCTTCCAATTACTCTCCAATTTACACTTGTGTTACTATTAACAGCTAGATTGTCCTTTCACACAAATAATAATGGCCTCAAACACTAAAATGAAAATCAAAAGCAGGCAAAGCTTAGTTTTCTTAATACCGAGACAGAAATGTTAATTACAGAGGATATTGAAATATAAAAGAACTCCCTTTGCTGTCTCCAATCTCTTTTGAACTTCTCAGGGGTTTAAATATAGTGTTTACTTGGCAGATATTCATGTCTTGAAAATGAAGAAAAGTGAAAATACCACACCAAAATAAAGTCTCAGTTTGAGTAACCAACACTAATCTTCATCAATCATAGATGGATGCTCTCATTTAGGGAAAATTTCTACTAAGAGGTCTGCATTTAACTCAAAATTAATGTTTCCATAAAATAGCTAATTTTATCTTCATAAAAGTATTGATGACACAATAGATACTTGAATCTAAAAGACACTGTTCATAAGTGTTTTTCTCAAAGTAATGGATTAATAGCAATTCAATTACAGACACATATACACACACCTTAAAATATTATGTGAAGTTTTGTGTAGAGAAGACACAGTAAGATAAAAAGGATGGGTATTGTTTAATAGAAACATCTCATAAAAGAACTTAAAGATGCATTCATGAAATAGGATGAAAAGGAAAATATTATGTCAAGTGATTTTAATTGCCTTCTAGTGTTCTCACAAAACCCATTAAAATTGTATGCATAGTTGACAGTGTTGAGTATTTAAATTAAGAAACAGGAATGTATCACTAACAAAAACCAAAATTCACATTACTATAAAGCACTACAGAACAATTAATTTTCACACAGTTGGATTTTCTAAAATGCAAGTAAGATCCTGCCACAAAGTGATTTGCGATTCTCCACTGCACTTGGAATTCATTCTACCTTCCTTGGGCCTACACGAACTAGAGAATGAAGTGAAGCTTGCATAACAGTTTCTTCTCTCCCCATTCACTTAATGCCACAGTTCTAGTCAAACCTGCTTTCTTTCCATCCGCACAGAAACACCAAGAGTGCATCTCTCTTGGGGCCTTTACATCTCACTTCACTGAGAGAACAGGACACGAGATCTTCCAATTGCCATGTCTCCACAAAAGATAATTCTCTCGACTCCAATATAAATTGTGTTTCCCTACTGTCATTCTCCAACCTTTTTTTCCTTCTCACAGAGTAATTCACCTGATTTCACCATGTCTGTACAGATGTTAATATCTGTCTTCTCCTGAATAGAAGTTCCAAGAGCATTATATAGCTTGCTTATACATACAGTCTTGGTGACAGAAGTGAGCAATACAATCAACTTAAGTATTCGTTAAGTGAGAAATAAAAATTATATAAATAAACATTTCCAGTGATTTAATCCCATCAACATGGGTATTTTGCAGGAAACTATGGAATCACAACTATATCAACTAAAGCCTCCTTAGACATCTACTAGCAACCTTCAATAACTGCTTACTTGGTTAATATGTTTCATACTACTTGTATTTGGTCTAGCTTTTGACAATGAAGGATAATGTTATTTTTAATGTAGATAAGGAAAATGCTTTTTTATATAGTTTCCTTAGCTCATGTTTCAAAAATTCCCTTACATTTAAAAGACTAACAGATACACTCAATTTTACAACAAAAATGGTTCTCTTCAAAGAGCCTTCATAATTGAAAAATAACCTACCTTACCTTTAAAATAATCCATTGAAAAAATTGCTTTGGAGGATATGGTGCTAGGTTAATGGTAGGGTGCTACACTTATCAGCAAACAAAATGACCTAGATTTGATCTACAGGACCAAATAAAATAAAATGAAATTTAAAATGATTTTGTAGCTTCAATAAAATAATATTAAAAATATAAAACATACTAAGTATACCTGATGGAATATTTTCACACATCCTTTAAAAGAAAACTCAGAAATACCAATTAAATGAATCTTGTATATTAAATAAAGCATTATTTTTAAGATAGACATTAAACTTCAAAGAAAGAACCCTTCTTGAATAACATACTAACACATGCACACCCAAAGTCATCTAAGTAGAAAAATATTAATTTATCACAATATAGCTTAAAAACTTGCCATTGAAGTTGATGACATCTGCCTTTCCTGATTGCACCTAATATCAATTTTAAAAAGTATTTATTAAAAAATTACACATTTCTGAAAAAAAAAATTGCCCAGTGTTCGTAGTTTCTTATTGCTTGCAATTCATCTAGCCAACTTTCTGTTTTGCTTAGATTTTCATATTTACTCACCAAAATATATACTGTTTTGGGTGTTTTTAAATCTGTACTAGGGACTGTTCTAGCTACAACATGCTTGAATCCCCTACAAGAGAGCCACTTAGGAGAAACTTACCAGTAATCTCTACTATTAAGAAAGTTCAATAATAACTTCCCTCCTGTATACTATTGAAAATGGTTCTGTACAGTGAACAAGAGTTTCTACTGCTGGTAATTATAAGAAACAATATTACAGAAAAATTGGCCAAGTCCATGTCATCAATAATGAATGAATACAGTGTGTTGTCCCTCATGGAGATGGACCAATGAGATTAGTTAAACCACAGTGAAAGAAATATTTCAGCATTAAAAGTGATATTATTCCATTCACAGTCTTGGAATCAACTCTTGAAAAAAAAAATGATGTGTTTTAAATGTCCTGGTTAACCAACAGTAGGCGTGGGCCCATATTGAAGGTACAGAGGCTTATGGGCTGTGTGATTTTAAAATCTTATTTTCCCTCCATGTGAAATCACTGTCAAAGGTTTGCTTTTTCTTTGTAAATCGTGCTTGAATTCGCCTGCAGGATCAAAAAATATCTGTGCTCCTGTTCTCCAAAACCCAGAGAACAACAGCGAGCCAGCTGGCACAGCCCGCTGGCTGCCTGCCATTGTCGGCTGAGGTTGCACTGTGGTCCTGAGGGAACAAACAATCATGAATTCTGTTTAACTAGAGCCATAGAATGGCATTTGTTTCTTGATGGACTGTGGGTCTATTACTAAGACAAAGTGGATTAAAGCCATTCAGATCCTACTTTCTGTGACTCTGAGAAGATCAGAGAGCTGAGGAAGTTTTCAGAATAGATATTGTGTTTGTTTGTCAGTCTTTGACATAATGATAAAACAACCAAAGGCACGGCAAACATTCGGAAATTCAGGAACCAATCTTATGATTATTATTTTAATCATTCCCCCCTTCAAACTGAGCTGTTTAGCTTGCTACAGGAATTCCCTAGAGGTGAAGTGATTAACAGTGTTTTTGTTAGGTGTTTGTCTAAGAATAGCAGTGCTTATTAAGGCACTTCTAATCTCAAAACAGGGTATGAAGTAGGACATGGCTTATTTCAATTTCACAGATGAGAAGGATGAGGGTAGTTCAAATAATCCACTCAGCACTGCAGTATGAGGAATGCTTTGCCACAGTGGGAAATATTTATAAACCATCATTACTGACATCTAAGCATTCATGAATGCCTTAGGAAACTGGTTGGTCACATAAGGCCTTTCAGTTTGCAATGTCCATCTTCTCAAGGATGAAATGGGGAAGATTGACTAGGCTGGAGCTCAGAGTGGCCTTTGTAGTTGACTCATTTTCCATCTTGGTAATTTCAGGTCTACCCAGGAAAAAAGACTTGTGTTTACATGCTCTATATAATACAACATAAGAAGACACCAAATGTGTGGCCCTACATGTCCTAGACATCATAATACTTCCAGGTGGAAAAGGGATGCTTCCAAATTTCTAGTTTGAAACTTATCTTTACTTATTGATAGGACAGTGATAATTTTGGAAGAGCTGGAGTTGATACATGTAGTGTCCTAACACAGAGGATGCCTAGGATGCTCAATAAATTATACAGATTGTCTGGAGTATAACTGAGATTGTCAATGCTTGGGATGCCCCTTGACTAGGTGTTCAGCTATAATGAGACCCCTATTAAGGGACCAGGATAAACCACACATGCCTGTGTTAGTACATACACACACACACACACACACACACACACACACACACACACACACACACACAAATCACAGCTGGCCATGTTTTCAGACTTGCAAAGTTTCATGAAGTAATGAAGCTACCCATTCCCATTTCCAGGTTGGTTTACATCCAAGCCTTGTATCTATTGTATGTAAACAATGCAAATGAAACAAAGCAAAACCAAACACGTAGCTGCCTGTGACCATTAATACTGTCCTATTAGCAGGATCTAGGCTCAACCATGAGACAAACTTCTGTGTAGGTCTGTGAGGAACTGCCTACTTCAGGTTAACCTCTTGGCATGCCTGTGAAGGATTTTCTTAATTAGATGCAATGAAATGTGAAGAATCGCTTTGATTATGGATGGTTCTCTTATAGGCTTGGATGCTGGACAACATAAAAGGGAAGAAACAAGCTGAGCAAGAACAGTTGCTGTTTTCTTCTTCCTGCTTGTGGATGCAATAAGATCATCTGCCTCAAAATCCTTCTCTGGGACTTGCCCACCACAATGGGCTGAACCCTTGAACCGTGTTCTAAGATAAAGTTGTTCTCCCTAGAAGTGCCTTCTGTCAAGGTATTTTATTACAGGAAGAGGAACAATAACTAATACAATTACTAAAAGGACTCCCATTCCTAGGAAGTATAGTCTTAAGTTGGTTGGTACTTTTGAACTGAAGAGAAAAGAAATGTAACCTTTCTTTTAAGCTCAAAAAAAAAATCATTAATACTATGCTGGTATTTGACATATGTTAAGGACAAATAGGCCTGAATATTACTCAAGTGATATATTTAAAAAGTGCAACGGCTTTTATGTATCACATATTAATTTATTCAGGGTGGTGTTACAGATTAATTTAAAGGGTTTGCTGCTGTTTGTATGAAATATATGTAACAAATGTAAGTTTAAAATAAAACTGACTCTGAAAATGTTTGTTTTCAGGGGACCGTGAACATAGTCATGGATGTACTAAGTTTAGGATGAAAGGACTTGTGGATTAGATTTAAGGGTCTGAGAATGAGGGAAGATAAATTTTGACTCTGAATATTTTTGTTAAAAGGACGTAAGTTTGCAGAAATGGCTATTTTATGGGTTGAATAACAATTTCCCTGTTATTTGTTTAAAAATAGCAAACAGTAAATGAAACAATTAAACATTACTATTCTTACCTGTTTTCATATTCATCAAGGAGAAGTAAGAATAATTCAGATACAGTTTTTCAGATTTTTAATATCTTAAAGAATGTCATATGTTATATTAATTTAAGTAAAAAGTTAAATGTCTTTCACATGCAAGTTATAAATACTTAGTGGAAGTAGCATTAACTCTAAAATTCTGAATTTTCATGAGGCTATACAAATGGGAGATATATTCTTTCTTGGGGTAGATGGCTGAGCTATTTCCAATTATGCCCACAATATTATGTTTCAGAAGATGTATATCTATTGTCTTATGAAGAACAACATTCAGATCAAGCTGGAATAGGTATAAGTAAAATGATTTGTAACAGAGTTACTTTTCTTCACAGATTTCTCTATCTATCTGTCTATCTATCTATCTATCTATCTATCTATCTATCTATCTATGTAAATACAAAATAGTAGCTTCACTATTTCCCCATGTAATATACCCAAAGGAATCTACCTGGTTGCTTCCCATATACTTGTTTTCTCTCTGACGTGTCTTCTCAGTGTTTTTCTCATGATGTGAGTGAGAATACTGGGCATGCATTGCTAGGTTCAGCAGTGGAAGGTGGCCAGTTCTTTATCTGGAGAGGGCAAGCGAGGATGAAAGTGTGCAGAAAAGAACCACACCATTCTAAGTGCATCGAAGCACACAAAAAGGAACTGTGCAATGCTAATACCACCCTAAACAGTTTGGAAATAAAGACTGATAGCAGAATTTTATGGCAGGTGGAGTTGGCTTTATAGAAACAAACTCTTCTACCATTCATTGTTACAGTTCAGAAAGGGTGTCTTACTTTCCTATTGCTGTGATAAGACATCATGACACAAAGACACAAAAGAAGACACATAACTTGGAGCTTACGGTTTCTGAGAGAGTCTATGGGGGCGGAGGCATACCAGTAGGCAGGTGAGCACAGAAGCAGCTGAGTGCTCACACGATCATTAATTACTGGGTGTTATGGAGAACTAAAGGAATAATGTGAGCCTTGGAAAACTCAAAGCTGTCCTCATTGATAAACCTTCTCCAACAAGGTCAAGTCTCCCAATCCTTCCCATATAGTTCCAACCACATGGTACCAAGTATTCAAATATATGAGCCTGTGGGAGACATTCTCATTAAAATGACCACACAGGCTATATAAGATACTTGGCTCTGTGCACGACATAGCATCTGCCTTTAAAACATGTATTGTGACTCTCGTTTCATACTTGAGAAGAAAAATGCTCAAATTCAATAGCTCTCCTCTGCTTGTCAATTAGTTGCCTGGGTTTCCTTCACTTCTTTCATCTACTTTCTTTTACCTGCACCATTGCCATTTTGTAATCAACACTCAGTTTCCCAATTTTAACAGTACTCATACTGAGTTTTGCTCAGATGAAAGCTTTAATATTACAGCCTCTATCTCATAATATCTCGGACTTTATAAGATCTGTCTGCGTCCTTTTAACTTATGAATAGCCAGAGAATGTTGCCACTTAGAATTATCCTCAATACAGATGGAAAAGAAGATGCTTAGATGAACTGGCTATAAAAGCTACACTTAAAATTGATTCAAATTTTGCATTAAGTAGGCTTTCTAAAGATTGCAGTTTTAAAATAATATTGTTAAGGTGATGATATAGCTCAGTGAACACTGTATGTTCAAGGCCTTGGATTTGGATATAAGTGCAGCAAAAGAAAGGATAAAAAGTATGTTGCTGAGAAATTTTGATTCATTTAGATTCTCAATAACTTTTCCAGTGTTAGACAACTACATACTTAATACCTATTAACCCCCTCAAAAATATATTCCAGGCCAAAAATAAAAAAGGAAAAATAGATTATGATGAGAACTATGACTTACAGATTTAAAGAGGGCACAAAGTTGCCATTATTGTGACTGTTGCTATTAATAAATTGCTTATAAATTCTCAGGAATTGTTCTCCCTCATTTGCACCTGCCCAGTCTATGCATACTGGGTACGGTGATGGGAATTGCAATGAGGGCTGGCCAACACTCTGGATGTTTTACCTCATTAGCAGAGCAATACATCTGAAAATTTAATTAAGGTGATGACAGCATTGCAATAATATTGGATATCTTATTTTTTTTAATACAAAACTTTGACATAAGTATGCCTGGGGGTTCACTTTCAAAGTGACTCTTACTCTTCAGTGAATCCCATGACGTCATGAAAATTTCCAAATCAATTTCCCTCACTATTATACAGCATTAGATATTTTTCCTTGGGAGAACTGAGTGAACAAATGTGCAGGTGAGTTACACACAGACTCACATCTTACAAATACCAAGTTAAGCTTCACTTTTCTTTCCAAGTATCACTCCATGAACTTATTATTTTACTGAATGCCATGTCAGTCCATTAAAACAAAGTGTTAACTTTCTACAGCAGAATCATGTCTTCTCTCTGTCAGAATCCAATACTCTGGGAGCTTCCGTGTTAAAATATATGTTCGCCAATGGGATCAGGGAGGTAAGCTAAGAGTTTGCCTTCTGAGCAAGACTATGGTTGAAACAGATTCTCAAGACCAACCTCCAACAGATTGTGTGGCCCAGGTTCAACTTAACATCCATTTCCTTTGCTCTTCCAAATACTGATATAATGTTAGAATTAATTAGAATGGCTAATCCCTGTGCTGTTGGTCACCAAGCTATTTTTTTCCTTTTTTTTATTTAAATTAGAGACAAGGTTGTTTTACATTTCAATCCCAGTTCCCTCACCCTCTCATCCTCCCTTATCACCTCCACCAAACCCCAGCCCATCCTCTTTATGGTCCCCAGGCAGGGTGAGGCCTTCCATGGAGAGTCTTCAAAGTCTGTCATATCATTTAGGGCAGGGCCTAGGCCCTCCCCTATGCGTTTAGCCTGAGAAGGTAAAAGGGACAAGATCTCCCAAGCAAATTGGGAGCATGGAGGGAGGGGAGAGGGAGCTAGGAGAAAGAGAGGGGAAGAACAGTGGGAGAGAGTGGACATGAGGGAAGAGGAAGATTCAGACAGGGGAAGAAGAGAGGAGAACAAGAAAAATGTACCATAATAGAGGGAGCCATTCTACACTTAATGAGAAATTTGGCACTAGGAAAATGTCCAGAGATCTACAAGAATGAACCCAACTAACAATCCAAGTGGTAGTGGAGAGGCTACTTTTAATGCCCTGCCATGATAGCGAGATTGATGACTACCTTATATGCCAAACTAATTTTTTTTTAAAGAGTCTAGAACTCAACATGTTATATACTCCGAATACTAATGAAGTCGTTCTTATGAGGAGAATGCTACATTTCCAAGCTAAAATATTGAAATATGCTATGTTCATAGCAATAAATCAAAGAAAAGAGGGTAATATATAGGCTCAAATTTTTTAATCATGCAAAACCATACTGTTTGATTCAAGTTCAGAAAGGACTCATTAAATGGACAATTCAGTATATCTTACAAGATATGGAAAGACAATCAATCATACTCCCTTGATCCTGAATTCACAGCATGGAGACATAGCTGATACTCATGAAGAGTAACATAAACAGAAGCCAACGTATAAATATCTGATGTAGCTGTGAACTTCTTCACTGTTATCTTAGATGTTCTAGTATCTCTTGAACACCTTTTACATATACAAAAGTGACTTTAAAAAAATCCTTACCACTTAACCCCCACCCCCCAAGGACTAGCTCAGCAGAGTCAGTAAGCCATTCTTGAGATGCCATACACAGTAGGGTGAGCCTGATACATTTAAGTAGCCTTCACTCAGGGGATCCTTGGCAAAGATAACTCAGTGGGTGCCAATGGAGCTGCGGTCAGTGGCCTTCCTGCCAAGCACAATTCAAATAGTCACAGATCTCTCTGTAATTCTCTGGGCTTCCTTTCATCTTACATCCATGTTCTAAATTTTGACACATCTTACAACATTTGAAAAGCTCCCCAAATAGACTTCTAGATATAAGTAAATATCCAACAACTATTATTTCACTGTTACTACTTAAAAACCCACTAACATCTAGTATATCTACTAAATACCTCAATACATCTGCTTCAGGTTTCTATTTGATTAGATGGTATTAATAATTATGCCCTTTTAAAGCTTTCTTGGATGAAGTTCTACCTTATATAACATCTACGGGAAGCTCAGAAAGCTTCGGGTTGAGCTGAATATTTGCATCAGCCAGTGGCTAGATTTTGTATTTTTGATCGAAATAATGAGTGTCTGTAAACCTGTTTTCATATAAAAATGAAGATGATGATACATAATGCTGTCCTACTGACAAAAAATGTGCAAAAACATTTTGCACAGTGTAAATGGCAACATATGCTTGTGGTTATTAGTTATTTGTACTTCCCCGCCCCCCCCCCAAATCATGACAATTTCTTTAGAAATCAGGGCATATCAAGAATCCATTTTGTGCCTGATGATCTGATTGATGAAAACAAAACGAACCAAGGTAATCAATAAAGTAAGCACAAGAAACACTTGGTTCTGCTGACCATATTATGACACAGGCGAGAAGATAAGGACATGGAGAATCAATATAATTGAATCTCAACACAACAATAAACAGCCAGTAGAAATGCATGGGGTTAATGTAGACATCATTCAAGCCAATGGTTGCTTTTCACCCAAGCATTGAAGATGAAGAAAACCTTAAACAGGCAAAGAAGAAAGAGTCTGAGTCTGGAGGGTGGAGAGGTAGTAGAAATGCGAATAGTTTTGGGAGAATGAGAAAGGAAAACGTCCAGAAAGAGGTTTCTAGAAAGGAGGGAGACAGTGCTGAGATGAGAGACACCTGAAGAAATAGCAATTGATAAAACTGTGCAGTAAGGAAAGGGAAAACTACTGGAGGAAACGGAGTGTATCAAGAGTCGCCATCTAGTTCAAAATACATTAGTTCTGACATGATTCTGGAAAACTCAAGTGGGAAAATTTAACATTGTTTCCTCAAACCAGATAAAATACAAGCTCAGTGAGAAAATGCACTGGGTATACTTTAAAAAACAAAACAAACAAATAAACAAACAAAAAACCAACTCTGAAATATAAATGAGGTATTACTTATTATTAAATAACTACTAATTTTCTCTGGTAATTGGATTAATGTCATTCTTAACTATTTATCATGATAATCATTGATATTAGAAGTTATTTTACAAATAATGGTTTAAATTTTCAAAATCATTGTTTTGCAGTCTAAATCAGAGTAGCTGAAATATAAATAAATGTATTATACTAATATTCAGTATTTCAACCTATGAAAATTGTTAGTCTCCTGTGTTCAATAACTTTTATTTCAATATATAGCAACAACGTGGGCTCTTTATTATGCTTGCAAACATTGATCAACACTTTTCCCCACACGATAGACATCTCAACCAACTGCTGTAAGTAAAAGTGATGGGGATGCCCATCTTTATATGTGTTTTTCTTATTGGTTGATGAATAAAACAATGATTAGCCAATAGCCAGGCATTGGTAGGGCCACAAGACCAGGAGAAGGCTGTAGAGAGGCAGAGAAGCCACCAGGGAGAGACACCATGTAGAGACTGGGGAGATAGGATGCACCAGGCATTCTCTGGTAAGATAAGGCCATGTAGAAATACATAGATTAGTAGTTATGTGTTAATAATAAGACAGAGCTACCCCATAAGAAGCCCTAGCCATCGGCCAATAGTTTACTAATTAATATAGCACCCATGTGCTCATTTGGGCCGGAAGGGCGGTGGGGCCAGGTGGAACAGAAACCTACAAAAAATAAGTTCCTTTCTAAGCTCATGAAAGGCTTTAATTTTTCATCTCCTCTATGAATACTAACCAAGCCACTTCTTCACAAGGCATACACCCATCCATAATCATTTTTATCCTGCTAATGTATGGTATGAGCTTCCCTTACCTCACACGGTCTTCAGCTGGAGGGATGCTCTATGTCTGTTTTTCCTTAACGTGAGTGTTTTGGAATCATAAGCTTATGACACTGTATTTTAAAAAAAACCTCAGAGTACCTTCTCTGAAAACATGCTTATGCAAATGTACACACTTGATTTTACATACAATTGCAGGAAAAAAAAAACATTTCCAAATTCTGAATTATGACTAGTGAGATGTCTCAGTGGGTAAAATTATTTGCCATGTAAGTCTGATGACCTGAATCGGATTTTCAGAACCCAAGTATATGAAAGAGATAAACCAGTCCATTAAAATGTCCTCTGCACATATACATAACCACACACAAACACTCCACACATGCACACAACCACACATGCACACACATAACCACACACACACACACACACACACACAGAACCACATACACGCATAACCACATATGCATAACCACACACACAATACTAATATGTAAGTCAGTAATTTCAAATAACTGAATTAATGCGTGGTAATCATCGTATACCGAAATAGGAATTCAGTATATATTTGTGCATGAATTCACCATAGACATTTAGCTAATTTTCTATTGGTTTAGTAAATCTAATTCAAGCTGGCACTCAGAGAAATGGGAAGAAAATTGGTGATTGTCTCAAGAGAGGAAAGAGTAAGGGATTTGGGAGAAAAACAAAGCTTTGGCCTTAGAGATGAATACAATCATGGCTGACTCTTTTTTGGTAATACATTTACCTTTTTAACTGTTTCTTTTAAACTTGAGATTATAATGTAATCCCATCATTTTCCCCTTAACTTTCCTCTCTCCAAATCCTCCCCTCCTACTCCCCCTTGCTCTTTCAAATTCATAGCCTCTATTGTTTTAACTTTTACACACATATATGTATTTGTACATACACATTTGTTCCTAAACACATAAGTACAGCCTTTTTTAGTCTGCATAGTCTTTATGGAACAAAATGGCACATCCATACACATTTGAGAAAAGATCAATATTTTTTTTTAAAAAAAAGTACTAGTTACATTTTAGTGATAAAGAAAGGGATAAATATTGCAATAGCATTTTAGTGTTTCCGGAGAATGTGCATACCAGTTAATACACACACATTCAGTAACACTGGTATAAGCTATTGTTTGGGACAAAAAGATAAATCGGGATGACACTTGCTCATACAACTAAGAGAGGAGATAAGAGACAGGCAACTGTGCTGAGGCAGAAAATGAGGAGACAAGAAATCTCCTCAAGTCCAGTGAAAACTCCTTCTAATCCTCCATATATCAGCTGGCCTATTTTTGTTTGCTAAATACAGGTAGCCAGGGCCTCTCACAAATAATGTGCAAAGATTATGAAAACTTGAATACCTTAACCCTACGTAGGTAGGGTTTGCTTGTCTACTATGCCTCTAAAGTGTCCGTTTTCTTGATTGAAATAAGAAATGTGTAGCCTAACCCCTCTCTCTGGAAGTATTTTGTGAGTCTTTCCTGGCTCTTTAACTGCATTATGACCTCCCCAAAGGAGGTCTGGGGGAGAAGCCATTTGAAGACATGTTTCTAGTGTGTCACCTGAATTCAGGCTGACTTTGCGCTAGGCGATGGATAAATATTGTGTATCACAAACATCTGGAGAATGCACTAAATAAAAGAGATCCTCACAAATGTCAGGATCTTAGATACATTTTAACTGCAAATTTGTTGTCTGAATATAGCGGGCAATATTTAGGTGACAGTTAATTTTAAGGTATTGTATCAGACATCTTGCAAGGTTCCTAATCAGCTTTCAGGGGAATGAATGCCATTTAGAATGCTCATGCTGATGTGTTTTTTTTTTTTTTTTTTTTTTTTCTGAAAGTGAAACCAAATAGAAAATATTGAGAAGTAAAGGCATTTTCCCACGGAATTATTTTCTAGAAAAGCGATAGCAGGCCAGGTGCTTCGTGGAGGATAGCTTTCAGAGCCAACTACTCACTCTAAATTCATGAACCCTTAGTGCTTCTCTTTCTTACATCAGATAGTGTATTTACAGTCTTTCAGTCATAGAACAAAGGTGATCTTTCTTTCTGACACATTTCCAGAGGTCTGGAAGTTAGCTCAAGTTTTGTCTACTTCCAAAGGCAACACGTTTGCTAACAACGTGGATGGGAAAAGCACATAAACCATGCTAAAAATAAAATCAAATCAGTGTTATGAATTGAGCCACATATGAGAGATGTTTAGCTGCCTTCTTAATAAAAAAAAAAAAAGGAAGAAACATTCTGGAACAACACCAACCTGAGCTGCCCACAGCTCTGCTAATCCAGAGACTATGCAGCCTTCAGATATGTGCAGAGAAATCACTTTGACAATATTGTTTCAACACATAACCACTAACAGCAAATTATCTCCTTGTTTCTAGCCTGGCTCTAGTTACTGGATAGTCTTTTCTTTTTCCAAGACAGGGCTTCTCTGTGTAACAGCTCTGACTGTCCTGGAACTCTCTTTGGAGACCAAGCTGGCCTCTAACTCACAGACATCCCCTGCCTCTGCCTTCCAAGTGCTGTGACTAAAGGCAAGGGTCACCACTGCCTGGCCCTGAGTAGTCTTTTCTAAATGATTCTTCAAGACTCATAAATTGGAAAGTATTGTGGTTCTACTCAAAACCCACCATGTTTTTCCCTGCATCTCAATCAGAATAAAAGCCAACAAGTCCAGTGCCATACAGACCTGACTGGCTTTGGGAGGGCTTCCTCAGCTCCCTGTTTTGCTGTGAGCGTGGAGGCATTGGACAACTATGTCTGTTCTGTGACTTGTATTGGCTGCCCAGTTTGAGAATGCACCCTTCTTCCATACCCTAACCAGATACACAGTGTAAACAGATGAGAGAGAAGCAGTCACATCTTACCTTGGACTAACAAATGTGAGTTCAGTAATGTTCCTACTACCAAAACCACACACGAAGTGTAGGAGTTACTGGGAAATTGGAAATGAGTACGACAGGCATGGGATAAACCAAATCAACAAGGCTAATTCACTTAGTAGTATCCACTGGAGGTCTGTGTATACTTTCTTAGTGAATTCCCACAGTGTCCTTTAAGGTAAGCATCTGGGGTCTGATAGAAACAACACAGAAACCATCCAGCATCCTACAGAACATAAACGCAGCCTGAGTCAGTGTGTTGGTGTGGTAAACATGGATTCCTCGTTGATTTAATAAGTTAATTTGATGCATGTGTGCTGGAAGAAAAATAGAGAAAAGTACACAGTATCTTGGGAACTTTTGACAGTTACTTATTCTCAAGTAAAAAAAAATCATGTAATCAGAAATACTTATAAAAAGCAATACTTGTTTGCATTTCTCTAACATTTCGCAATTTTATCTTTATCTAGAAGATCTATTTTTCAGACATTTTTGAAGATGTGTTTTCACTCCTAGAGAATGTAAGATCACAGAGTGTTCCCATTACAAAGAAAAGAAACAAACAAGAAAAAAAAACCTATGTTGTTATGATTTTGAGAGAATACATGTTATCAAAATAATTGGGGAAGAATCCAAAGTTAAAATTGTAGCAACGTTTATTTAGAGCATTTCTCTACATCCTACTTCAAAATTCCTTCAACTAAATTTAGTCTCATTAGTATCCTCATCTATTCGATATAGATCTGTAATATACTTCTTTGAAATCAGCTAAGTATTCAACATTTTCAACTTAAGTTATACTCAGGGTTTCCAAAAATATAAACAGGTTTCAGAGTCTGCTCAAAGGCCTCTACAACAGAATGTTTGCCAACCCTTGACATTTCTAGAGGAAATGCAAGAAATGTTTGTTTCCTTTGTACCACTTGGAATTGAACCCAGGCTCTTATGTGTATGCTGGACCAGTACTCTTCCACACATCTAACATCTCTCTTTTTTTTTAAGTTTTCTTTTTCTGTAACAGGATCTCACAAAGCTTCCCAAGTAGACCTTCATATCGGCAGCCTCTTCCCTCAGCCTCTCAAGTAGCAGAAACTACAGTTATTTGCCTGCAGGTTCTAAAAACAAAAAGTACACAGCTTAAGGGTCATCTAACAGGTCTCTAAAATTACAGTCTTAATGACTACCTATGGAAATACCATCCATACAGATTTTGAACTTGAAGTATAGTAGAGTCACTGGGAAATGCTCAACAAACTATTTTAACCATGCATGTCTATACTACCTCAAAAATGTCTAAGTATTTTGTTTTCTCTATTCACCATAGAGGGGAATCTATTATCGAAAGAATAGGGAACAGAAAAGGCATTGACTCAAAGTAAACATGTTCTACCAGGCTTTGATGCATCCTCTCATCCATTCAAAAACTGTCATTTTTATGAGACAAAGTACCTAGGACACACTGGTCATGAACTTCTTATGTAGCTAAGGATGACCACGAACTGATTCTCCCAGACCTCCCTTGCATGCACTGTACTGCCAGGCATGTACTATCATATCTAGTATATTTAATCCTGGGCTCAAATCCAGTGTCATGTGAATAATGCTAGGCAGACATTTTAGCAACCTGAGCTATAGCTCCATTTTTTTATATATATATTTTAAAATATTCCACTATATTTTATTTTATTTATTTTAGTTGTGTGTTTGTTTCTTATTTTAGTGTGTGTGTGTGTGTGCACACGCGCACATGCGTGTGCACACATGCATACAGATGGGTGTGTAAGTGAATTCAGGGGAATGACCTCCAACAAACATACTTCAAGCATCTATTAGTAAGTCAAGTACTATGACTGGCATTGAAGACAACATAGGCCATAAATGACCTCTCCACTTCTCTCTCCCGTGTCTGATCGTTTCTGTTTCTAGTGGTTTTTCAGAGTGTTTGATAAATAAATATACAGTGACAAAATGGAATAGCCCTAAAAAATACAGAACATTATGGGGAACTAATCAGCAGTAAAGTTTTTATAAAGAGATCAGAAACAGCCTTCATGACTAAAGTGCACATCTGCGGGATGAATCAAGTTTGGGTTGGAAAGAATCGCTTTAAAATTGTCTTTGATACAGATGCATTCACAGGTTGTATTTTGTTTGTTGTCTTTCCTTTAACTGCTTCCTCCACTGCCGTATACTCTTCTTTTGAAGATAATTACTGACCTCTGTTTACATGGGTTTGGTGTCATCCCAGGTCACAGGAATGTCTCTTTCTGTCCCATATTATAATGACCAATGAGAGATTCATGCTTAGGAAAACTTAGACATTGACTACTTGAATGAGTACTTTAGAAGACTGGTCCTTTTTCTGTTCAACAATATACAATAAGGTTTAATTGTGTGTATTCAAGGCTAAGTACTTTATCTATCTGGGACAATAAACATGAATAAAACATATTTTCTAACCTTCGTGGGCTTATTGACTAACAAGTGATGGTCATATAAAGAGATAATTACAAAAAATAGGTAAATGAAATGCTTGAAGAAAAATCAAGCACATTACATAAACTTTGAACTAAAGACAAAGGATAAGAGACTTTTATTTGAGGACTATATAGTGAAACTGAATTATACATGATGGGTACCATATAAATTAGATAAGGTAGGGCATGAAAAATATTCACAGAGGATGATCAGCAAGGATTTTTTTAGACTAATAAATGATGAAGAGCTCCTAGGCCAGTAAGTCATAAGGAGGCTTGTAGATCATGTTAATTGTGTTTATTAATATTTGAAATCCTAAATGCTTCTGCTCAGTCTTCACTGTGGGCTTCATAGAAAATGTCCCATTCAGTGCTTTAAAGGAAAAGAATAAGTTATACTGTGTAAACTTTCTCTGCTCTACAAGGAGGAATTCAAGCTATTGGGCCTATCTACACAAAAGATAGCATGAATGTTATCAGCTACATTTCTCATCGGAAGCAGAACAATACGTCATTGATGGACAATGGTGACAGATGGACTGTGGACATTAGGAAGAAAAACATAAACATGAGAATTCACACAAAATTACAAACATACGAACATGGCAAGATACTGTAATTTTGACAGAGGACTCATTACATTTTAACATTTATAGTTAATATATAGAAATATACTGCCACAGAAAATTACCATCTTTTACACCATAGCCATAAGCCAAAAATATATTAAACACATTCCTATTCATTGAAAAAGGTACAATGCTTTTAAGGAGGTATTTCTCAGTTTAGGTTGTGGGGCTGCAAGGAAGGCTCAGTGTGTAACAACGCTTGCTGGTTTTGAAAAGGACCCAGGTTCGGTTCCCAGCATCCATGTCCGGTGGCTCACAACTGCCTGTAACACCAGTTCCAGGTAATATGATGCCTCTTCTGTTCTTCAAGGGCACCTGAACCCACAAGACGCATGTATGTATGTGTGTATATATGTATACACATATATTATATATGATATATAACATATATTCAAGCACCTATACATATTAAATCTTTTACAAACAGCCTAAAGGTTATTATATTATTGTAGTGTCTTCTTAGTGGGTAGTGACCAACATTTTTAAAAATTAACTTAGGTAAATATTTTTTAAAAGAACTAGGTAAACAAACTATCAAGTGTACTACTGTGTAAGCAGAAATATTTCTTAGGTTATTTGTTCTTATTTTTATGTGTATATCTTGATTATGTAGTAAGCTTAAATGTCAGTTAAAATGTTACAAAATATTAGTAGATTCACTAATTAAATTTTCTATCAAATGTTTCCCTTCTTATTGTCTTCTTGTGAATTAAGAAACAAAGTGATAAAAAAATATTGGACAATCATGTAAAGCTCATTTTAGTTTCACCTGAACTAAAACTCAAAATCAGAATACACATGCATGCATAAAAGAAAAAAAAAACCACAAGGCTCTTGAATTCTACTGATAAGGAATATGTATTAACCTATCACTTGCAGGCCAGCATAGCTTAGCAAACATAGCTCCATTACAAAAAACATATTGTTATTAAGCTTATGGAGACTCTCAGGGAAGGGCAAAAGTAAGCCACTTAAGATTGATGCCTTAATTATCACTTAATAACTGCTGCAGCAGATTCAATGGCAGTGTGGTTTCACATGGGACAATGAGCATTTATGAGCACCTGTTTGACTATCACATAGTGACCTAGGCAGGCTTGTGTTATTCTTTCTTGAAACCAGGATATGAAACAAGATAAAGGCAAAATAATTTCCGGTTAGTGTTTCAAGACCCGTGTTGTCTAAATGATAATCGACACAAAATGATTTGTTTTATTATGTTCTCTGTATTTATTTACCTTTGTCTCAAAATCTAAATTAGAATTTTGTAGGATATAATAAAAATATACTCAAGAGGAAATTGCATTGGAAAAAGTCATTATTGTAATGTGATTTTAAAAAAAAAAATCTCCTGCATTCACTTACATCCATAAAAATAATACAATTGGGTGAAGGCACGCACTTAATTATTTCAGACATTAGAAAAAAAGGGAAAGTTTGCTAAGATTTAACAAATTATGTATGGAAAGTGTATATAGAGTAAATCTCAACTCATAATAATGGAGAATAAAAATATTCATCTATGAAGCATTCAAGAATAGATTTCAGTCTGTGTTGAGCATACAGAAATAGTTTCCACTCACTTCATGCTCCATATTTATAACTCTGAAGCCACTGTACCACACATATACAAACCAAGAAAATATATAGAAATAAGCCCTATAAATTTAGAATATGATGAGATCATGTATGACCGCAACACTGGATATTTCTTGTTGTTCACAAAAAGTTTTTAATTAGAGAATTAAGACAGAGTATAACTCACCGAAACAGTGCTGGGTGTTTAAGTATCAGGAGCTGGTTCCTCTCATGTTTGCACTATGTTTTCCTTTGACAGCAATGCCTTTGCCAGACACTCATGGGGCTGGCTCTATCTCCTTTTATGTCTCAACCCAGCATCTTTGCTTTCTCACTCTCCCAACTATAGCTGCTTGATTTATTAGCTTCTTTTGTGATTTCCTAGTCATCACCAACACTAGAAGCTACTGTGGTTTCGTTGTGTTGTTGTTAATTTTCTGTCTTTTCTCTTATCGTGTAAATTTCATGAATACTCATCTACTATGTTAATGTCTGTATTCCCAACATCTACACAGCACATGGCATACAAGAGGCCCCTCACTGTACTTACTGAAGAAATAATACTGTGATTTGATATGTTATATACCACCAAGTGCTAGTCAAATAGTGACATTATTATATCTCTGTATCTGAATATTGAGAAGTAATATATCCCTTTAAATCTTGTTATTTCAATTGAACAAAGCCTCATGTGTCACTCTTTTATCACAGTGACATGATGATCAAATTGATGCAAACTTTGGGGTAGATAAGTTAGCCTTTGGCTTTTCTGTATTGTTAGCCTCTATAGGCCACTGTCTATCTATTCTTTCATCATCTAACATTTATGTGTTCAAGGACAATGTGAAGCCCATAGATGGATGAGTAGTGCCTCAGTGAACAGATGGCTTGGATTTGATCCAAATTTGAACTACACCCTATGACCCTGGGCAAGTTACTTAAATGGTCTCTTTCATAATTTTCTCATTAAAATATGATGTATTATCATATTTTAAAATATGATATGGATATATTATCAATAATATCAGTGATCTTAAGTAAGACTCTGAATTCAAACCATATGGGGAAAGTACCTCGTGTGCAGGGAGAAATAAGAATAAGATGATGTTTTTTTCATCCAAGAGTCCCTACACCAAAGACCTTCAAACAGGTTCCTATTATTTCTATCATCCAATATCAATGAAAACCCCATTCCTTTATTTAAGAGTAAACATGTGTCAATGGCATGAGTACTAGTGTTTCCTCTTGAACATAGAAGCCACCACCAGAGAGACTTCACACAATGCATAAATTACACTTTGGGTGTGAGCATGTTCTCTTGGGAAAAAACTAGAACTAGGAAAAACAAAAGCAAAGTATCAACAGGTTCAGGCTTTCATTAGTGTTAGGTGAGGAACAATGGTAACCATATCTTTGTGTGCCGGGGGTGGGGTGGGGTGGGGTGGGGTGGGGTGGGGGGGAGGGGCTTCAGGGAGCTATGACACAGCTATATTATTAATAATATAAATAATATCCTACTAATAATGTAAATAATATCCTACTATTCCAATCATAGATCTTTGCATCCTGCCAGATACCTTAGAGCTATCGAGTTCAGAAATAAGGGGGGAAATTAGATGACTAATCTGCCATCGTAGTAATACAGTGGTAACTAAAAGAAACCTGAGTTAGTAGCATAGGCTTTAAGATTTTCCTTTTACCGTAGACTAAGAAAGTACCCTTGATTAATTTTAAAGCACATACTTAACCCCCTAAAAAATTAGTATAGCAGAAAAAACAAAACATTAAAACTTCCTTTCCAATGAGATAGACACAGACTTTAATTGTCAACAATGATTGTTTGTTTCTGATAAGCAAGAGTAAACCAAGTCTTCTGTGTGGAGAGGATTATGAAGCATACGGTTCTCATTATTAAGGTAATATAAGTCAATAAGCAAAACATATAAAGACCATGCTAAATATGTAATGGCAGCCACCTAATTTGGCACTTGAGTCTTCTGCATTGCATCTGCACAATGAAAAAAAAATCTACCATAAAGATTAAATAATGCAACACAAATAATTCCACAATCCAGAACTATGTACCAATCAAGGAAACAAGAATGCACTACCAGGAGTAGGGAGCCTAGCACTCCATACTAGCGAGACACACACACACACACACACACACACACACACACACACACACACACACATTTGTTTTAAAGCATAACTATTCATTTTCTCTGCAATCAGTTTGGGTCCTGAAATGACACATAAAGAGGCCTGGATACAGAGGCCTGGATATGCAAATTCTTAAAATCATTGACGTCATGGCTCATGTAAATTATGGAAACATACTGAGACCTTGCTCCTGTACTCACCTATACATAAGTTTTGTGAAGCTAATGTATATACATTAGGAGTTACATGTCTTGGTGTAGAACAAAACAAAACAACAACTGAATCAAGTGGGTAAAAGATGACAACAGAGTTAAGAAGAAGCCTGCCCCCTGCCATTGCAACTAGAGAGAGATACATGTGAAGATGTCAAAGAGAAGAAAGGGTGAGAAAGGACGAAAATTAGAAGCAAAGAAAGGGGGGCAGCAAGAAGGAGAGAGCAGGAAGGGAATTGGGAAAGAGGATGTAGACATACAGGAAAGGAGGAGGAAACTGAAGAGAACTCTTGGCGTAGTGTTAACAGCCATAGAGCTTAAGCACTGTTTTCTTTCTCTGCTCATGCAGTAAGTAGTAAAATGCTTTAGTGCCAAAGTAGAGGTGTAAAAGTCCAAAATCAAGAGAAATGAAGTCGTCACTCTATGTTCAATATATAACAAGATGGGAGACTCTCAAAGCCATAAGCACAGGTCGTCTCCCTCCTTATTCCTGGAGGAGTAGGCGCTTTCATATCATTGGTATTCATTTCGTGTTGTCTAGGAGTTGCTCAAAAATGATCTATGACTCTTTGAGAAAAAAAATTATCGCAAGCAGAATGAAATGACATATCTAATAGCAATTTAAAAAAAACAATGTAGTTTGGGCTTAGGGATCTGCTGACTTTCTTGTAGGGATTCCTTCACTTTTAAAATTTAACCCTGTTATTTAAGTAAATCACTTGAAGTTGCCGCTCTCCCTCCTTATTTTTCATGGAATGTGGAAACCTAAGCTTGTGGTACACACATCTACGCACAAGGTTGAAACCCAATCACTCTTAGGCACACAGCAGTTGTGTTTCCGTGTACATTTGAAATCTAAGAGCTGTGGCCTTGTATTTTTAATATTTGTTAAAGTAGCCTGGTGAGGCAACTCTATTTATAGAAGAGGTCCTAGATGCTCTAATGCCATGATGGCTGACTTTATTCATTCCTCAAATCTGATGAAAATGCCAGGGATTAGGCAGGAAGCCAGCTTGGAAAGCCAGGATCTGGCAGACACCCCACGTCAGAAAGAGATTTCAGCGCTTTGCTACCTAGCCTTGCTACTGAGAAACTGTCAACTTTGCTTCTTGAGAACGTTGCTAACTCCAAACCTAAAATCCAGAGCTGTCCCAATATGCCTGGGACTCGTTCTTGCTTCAAAGGACATTAAGTCATTTGTCTAAAGAACATGTCTGGATTTTATTTTATTTTTCTCAAAGATAAGCAGCGAGGCCATTTCTGTGCATCATAGTAGTAAATGGGGCCCTACCAGCACCTTCATTGTATAGGTGATTGGAGGCCAGTACCCTGGAACAGGACACTCCGATGGCTCTTTATGAGCAAACAATTCCTAAGGCAAGCAAGTCTCAGTGAGCTGTGTTCTGCTGCAGTGCTGCACTGCTGCTGGTAACCTGAGACGTAAATTGCATGTTTGAAAATATTTTGTTAAAGATGCATCCTCACAACAGCCTTGTTGTATGTGCTGTTTCAACGTAAACACTGGAAACCTGGAAGAGCAACTATAATCTCAAGTATCTGTTGCCAAGAGGGTGAATGTATCATCATTCCAAGGTCTTAATCTTGGACACATCTGGGTTTGAAAGGGTATGATTTGGGAATCTTTTCTGGGGTGGGGGTAAGTTTTGGGAGAGGGTTTCCTGTAGCGCAGCCTCGCCTATGTAGCTGAGAATGTAGCCTTGGTCTCCTGGTCCTCTTGTCCCAACTATCCCAATACTGGGATTACAGGTGTCTATCATTATGCCTTGGTTTTAGGCATTTCAGTCTTATCCTCAGATGTTAAGTGAAATTGCACTAGCAACTCCTGATTTAATGGCCTTGAGTTTGGCTTGCATAACCTGTGAGGAATTGAAAGAAATTCCTGAAAGAGAAGTTGTCTTATAAATGGCCTTAAATCTTCCATAAACATCTGCACCACACACCAAAGGGTTAACATGTGTTTCTCACAGCTGTGTGTGTTCAGAGAGTTTCCATGTGCGTTTGCCTTCTTGTTGATGAAGGAATCTCAAAGTAGCAATTAGTAAATCCAATTACCTGCTTCCTATCTAGAGTAGGCATGGGATCACAGGTAAGGAAGAAATGAGCCACGGGCAAAACAGGATGCTGCAACCTGCAGGGGCACCGGGGAATTCACCAGAGGACTGAAATGGGTTTGTCTGCTCTTCTAAAATGATGGCTATGGTCCAGGAGGGTGAAGACAAAACACAAGGTCCGTAATTCTCACTTAAGCAATTCAGGGAAAACTTGTTTGACATTTAAAAAAAATCTTCAATTATATTTGTCTTTGAGTATGTGTGCACATTTTATCCTTGATTAAGTAGCTGAATTGTTGAGGTAGGAAAATAAATCACACAGTTCTCACAGATAATAATATACAACTAGTTTCCCTTATAGACTATAACTAGCAAAAATAATTATACAAATTCTAGGCATGTCAGAAACATTCATGAAGGTACACTTCACAAATAATAGCAGGTTATTCACAAAGACAGGGGAATACCCATTTCTATATACTCCAGATAGGACTCCTCAGATATTCCCATCAAGAATTAATTCCTGGCTGAGGTACTTCTCCAAGTGTTTTATATGTATCACTTATGGTTTCAGTAGCATGCTTGAAAGCTAGTACACGCTATGGATGTTGCCTGACAGGACTGCTAAGAAAGTTACTAAAGCACATCTGAAGCAAACACTTTGAGCTGGCTCTGCTACTGACTTGAAGGCCATTCTCACTGGCATGTGAAAATTCTCCACCTCCCATTTAGTACAAACAGGTCAGAGCTGGACGACATCATTTATCTTCACCTGCGTCATGTCACAATTTTCTGGAGACCCATTTTAACAGAGTGCCCCCTATGCACACCATCAGAACGACAGCCATACTGTCATCAGCCAGAAGTGGTTAGTCTGCTTCCTTTGCTCTTCATAGCACAACCGTCAGCCAATACCTTTTCTAAACACTAAGTACATTTAAAGAGACAAAGCAAAATCAAAGAGAATTGGAATTGATCTACACAATTCAAACTCTAGGGAAAAATAAATTAAACATTATAGACAGTGCTGTTCTCTATGAGTTTTGTATTTCTCACAGGCATGGCCAGAAACTCGTAACAGTCAAAATTGTGCTTTCTTTCTTTTTCTTTTTTTCCCTTCTCTAAATTAGTTTATATAAGTCTTTCAGAACTGTCTTCAATATTGTTTTCAAATTAATAGAAACTGAATGTCATTTTCCAAAATTCCTTTGCAATGGGTTTTGAAGGTTATATTTAAAAATGCATAAATAACATTATCAGTGGTCACTGTTTCCACAACACAGCAATTTATGTTCTTTTGCAATCCCAGGTATGTATTTTCAACAATCAGCCAGGCTCCATGGGTCCTGGGGTACCTACGAATGCAGTCCAAAACACTTTTATAGATAACATCATCTTCCTTACATTGGTGGACAAATCTGCCTTAGAGTAAGAATTTTCCTTTTTTTTTTTAATTAAAGCTGCAAAAGTCAAGGTTTCATTTATACAGGTAGGAAAGGACGAACATCTTCCAAACTATGGTACCAGAACTTTAAAATTTTAAAGAAGTTTATGTTCCCACTGATGATAGATACATTGGAGGAGAGAGCTATTCATGTACCAGGCTATCACTGTTTACTTCACAGCCAATGACAGCAGTGCCTCAGACCTCTCAGAGAAACTAAAAGCAAACTGCTGCTTTCCCTCTGCCTGGCAATATTAAAACTCTCTTGAGGAAAATACACATGTTAAATGAAAAGGTTCGGATTAAGTTTATAAAGCAAAATGAAAAACAGCAAGCATTCCTTGAAGAACTGGATGTGAAGATATTTCTCTATGTTTCCTATTCAAAGAAGCCATGATAATCGTGTCATCAATTACATAAAATTACAAAAATGAACGGACAAGTTTGCCTAACTGTAAATGGTGATGGAAACATCTGCTGAAAGCCCTATGGGCTTTATCATCTATCATATCCAAAATCAAGCAACATTATGACTTCAGAATTTACTAAATGTATATAGAGGAATATCTTCTCATACTGAGTAGTCATTCCATTTCTTCTTGCCCAACCTGTGGAAGAATCTGCTGCTAAAAAGCAATGTTCTTGCCTCACACTAATTTTGTCTCTAAGTATTCCTAGTCTTCCTATCCAAACACTTGCTTATGAATTTGCCTCCAGCATGTTATCTTTCTTTGGCTGATACATGACGAGTCCCCTGCTTCCCCAAGTTTCACCACACTGTAACCTACTGCTCACCAAATACATATCTGTTTTTAAAATGTTACATAATTTTAGAATATGTGTATGTATATGAAAAAAATTTGTTGGAATCCAAATTAAAATTATGCATTTATACTAATTTGTTTTATCCCTGCATAAATAGGTTTGGTTAATTGTAATGAAAATAAATTCAGCTAAGGATCATCTCATATCTATTAAACTTTTAGTGAAGAAACATTTATGACTAATAAATCATTAAAAATTTAAACCACAAGTAGGTCAGATATTTAATTTAAAAATTACATATTTTGCAAAATGATTGTAAGACCAATAACAACATTATACTTTGGCAAAATGTCTATGTTTCATCTGTATTACCCAAAATATTAGATAAAATTCTCTATTGTATAATCAAATTGTCTTATTTTGCTTTTTTTTACCCCCCGCAACTATGTAATCATTAGCATTAGGGAGATAAATATCATGGTACAAATTAGAATTAGTGATAACCCTCCTTTCCCAGGCATTGCATAAATTGGAAGGCACTACAATCAGAAGGGTTTGAGAGTCATATGAATTGTCTTCTTAAATCATTTTTCCACATTAGATAGCTCCTAAAACCTGTTTTGGGGATATACTCTAAATTGATTTAATACAATGACATCAAGAGAGATGAATTGTTATTACTTCAATGTGTTACTATCCTACCAGGAAGTTCAAATTAACTTTCTGATTTCTAAGGCATTCTTCATTTTATTTATTAGTCTTACAGCTCATTTTGCAAACATAATTAAGACAAGTTATAATTTCCTAGTTTTATTTTCATTAGCATCAAGTCTAATATGCATATCTTAGAAGGTATATAGTATGTTTAAAACCACCTTATTATTTAACCAGCTAGAATAGCTAACACCTTGCATCAAGACATAAGGGCCAGAACTAAATATTGATAACTCTTTAACATGTGGTACAGAGGCTTTCGCTTCTGTAATTGCAATCTTTAATTCTGATACGATATCTTCAATTACGATTATCATATTCACTCTAAAGACTTACCAAAACATCATCTTAAAGGGTAAAAAAATGAAGAATGTATGAAATTTCTATATCATTTAAAGTCCTCAATCTGTCCATTACAATTAAATATGACTTGCAGTCTATCAATGCTCAATGTCTTAGGAGTATATGAAAAACTCCACAATTATAAGTATCTCTGTACATGCTAGTGCCATAATTAATATTTTAGAGCAAATAAATGTCACAAACCAAGCCCAACTTTCACATTTCTCCAATACAGTAGAAAAATAAGCAAACAAAATCTTATTATGTCCACACAAAAAGCTAATTCTTTCCTTTTTGTATGTCTTTTCATGTCTAAACTTGTTAATTCAGTTGAGCACACACATGAGGTAATTAAGTGGCTATCCTTTTGTCCTTGTAACCGAGAAGTGTCACCTCTGAAAAGTAATAGCTTTCAGCAGAGACACTGTTTTTTAGAACATGTAGATGTTAAAGTGTCAGGAAAAAGAGTCTTGTGTACATATGTGTGAGCATGAATGTGTGGTATGTGTGGTGTGGAGTGTGTATGTGTGTGTGTGTGTACATGCATATGTACATGAAGTCTGCTTAGATAGATGAGATAATTGCCTAGAATGGAAAGTGGCTTTGAAAATAATATACAATATTAATATTAATCAATGTACAAATCAATATCAATGTTGGCATATGAACTCAGCTCTTTTCTAAGTTTGTGCAGAAACTTACACAGGAAAGGTATGTGACTGAAAAAGACTTCCTAGGTTGCCCAGGCTGGTGTAGACGGTGAGAAGACAGAGTTAAAGAAAGAACATTTCTTCTTATCTCAAATGGGCATCTAGAAAAAAAATTACTACTTGGCATTTCTCCTGATAAATCAAAACGATTTATTTTGGTAAGAGCATCTGCTGACTTCTCTCTGCTCCTGCAGGACCTGCTTGCAGGGCTTTCCTGGTACATTTAAATGGATCTCTCTCTTCACCCTCCCCTTCCCCAGTTGACAGTAATAGCTTATCAGTCTCTGAGGAATAGCAGGAAAACAAAGCTTAGATCAGAGATGATGGAACTAGAGAAGCTACCTTCAAGACTCCTCCTAACAAGTATGATGTGCTTGACCTGCTATTCTGACAGTTACGGGGAAGTTGTCTTTCCTTGAACAAGATGTGGGAAGAGAAATGCTTTCCCCCTTAAGAATAGTTCAAATCTGAGGCTATCTTCCTTCCATTACTTTCTAAACTTTCTCCTAGTCCAAGAGGATTCTGTCAACTGAACCTACAGCTACCTCAGGAAACTGAAGAAACACCACTTTATATCCATTAAACGCTGCCATATTAAGAGAAAGTGTGTCAAGACATATCCTGATGGCCACATGCAAATGTAACCCAAATAGGGTAAAAATAAAATGGAATCAAAAGCTACACAAAAGTAGCTTTAACACAAAAGTTAAACTTCCCTCCTATCAAAGGGTTAATGTTGGGGAAGGAAGTCAACACAAAAGCTTACCAGATTAGCAATCTCAGAGTAAAACCTAAGGCTTCTGCCAATTCTGATGTCACTTGCAAATGTTTTAAAACTTCCCATGTTTTTAGCCTCCCACTACAAAGGCTACATATGGATAAACCCCAGGAGAGTAATGATCCCCTTTTCTTTTCTTTTCTTTTCTTTTTTTTTTTTTTTTAACTCAAGAAACCCTCAAAGTCCAGTGACAGTGATTCACAACCCCAAACTGTCAGACCCACAGGGCAGATGCAAACGAAGGATCAGATAGCTGGGGCTGGGAAGCAGCTGCAATTAAGCGGTTGAAAGTGGGTTGGAGTGTTGGTTTATTTTTGTTCCATTTGTAGCCTCTTGCAAGGAGGAGATGGAGTCAAACTTGACACTTCCTTTCTGAGAGCAAGAGCTGGGCTCCTTGTCTACTCTCATTCAGTTTAATTCTCTGTGCGGTTTCATTGCTTCATGGGCTCACATTTTCACAAGGGTTGCATTCTACCCTGCCCTCCAACAGAAAGAAATCTTTCTCTCTTCTTTACTGCCCTTCTTCCCTGTAAGGAAGACAATCTCCCTAGAGAAAGAAAGCCTGTGCTGGCTTAGAATGAGAGGAAGGGGAGGAGAGAAGGGGGTGCTGGGGGTTGGAGGACAGAGGAGAGAATGGAAGAAGCCAGAAGATGGGGGATGCCCAACATCAACTCCTGGTTCTGAATCACCAGCCCTGTGCAAAGTGCTTTTCCCGGAGATGCGCTTGTGGTCTCGAATTTCTCACAATAGGCTTACTGGGGGGATCCCCTCCCTAGATCTCCCACCGCCACAACCCAAGTATAGCTAGGTCTTTTCCACAGATTCAAGCTCAGAGGTATCTTAACCGAGGTGGCCAAGCTGCCAGTCGGGCTGCCTTACCTGGAGCGAGGACCCCGGAGGTGCTGCGGGTCTTGGTCCCCACTGCTCTCACCGCGAACCCGGTGGTGCGAGGCACACGAGTACGCTCTCTGCCTCCGCTCTCAGAGGGGCAGCCTGCAACACAAAAGGGGTGTGTGGGTGTGGGGGTGGGTATGGGGGAGGTTTTCCAGGGCCACCAGCTGGTCCCAGCTGGCCGCCCCCACCCTGCACACACCCCTTAGGGGCGCTGAGTCCCCTGTGGGATGAGCAGGACCCTGGGGGCTCGCCCCGGGTACAGCCTCAAGTTGCCCACAGCTAACTGCGGATGCTGGTCGCTGCGGGAGGAGGAGGAGGAAAGACACTGGGGGCTGAACTCGGTCAGAGCATCCCCACACTGCAGCTTCTCCAGGAATCCCTCCAGTGAGGAGGCGGCCGCCCATCATCTCCCAGTCCCAGCTGCTGATTGGTTCCAACCAAGGTACGCTGCTCAGAGGAACCAATCAGAGAGCACTAATAATAGGTGGATCCTCTCAGGCAACGGAGCCCAGCCCAGTTCTGTTAGTGTCTCTCCATCCCCACAGCGGACAGGGATCTTGAGAGAGAGGGGTTTAGGAGGGTGGGGGGGGGGGTGAGGTGAACTAAGTGGGGACCAGATCCCAAGGAGAAACACTAAAGGGCATTTCCTAAACCCAGTGGGTAGACTCTGGAATGTCCACAACCTGTTCAGTAAGCCATATGCACAGGATAAGAGGCAAGCAAGCATAATACAAAGCTTTTTTTTTTTTTTTTTTTAACTTTCAATCAAAACCTGCCTTGATACTGAGCATGCCCAGAATGCCACAGCACCCTAGGAGTTTTCGATCTGTGTGTGAGTTCTAGGCTGAAAAGGTGAAAGCTGGGACCGGAGAGGCAGAAGTTTGTCTTTGGTCATTTGACCCAGCGGAGTTGGGGAAGCCAAGACCAACTGGGAGTGAGGCAACCCTTCTTGCTTGGAGGGAACAGTCCATCATTCTATCTGGGCTGGGGTGGGAAGCAGCGCAGATAAGTGCCTGGAGACCGTGGTGGAAGGGTGTGGCGGACCAGAGATGTAAGCTAGGTCCGTCCCATAGGTGGGGCAGAGGAGCTTGGCTCCTCCCAGCTGCAGCTGCCAGGCTGTGGAGTGTCCGGGGAGTTTCCATGCAGTGACCATTAAGTTTGCAGACTTGGGTCAAGTGCAACCTTGTTAGGCAGGCTTTGCCCATCTTCTTGTGTTTGTGTTCATTCCCGTGTCCGCTTGTCTCTCTGTCCCTTACCAGCACCGCGAGGACTAAAGGATTTTCTCCCTCCTCCCTCGCTTCATAGCCTGAACCCTTCTGCTCGGAAGTAAGAAGCTTTTCCCCTGTGAGAGCAGCGGTGACCTGATTGTCTCTAAGCTCTAGGGCAATTTATAGCTTGGTAATACGGAGAGAAGCCAAACAGGGAGGTTCTGAGACTTGGAGGGAAGGGCGGGCTGGCTGGCCCCGGGGGCTGGAGCCCGAGGGCAGGTACCTTTTGCCCCACAGGTGACAGACTTTCATGATACTACAATGGATTTTCCTTTACTCACCCCCTTGACCTTGCACAGTGCCCTCTGAACCTCTTGTTTTGCTTAGCAATTCAGCAGTTAGTGTAAAGTTGATCAATAGCCACAAATGAGAACTCCCCTAATTGGGCTCTTTATTTTCCCGACAGGATGATCTTGGCATCTCAGATAAGGAAATAAATAGCTATCCCAATTCCCCAAACTCATCCACTTTGAACTGGAGTTTTATTAACACTGGTGTGCAAAGGTAACTGTAGCGAGGATTCAATTAATGGTAACACATTTCTTCAGGTTTTTAATTAAATCTCTTCTACTATTTATATAATGTTTAAGAATAAGAACGTTCTTCTAAATATAAGGGAAGAGACAATATATATATACATATATTACACACAGATATATGTAAATAAATGATTGTGTTTGCAGTTCTGTTTACATTTTCAAGAATTTAGAAAGAGTTTCATAGATGAAGTTTCACAGAAATAGTTTCATGGATGAAGAAAGGAAATAATAAGCATCTGAAGTTGATCTAAAATGTTTGGCGAAGGGGAGGAGAGCAGAAGAGGAGGAGGAAGGGATGGGGATGGTACAAGAGGAGGAAGAATCGCACCTGTGTTCTCCAAGTAAGATGTGTGCACTGTAGTATTATTATAACATGCACCCAGTAGAAAGTCTTATTTTACAATATACCCATCTCTCTCTTTAGGATCTCCAGTTAAATACTGCATGCTTTTCCTAGTTACCAGCAGCCATGTGCAGAGGAAGAAGGGCATACTAATGAATAGAATAGGAATAGGGCATGTTTGACTTTCTGTTCCTGACCCTGATTCTATCATCATTTTAGTGCTCTTATTTTTCTGCCCACCTCCTATCACACCCAACAGTGTCCTTCAGTGGGTACCATTCTAGGGAACGAATGTGTCAGGTTTCTTTTTTTAATCAGTGTTTCCTGAAGGGGGTTGCTGCCTACACTAAAAAATAGGCAGACTGAATTTAATTTTGGAATTAATGGCTCCTTTGCTCATCAATATTAAGAAAGCTTTATACTCTGACTATGGATATAAAGTAGTTGGTGTGTTTGCTTCTTCCTTTGATGACTGAAGTGTTTTGTTCTCCCTGCTCTTTGCATATTTCTGTCAGCATCAGGGAATTTATTGAAGACCTTGCCGGGCCCTATTTGTTTGGTATTAAATCACATATATTTTAAAAATGTGTGTGTGTGTGCGTGTGCATGTGTGTGTACATGCATGTATGTGTCTATCTGTTTGTGAAAGGATACATGCTTTTGGAGGCCAGGGGATAACCTCAGAAATACCATCTGACTTCTTTGAGAAAGCGACTCTCTTTGGCTTGAAACTCATAAGTTACATTGGCTGGCTGCTGAACATCATGTCATCCCTACCTCTCTGTGCTAAGATTGTCAGTGTGCACCATCACACTTGGCTTTTATGAGGGTCCTGGGGATTGAACTCAGGTCCTCATGCTTGTCAGCCAAGCACTTTGCCAACTGAGTGTCTGCTTAATCCCAAGTTCTATTTTTTGTTGCAGACCATGCATATCGTTTCTCATCTTTGTATCAGACTGCTCTTTGTTAAGGACAGATATGTTCAATAAAGTTGTCTCATCAGGTATTTAGGATTCCTATCTCCTTTACCATCAACCTTCTGAGTATATGGTGCTGACTCTTTTAATTACTTGTTTTCAAAACCCTTTCCACTTCAAATGTTGTTTCTTCTGGGCATAAACAAAGCCATATATATATATATATATATATATATATATATATATATATATGTGTGTGTGTGTGTGTGTGTGTGTATTATTATATGTATTATATGTATATATGATAATTAAATATGTGATATATTATATATATTGGACCATGTCTCAATGCCAAAATTTCCTTTCTCATTGAACTCTTCTCTTTCCTAGTTTAATGATTTCTTTGCCATCTACTTTATCTTACAAGATCAGAACAGAAGCTAAACTAGACTGAGACACAGAGTAGGGAGGTGTGTCTTATGGCAAGAGAGGGACTTAGGGAATTTAGAAACTAGAAATTCATTAAGTACAAACCCAGCCATGGTTTTCTGTGGACCACAGAATACACTTGCATGAGAGAGATATCAATACAATTCGCACTTTGTTGGAGAGGTTGTCATAGCCAAATGATCGATAGCACATACATTTCCAGTTCATCGGGACCTTCACATATCATTAAACTTTAAAGCCCTAATTGTTAAGCCAGTAATCTGCTAAAAGCTATCCAAAAAGATCATTACTCAGAGCTGTGAAAAATGGAAACTAACCAACTTTTCTAATTTTGTCATGTCTTATATAGATTCATAGCTGGTTCTTTTAACTTCATTTTTCTGCAGTTGCTTCTTAAGCTACTGTTCCCCTCGCTCATTGGGTTTTCCTTTTTAAGACAGGCTTGGTGTGTGTGTGTGTGTGTGTGTGAGTGTGTGTGTGTGTGTGTGTGTGTTCTGAGAACTTAGTAGAACCTCAGCTTTACAACTAATTGGCTGTGTGGCCTTTAAAATTTCCGAAAACCTCTCCAAGTCACGAGTTCCTCATTTCGCGTGTGTACATAATATACAACATGTACTCCGAGGGGTTTTTGTAAAGAGTAAGGAAACATCACACAGAGGGTGCTAATTCCCACCACAACACGGGGTAATAAGGGCCACTAACCATTTTAATTATTTCATCATTAATTGCTCTTACTGCTGCTATCTCATCTTCTTTTCTCTGCCCCCCCCCCCCCCCCGCTCCAGGTTGCCGAAAGGGTGGATTTTCCTGCTCTCATTGCATTTATTTAGGCCAATATTGAGACAGACTCTTTGCCTAAATTTGAGAAACGGCAAGAACTTGCTAACTGGGGCCTGAGAAGATGCTCAAAGGAAGTTGTACTGCTCTTGTAGAGGATACGTGTTTGGGTCTAGGCAGCAAAGTCAGGCAGTTCACAACTGCCTGTAACTTTACTTCCAGGGGAGCTGACATACACATAAATATAAAGAATGAACAAATCAGAGGAAAAAATTTAAAAAAAAACTGTGTATAATGAGGCATCAACTGTCTCCCGTCTTTCCCTGTGATGTGCTTGCAGCTGTAACTTCTCAGGAGGTGAATTACAATGGAATTTGTGGAGAAGATACACGTCAGCATTTTTTTTTCATTGAAATTTAGTTGGAATTAGTCTTTAAAACTAAGAAACATTCTATTCCAATGGCAAAATAATTGACGAACATTCCTTTACCTGGAAAACAGAGTTAAAGACAGTAGCCATCTATTTTGATTTCTCTCCGACCTTTCTCTTTCAAGGTCATTTGGCCTGGTGTCACCGCTAATGTTTCTTTTTAGTTTTATTGAAAATATATTTTTCTCACACAATATGTCTTGATATCCTTCCCTCAATGCCTCCCAGTTCCTCCCTACCTCCCTTCCCATCTGAATTCACACCATTTCTGTCTGTCATTAGGAAATGAACAGGCTTCTAGCGGATAGCAATAAAATAAACTGTAAGCTAAAACAAAAACTTGCACATCCGAGTTGGACAAGGCAAAAACAAATAAACAAAGATAAGGAAAAGAGCTCAAGGAAAGCCACAAGAATCAAAGACCCACCTGTCCACAGATTCAGGGATCCTGTAAAGACACTAACGGGGGCCATAATACATATCAGAGGAGCTGGTGCACACCCATGCAGGCCCTGTGCATGCTGCTTCAAGCTCTGTGAGGCTTCTAGGATGTAATAATAAAACAAAATCTATTAAAAGAAAACAAAAACACATTGGAATAGGACAAAACAGACTAACGGAAGAGAAAAGGCCCAAGGAAAGGCACAGGAAACATAAAGAGGCAGAAACCAACTGGTCTGCACACTCGGGAATCCCATAAAAACTGGAGGCCATAATATATAAACAAAACCTGTAGGGTAAATATTATTTATATTGAGGTAGAATTTAAAAACAGAGAGAAAGAAAAAGTCCTGATAAGGCATTTTTGGCCATGGGACCTCCGAAGACACTACTAAGCTTGTTTTCTGTTGGCCATGTACTGCTGGACATTTGACCTAACCCTTAAGAGTAGTTTGCTTCCCCAGTGAGACTATCTTGAAGAAAACTAAATTTTCATTTGCAAAAGGTTATCAATTGGAGTTTGCTTCCAGGTTAGGGACAGGGGTATGTGTCTACTTCTCTTAGTACAAGAATTCCATCTAGTGCAGACCTGTGAGCTTGCTACTCCAGTCTCTGTGGGTTCATATGAGCCTTGGTCATGTTGATTAGAGGGCTTTGTTTCTTGATGTTCTCCATTCTCTAGGAATTTATAATCTTTCTACCTCCTCTTCCACTGGGCTGACTTTACCCCGAAGGGAGGGATTTTAGGGAGACATCCTATTTAGGGTTGAATGTTCCAATGTCTCTCACTCTCTGTGTAATGTCTAATTGTGGGCCTCTGTGTTTGTTTCCATCTGCTGCAGGAGGAAGCTTCTCTGGTGATGACTGAGCAAGACACTGATCAATGAATATAGCAGAATGCCATTAAAAGGCATTTCATTACTTTGTTTACTTAGAACACTAGCATTTTGTCTTACTTCTAGGACCCTGTTGTCTAAGATCCTTGATCACTCAAGCAGCGTCAGTTATGGGTTTCTTTTATGGAACAGGCCTTAAATCAAATCTGATATTGATTGGTTATTCCCACAGACTTCATTGACACCATTGTCTTGCAACTGTAGATCTACAACTGTAGACTGAAGGTTTTCTAGTTGGGTTGGTGACTATGTTTCTCCTTTGGTAGTGTGCACAGTACCTTTCTGTACCAAAGATGCTAGCTTGGAGGGAGTGGAAGCTCTACACATGCACCATCTGTCAACTTCTCCATGTTCAATAAGTTGTGTAGGTATTGTGTTCAACAATAGGGCTATGCTGACAGTTCATGGAGAACAATCTATAGTCTTGGCATTATCCTGGGTTGTTTAAGGTTCCCACTCCACTGGGCCACTTTGCCAACAACTCAATTAGATATAACCTAATTGCAGTACTGGAAGCTTCATTTGGTGCTGAGAAATGTTAAATAAGGGATCTGTCTCTCCCGTTTAAATTATTTGATGATTTCACGTATTTTAGGAAGCTTCTATTATACTAGGTTTCCCTACTACCCCCCAATTTTCCCTTTATTTTTAATGGTCTCTATGTATCCTTCCCTCTTTACCCTCTTTCCTCCCCTATTTCCACTTGGTTCTTCCAATCTAGCACCATGACCCTATCTATTCATATGTTTCTATTCTATTTGCCCTCTGTAGGGAGAGTGATCTGTCTCTATACCTAGTTACTATGGATTGTAGCTTGACTATCATTGATTTAACAACTAATACCTATGTCTAAGCAAATATATATACTATATTTGTCTTTCCCTGTCTGGGTTACCTTACTCATGTTTTTTTTTTCTTATTCCATCCATTTTCCTGTCTCATGATTTTACTTTTTTACTAGCTGCATTATATTCCACTGTGCAAATATACCATTTTTTTTTTTTTATCTTTTCATTTGTTAAGGGACATTTAGGTTGTTTCCAATTGCTGGCTATGACAAATAGAGCAGCAATGACCTCAGACAAACCAATGTCTCTGTGGTATGATGAAGTGTCTTTTGGGTATATGCCTAATGATTTTATAGCCAGTTGAGTAAGGGATAAATAATCAGGCTCTATTTGTCAGGATTAAATGTAAAGAAATTAAGTCATGGATTTCTAAGTGAACATTCATGGTGTTTAAGAAAGAAAACCTTGAATTGGAAAGATATGAAAGGAAAATGAAGTCAGACAGTCAGTCTGCTCCAGAGTTAGAGCCTCATAACTGAATCAGAGCACTTTACAATTTGCAGATAAAAGGAAATAAAGAGCTAGCAGTATTCATTGTGCATCCACAAAAGCCTTTTCTTAAAGACATTGCTAGGAAAACACTGGAAATAAAAAGAACAGTGACTCAAAAAGTAATATATGGTGTCAGGCTGCTAAAGTTAGTGAAGAAGATAATACTTAGGTAGATATATCTCAAAAGCAAAGTAAAAGAATTTTGAGCTAATACTAGCAATGGCCTGAGAAAGAAAACATTTTTTTTTAAAAATACTCTTGTCATTCAAGAAAAACTCTACTGAAAACTGGCTTGCAAATAAATCAAGGACAACATTTGAAATCAGGGGAAGGGTTTCTGTTCAACTGAACCTAGAGGAAGACAGTTCAACCGCTGCATTCAAGTTACTTGAAAAGTATGACTATATGGGTAATTGACTTATCCAAAGCTGTAGAGGGCCAGACCTCAGGCAAGACAAGAGTCTGTGCTCTCAACAAACTAAAATGACTTAATGATATTATTTGCGGATAAAGGATAACAGACAATGAAGGCCTGCACTGTATGATTTGATTGTGCTGTGGTTCATAGTCAGGTTTGAAAAAAAAAAATCGAAGAATAAATGCTTCTTCTGAATTGCTATTGGAAAGTGTTGGGTCCTGTAAATTTCCTTCTTGTTTATATGAAGCTTGGTCTCATTTCATCTAACATAAAAAGGAGTAAATAAAAAGCAAGTCTCTCCTAGATCAAGATGAGCCCCCATTTCAAGTATTTGGGATATTTATGACATCCTGCAGCTGATAAACCCATGGGTGATTGATGTCCCAGCTTCTATGGAAGCATACTTCTATTCCAGATGGCTGTGTATGGATTTACTGATAAAAGCATCTGATGAATCATGATTTGTACTGTATCTGTATCCTGTATGTATATCTAACATCAGTAGAGCTGGAGGCAAAGATTGAGGGATCAGGGATACCAAGAGAATAAATAGCAAACATTTTCCCAACAATTAAGATACAGAGATATTAAATAACATTCCAGAGATCAACAGCTAGCAAATGTTCCACCTTTCAGATTTCAACCACATAGACTTGACGAGGTTAATAGATATTTAAGATGCACCAAAAATAACTGTGACTATGTCAAGGACTGCCGGTTTTCCTCAGGGAGACTCTAGAAATATCTCATAACTTAGGGAATTTGTGAAATAATAAACAGAAAATTTATATTAGTATAATTATCCCTTTATTGGAAAATTAACACAAGGACAGGGATCTTTAATCAGCCACTCTCTTAATGACTAAGGTTCTAATTGGTGGTGGCTGTGGATCTAAGAAATCTTAGAAATTTCATGATGAAATAGTATGAATGAAATAAAGAATATTAAACTCAGTTGTATATTCAAAGATCAAGTATTAAATGTCATCATTTTCCTCAATTTTTCTTCTCAGCCTATACCAGCAGGGGAACTACTATTCCATGTTTTGTTCTAACCCTATATATGTACATCTAAAAATGTCATTGCTAGGTGTACGTGTTTATGAAGATTTTATAAATAGAATTATGTCATACACACACACACACACACACACACAGAGCAACATTTTTTTTATTTTAATTCTAGGATGTAAAGATCAATAAAATGCCTCAGTCAGCAGGTTAAAGTAGTATGCTTCCCAGCCTGATGACCCGAGTTGGATCCTCAGTACCCACACGGCAAAAGGAAATAACCTAGTTCTATAAGTTATCCACTGACACACATTGCTGACACACACACACACACACACACACACAGAGAGAGAGAGAGAGAGAGAGAGAGAGAGAGAGAGAGAGAGAGAGAGAGAGAGAATGTAAACAACAAAACCAAAGAGACTTGAATTTAGAGTGATGGTTCAGGAGGTAAAGTACTTACTATGCAAACACCCGAACCTAAATTTGCTCTAACAATGTTACAAAGCCAGGCACAGCACCAGCTCACATCTTGGGCCCATTGCTGAGTATGGAGGCAAAAAAATACTGACAGTCAGCCTCCTAGCCAAAACAGCAAACTCTATGTTCAGGGAGATACGCTGCCTCAAAATGTAAGGAAAAAGATGATGGCCTCCTCACATGCATGGACCTCCACACACATGTACAGACACATGCATACCACACACAGACAAATAAAAGAAAAATAACTGGCTACTGGTTTCATTTTCTATAGCTGACTCATGTACTACATTCAATTATATGTTTATGTAATTTGTTTATTTTTATGTAAATGTTTCCTTTCAGTATATTTAGATCATGTATTTCTCCTCTCTCAACTCCTCCCAGTTCCTCCCCACTTTGGGGTGTTACTCAAATTTTGAGTGTTTTCTGTCACACACAAAGCTACAGTGAGCAATACTACTTCAAATGCCTCCCCGCTTTTCATCTGAACAAGTCTCTCTTCAGTATATCCAAGTTACGAGCTCGTGTTAGTTTCTGTGGATTTGAAGTTTACCTAATGTCCTCTTCCAAAACGTGCAAAGGAACACTAACTTAGGCATTACTTGGAATAAAAAAGGAAATAATAACTCATGTTAATAGGTTTTACTTAGTGAATGCCAACTGCACACTCCTGAGTTGTTAACTTGCATTGTTCCCAAATCTTTTGTCCAAATTCTAATTAATGCAATGTAAAAATATGCTCAGGGTCTCTACATGTATTGCATTTTTATTCCTCTTGTTTGCCTTTCCACATTTCCAACTATATACACAACAGGTATTTCACATATACACTGTGTATTTTTTAAAAATGTTTGATACTAAATCCAGGACTTATGGGTAAATCAGGATTTATGGTTTCTCTATATATTTTGTAATTTATTTATAAATAACTAAATTAATGGGCTTTTCTGCCTCATCTTTCCTCACTACTCATATAGGTTCCTTTTTATTTGATTTATTTCCTTTTTGTTTATGTTTTCCATGTAATAGATTTAGTCATATCTCTCCTCCCCAAATGCTTCATTTGATTCCTTTGGCTGTCAGTCATGCATGAATGTCTAAATGTCCTTTATTATTAACTCTAGCATTGGATCATAGCTAGGTTTCTGAGTATTCTTCCTCATACTTCTGGACATTTGCAATTTAACCTCCTCCCCTAGCATAATTTGCTATTTCTTTAGTTTTATAGTGTTATAGTAAATGTAGAAATCCAGTCTAATGTATTTATCAGGATTGGATTTAACTTTTCAACTTTAATCACTATACTTATTAATTTAACCAACATTCTATTTCTATTCCTTCAAATACTTTCAAAAATGAAAGGAAGAAGAGAACATTGTAATTCATTCTTTGAAGTCAGTCTAATAGAACACCAGACAAGATAACCTAAGGAATCTGGACAATCGCCATTATGGCCATGTAGGAAAAAAGTCTCATGGAATATAGTAGCAAAGGTAACATAGTATCATAAAATTTTGATGAAAATGAAAGTAAGATGTCATACCTAGATTTTGCAATTCTTTCAAGTTATGACACTAAGAGCATACCCACCCAAAAAAGTAGACAAATTAGTCATCACCAAAATAAAATTAGCCACTGTTCATAAAAGATCATGACCTAGAGAGTTGAAGGCAGTCCAGAGACTGGTAGAAAATATTTGTAAGTCCTGTAGCTGAGTCTTTTCATGATATACAAAGAATAACATTGTTAAGAGAGAAAAAAAAAACAAATTAGTAAACAGGTCAATGAGTTTAATACCTTATTTTTCAGATGAGGTACACAAGTAACCAATAGTCACTTGAAAATGTACATTAAGATTGATGATTGAGGAAATTAAGTCCAAAATTGCAATGATACACTATTTTATATCCACTAGCATAGATGCCAGAGATGGCATGGAAAAATCACAGCCTTCACATTCTGCTGAGAGCCAGAGAAATGATGAAATTGCTGTGGAAAACAGATTCTTCTTCAAGTGTTTTTTTTTTTCCCCCTTAGTCATCTTCAAAACTATCTTGTCTCTTATAATTTTCCTTAAGCACATTTTAGCATTATCTTGTAAGTTCTATAAAACATGGCTGTGTTAAAACAGAACTCCAATGGAAAAAAGGGGGAGGGAGAAATAGTTTGTTTAGTTTGTGTAATTCACGCTAGTCTTGAATTCACTATGTAGTAGAAGATAACTTGGATTGTTCCCTTTTTTCATTTTTTCACTAAAAGTGTTAATTGTGCACAATGCTCTTGTTACAGCTTAGGCCAGAAGTGTCCTCAGAGGGCCATATGTTGAAGTTCCTGAACAAGACAATGTTCAGAGGTAGGCTTCAGTGAAATGACTAGAGGATGCTATGAGCTCATCAGTACATAAAATACATGAACGAACTGAATGGCTCATCTTGAGGAGTAGTGGAAACTTGACACATGAGACCCACAAGAAGAGTCACGTCCTTAGAGATTACTGCTTTGTTCTCTCTTCCTTTGCTCCTTCCTTTCCTTTCCCTTCTCCCTCCTTCTCATGACATGAGCGATGTGTTCCCTACCAAGATGCTCTGCCTCACCACAGGCCCAGGATCAAAGGAGACAAATGATCATAGAGTCAACCTCTGGGTTCCTGAGGGGGAAAAAGATAAACATTTTTTTCTCCTCTGTACTGATATTCTCCAATATTTTGGTGGTGAAAAACTGGTTGACACACTATGTTCTGGAAACATCTGTGGCACCAGAATCACACTTCTCAATTTTCTGTGCATAAAATAAGGCACAGGAACTTCTGACTATGGAGTAATGCTAATGGGAGCAGTATTAAAAATTGAAGGATAGAGTTGAAGTATGCACTCATGCATGAGAAGACACTGACTCTCAAAGGTTTTTATGTAAGGAAAACATAATAGCTGTGTCGGCGAGACAGCTCAGCAGGTAAGAGCACTTGCCACATAAGCAAGCACGCTGACCTGAATTCGATGCAGCAGTGAACAGAGGCTGAATGAAGACAGCATTAGTATTTTAATACGTGTATACCCAACATTATTTTCCCCATGGAAGTCTTAATTGCCTGTTAGGCCTATTAGAAAATATTACACATTTTCATGCTTTTGTAAAATGTTTCTTCTTCAATTTGTATTTTGGGTTTATTCTCAGAAAAGTGCAGTTGACCGATTATATTGTACAGTTTAGCAAACTCTCAACTCTGGTGATTTACCTGCAGATATGACTGCTATGCATTCAGTTGTCTCTGCTACAAGCCACAGTAGCTACAGCTCAGCCTTCTCATGCTCTGCTTTCCAGCTCATCACTCACTCCCTGCCTTTCCTGGCTACTCTAGATCTCAGAACATGTGGAGAGCAGTGACCCCTTTATTATTCAGTATCATTCAAAGAGTTTACAGTAAATGGGATGTTGCTTGTGTAGTTGTCCAAAAGACACTCTTTTATTGAGGAAAGTTTATGTTTGCCAGGCAAATTGGTTCATGGGTGTTTTTTGGATATTTTGAAGTTAAGATTGCACATTAAAATTCAGGTAAACTTCATCTTGTAGGCAGCTAGCTTAATTTCTTAGCAGTATTCACTATGCTTTCTTCTCTTTTTTGACCAATGTCAACAAGTATGTTTTTATTTTCCTATTTTAGAATTATTTGCATCTTCATTCTGTGTCTAGAAAACTTCTTCTCACATAATCCTTTGAAATTTGGCATATTCCCCTTGCCTGACTTTAGCTCTGTCCTTCAATGTTTGTTATTATTTTCATTATACTTCTTCCATATTTCAAAGTCACATAATGCCCTATTGTATAACACAGAGTAATTTGGAAGTGTGATTTCAATTTACAAAGCATGTTGTTTCTAAAATTAATGTTAGTTGCTTCTTCCCAAGTTAGGTATGTCACAGTGAAAAAGGTCATTTCTAAACTTCCAAATAGTGTAACAAAAACCAAACATCAAACAAGCAAAAACAGGCATTCTGAAATCCTTCCGTGAACAAGTTAAGCACCGAATTGGATCAGGGCTGTTGTGAGGATGCATTTTTAACAAAGTATTTTCAAACAAAGATGCCCATGCAATTTACTTCAGATGTTACCAGCAGCAATGCAGTAGGGCAACACATATAAGTTACATGAAATGCTGTGTGCTCTTGACTCTACAACTACTTGAGGTAGATACTACTACCATTAACCAACTCAAAACATACTTCAATATCACCAAGTAAATTTTCCTATGTTGCACCAAAAGATGTTCAAAGGAACTAGCTTTGCTAACTATAGTAGTAATATTGCCACATTTGTTCAATTATTTCAGTTTTCAACAATATACACATTGGAAAAATAAAACATACTGCTAACATGTTGAAATATTTGGGTAGTTATCTCAAAATCAAAGATTTACAGCAATTCCAATATATATGATTACTCTTATTTTTCAAACTTTACTATAATTTTGTGTTCATTTAGAAAGCCTAAGATTAACACATATAAAACCTTTTCATATAGTCAGGAATTACATTTTTTAAGGGAGCATATATTCTCATATAAATCTCTCAATGGTTATTAACTAAAATATAAATGTTTACAGAAACACATGTTCAATAATGTCCGTTGATGCTCTATCCATAATAGCCAAAAAATTAGAAACAACCTAGGTATCTACCAACAGATGAATGGATAAATAAAATGTGGTACATTTACATAATGGAATATCACTCAGCTATTAAAAATATTAATTCATAAAATTCACAGGTAAATGGATAGAGCTAGAAAAAAGTCATGCTGAATGAGGTAACACAGACCCAGAAGACAAATATGATATGTATTTGCTTATATGTGGATATGAGCTATTAAATCTTCAATAAGCAAGCTGTAATCCAAATTACCAGAGATTAGGTAGACAGCAAGGAAATACTGGGGATAGATCTCCCATACAATACTTTTAACATTTTGTTGCACTCATAATCAGTGCCTTGCTAGCCATCACCTGACAAGCTTCTTCCTCCTGCAGTAGATAGGAACAAACACAGAAATCCACAGACTGATAATGTGCAGAGAGCTAAAACCCGTGGGACACTCAGTCCTAAAAGAGAGATCTCCATCAAATCCCTCCTCTCATGGATCGGGAAACACTTCAGAATTGGAGGCAAAAAGATTATAAGAGCCAGAGGGGGTGGAGGACACCATGGAAACAAGGCCTTCAGAACAGGCAGGACCGACACACATATGTAGTCACAGAGACTGTGACAGCATCCATAGGGTTTGCATGGGTCTGTGACAGACGGAGGTCCCAGTGTTGAGAAAAGAAGGTGACCCAAGTCCCCATTCCTAGCCCTCAGGTTACCCAATTGATAACCACTTATAAATAAAAAAAATATAGTTTTCTCCAATGGACTGTTACTATAGATACAAACCACTCTTAGAAGCAGGCCCCACCCCATGCCCAGCAGGAGATGGCAAAGAGAAAATAAATTCAGTAGCATATTTGAGGGTCACTTGTCTCATACTGTCTTGTCAGGGCTATTTATTCATTTGTTTGCTTATTTATTTATTTATTTATTATTTTACTCTACAGGCCCTTTGTTGTCATCCTATGGCTTCTAGTTTTGTGTTTTTAAGGAATTCCATGTGTGCAAATATGTTTGTCTATATGTCGATGTGTATTTCTTGTGCTTGTTATCTTATTTGTCTTCTTTTCTTCTGTTTATATTTACCTTATTTTATTTTATTATTATTCTTTAGATGCCTGTTTTGTTTTCTAAATAGAGACCTAAGGGGCTTGGATTCAGATGGGAGGGGGGGCATCTCAGAGGAGTTATGTGATGGGAAACTATAGTCAGAAAATATTGTATGAAAAATATATTTTCAATAAAAGAAAAACAAAGGAAAAATAAAATGTAATCACAAAATTGGCTGGAAAATGGATGGGCTCAGATTATATAATAATAATAATAATAATAATAATAATAATAATAATAATAATAATAGAAAGCACAGTATGACATTGTATCCTTTTCCTGTGTTGAATTTAATTATAAACTGGCAATACTAATTGTGAAATTATGTAGCAACTTGAACTCCCATGCAACATTTGCAGGGATGAAAAAATGCTATAAACATTTTGGCAAATAATTTGGTAGCTCCTAATAAAGTTAAATATCTATCTTCTATAGGATACAGAAAGCCCATGCTAGGTATTTATGGAAGCTGAAACAAAGTCCAAATAAAGATGTATGAGAGAGTTTTCATAGCCACCCTATCAGTAATAGTAATCAAAAACTGGAATCTAGTCCTTCAACTAGTGAATGAATAAGCGAACTATGGCATAGCTCTTCAATTAAAAACTACCCACCAATAATAGAGTAGTGTGCTATATAATACACATGCAACAGCACAGATGAATCTCAAATATATGATATTAACTGCAATATACTGGGCTCAGAGGGCTATACAGTATATATTTAAATGTAATTTTAAAATAATCAGTGGTATGGTTAAGTAGAGACCAGGTCTGGGAGAGCAGATTGCCTACAAGATTTTTAAAGGAAACTTTGATATTCTGGAAATATTCTAAAACTGTATTGTGTAAGTGATAAGACTATTTAGACATGCTCAATGCCAAAGCAATAAGATGGATATTTTATTGGATGACAATCCAATTCAATTTATTGGATGCAAATTGTATTTCAATAAAACTGATATTTAAGGTAAATTTAAATAAATAAATGTTTGTTAGCTTAAGGAAAAACATTTCCTCCTTGTTTCCATATGTATTTAGTGATAGCACATTACATCAATAGTTAAAACATAATTCATATCAACCAAAGACTGTGATACAATCTGCCTTTCCTGCATTGAAAGCCCAATGCTTATATGCAGTGCTGGCTGTAGGAGGTAATGGCAATAAGGCACCCTGTCCATGCAGCAATATAAATGGTTTAAGTAGAGCTCAGATCATTTGCAGATGATAGAGTCATTGTTCCCAGAGCAAGCAAGTTTCATTCCTTTCCTGCAGCCGCACAAGGGCAGCTCTCAGCTCCCTGCAGAAATGTCTTTAAAGTATATCCTAGGAGACTCTCAGCATGTACTGTGGATGTCTCGGTGCATAAACCAGGTTAAACTAACAAAGCACCCCTGCTTTCTCCAATCTAAGAATTTCTATTTCCATAGACGCAAAGAGAAACAGCCTCTGACTACGCATCAAGCTCTGGAGAATCACATCCCAGAGGAAATGCCATTTTGAAATCAGGTTAAATTAAGCTCCCCAATATTTGTCTTTGTGGGTGACCCAGATCATTGACAAATAAACATAACACATAAATACAAACAGAGAGATCATCCATCATCTTCAATTCGAAGTCAAGCTTCACTAGCTTATGTGTTCTTTATTGGGCAAGATTACAGAAGTGGGGCAACGTAATTAAAACTTTGCATTTCCTTACTAAAGAAGTTGCCTTTTAAAATCTTGTTCAATTTGGACTAGCCTATTTACTATGTCATCTGTCTTGCTAGCAACACAGAAATATATTAATAATGCATTTGAGGTACTCTCAGAGGACTAGCGTCAGTGGTTTTGAGGACATACTACACAAAGTGAGAGATGTCACTGAGAGTTATTTTGATCTCACAATATTCTTGATCATCGTGCTGTTTATTAAGATTCATTAAAAGTCCATCATCCTAATTTAATGGGGAAAATCTAATAGATTGTTATTGGATAGCTTCCACCAAATTAATATGGAAGAATTATAACCAGAGCCTTAGCTGTTATCATTAAGAACTAAAAAAAAAAATACCTATAATGATATATTAATTACCAGCAGGTATCAATAGTATAATTTGTGCAGAATTTTAAATCTTTATCTAATACAAACATTTTAGCAAAATGTTTGGGTTTTGTTTAATTTTTCTTATAATTTGTAGTTATTTTGTAGACCATGTAGATATGATCTCAGTTCTTGAATTTTACATATTATATAAGTGTACTAGTTCAGAAAATTATAGAAGTCAAGTCACTTCTAATTGCTTAGTAATGAGAATATCTCTGATGAGGGCCAGTACTTTTGCAACGGTGGGTTAGCCCAGTGAGTGCAGTGTAGCTCCTCAGGTAAAGTAACCCATTTCTCAGGTCTCCTTTGCAAGGCAGTGGGGTTTTCTCACTGGATCCTTACCTAACATTTATCAGTGATAACGAAGATGATTTAGTTCTTCCTGCTCTAGACTTTGATCTTGTTACTCAATTTGTTCAGTATCCATGCTGAAATGACACTCTTTATTGAGTTATCTCAGGGAACTGACACAACATTTCATCCATTGGTCCCCTTGGGCATTCATATTTCCTGGTAAAGTCTCTTTTATTGGGAAAAGTATATTTACCAGACAAAAGACACATTTTACGGTTTTAAGCATGTGTATTGATTTATTGTCTATGTATGTACGTACATGGGACTGCATGGCATGGCATGCCTGTGGAAGTCAGAGGACAACTTTGAAATGGTGGCTCTCTCCTTCTACCATGTGGTCCCCAGGAATCAAACTCAGGTTTGCAGATTTGGTAGCAAGTGCTTTTACCTGCTGAACCAACTCACCGGGCCTTTCAAAAGAGAAGACAATGATCCATATGTTTAATGACTTGCATAGGGATCCCAACAATGTTTGTTCTCCCATAAAAGAAGCTTACTACTTCTTACAAACTGTGTTCATTTAATTTGTTTGCGGGAATGCTTAAAACAACACCACAGAAAAGGAAAAGCTGTGGATTCCTTCCAGACTAATGTGGTTTGATCACGCCACTGGCTGAAATAGAGTACCAGGTGATCCTACATTCAAAACAGCTGGACCAAGCAGCCTTACAGACTACAGCCAGGATTTCTGCATCTTCTTAGAATCCAGGAAGTAGTTTGGAAAGAATGACACCCAAATTCCCAAATATTGTCTATAAATGTTTGTTTTCATTTAAATGGATTTGGTTTTATATATATAAAAACAAAACAAAACAAAAAACAAAACAAAACAAACAAACAAACAAACAAAAAAAAAAACACCTCTGAACATCCTTCCTCCACCTTGACTCCAAGTTTCCAAGTTTCCCTTCTGGTTCTTGAAGTGTTATTACATTCCTGGCACTCTGAAAAAGTACTGACACAGAACGAAACAATAGTCCTTGTTGTCAAAAGGTCTTCTTCATGGAAAAGCAAGTCATAAATTAATAAGTAAAAAACTGCAATTTCCCTAAAGCTTTAATTCAAGAAGAGACTTCCCTGTCAATTCTCCCAATGCCTCCTCAGAGAAAGGATCCATAATAGGTTAGAGACTACTAATACACCTTGATTTATGACTCCCTTTGCTTACCTGGTTCACTGGAAGGACAGAACACAGATACTGTTGGATGAAAACAATTCCCTGGCTGAAATAAGACACAAACCCCGCTTTGGGTGTTAATCAACCTGAGTAGAAGAGGAACTGGCAACTGTGAGAAAACCAAACTTCCAACAAGAAGGTAATCCGCAAGGAACAAAGTCTGGAGCCAGCATCCGAAAGACTACGGAGACAGATGTTGATGCTGTTAGACTGCACAGCCTGCAGCTGGTCCTCAGAAAGACCTTTCCGAGTTTCTATGGCTCATGTTTCCAAATCCTTATGATCTCTTAGGAGATATTTATTTATCTCCCTCCCTTTTTGTCCACCTCATTGTAATGAGGCTCTGTGTAGTTTTGGATGAAAATACTTTCAAATTAGACTCTTTTCTCTTTCTGAAACATTCTCTTGCTCTGTTTTACTGATAATATATATTTACTTACTTGTGAGGTTTGATGAACTCCTCTCTATGAATGCTGCCTCTCTCCCCTTTTAAATTATGTATTTTATGTATGTAGGTACTTTTATCTGCATACCAGGAGAGGGAGTCCAATCCCATTCTAGGGGGTGGTGAGCTGCCATGTGACTGCTGGGAATTGAACTCAGAACCTCTGGAAGAGTGGCCAGTGAGCTTAACTACTGAGCCATCTCTCCAGCTCCCATGAACGTATCTATTTTTGAAGAAATTTATGCAATTCACTTTATTATAATGAAAATTAATGAAAATGCAGTAAAACTATGTAATGGAAAAGAAACCCAAGAAGAGGTAAGGAAGCCACTTGTTTCTCCTGCAAGCATCACACAAAAGAGAGGTAGCTCATAGATCTTGGTCACTCTTAATTGCCAAAAATCAACTAAATAAAGTTACAGAGGTTGCTCTGAGATTACCTTACTCAAAACAGATTTGGTATTGTTATTTCAATCTAAAACTTGATCTAGTCTACTATAATCAACATATTCTAAAGAAATGGTCTTTTCTAGAATTTTAATACTGACTGCACAGTTTTTCTTTATTTTTTAATATTTTATTTCCTTTTTCTTTTACTTAAAATAAAATTTTCTCATATAATACACCCTGACTGTAGACTCCCTCTACCCCTCCTCGTTCTTCCCCACCTCCCCTCCCCTCCTGATCAATTCCCTTTCTGTCTCTTATTAGAGAAGAATAGGCTCCTAAGGGCTGAAGACCACACATGACAAAGTATAATATAATAAGACAAAGCAAAAAAAAAAAAAAAAAAAAAACCCAAAACAAAACAAAACAAAAAAACAATGGGACAACTGAAGGAGACTGAGAGCGAAGTCAGGGAAATAACACTTTTTATATAGTAGTCTGAGATAATATAAAACCTCTTAGGGTAACACTAACCAAACAAGTGAAAGACTTATATGACAAAAACTTTAAGTCTTTAAAGAATGAAATTGAAAAAAGACATCAGAAGATGGAAAGCTCTGTCATGCTTATGGATTGGTAAGATTTATATAGTAAAAATGGCCTACCCACCCAAAGCAATCTACAGATTCTATGCAATTCACATCAAAATTCCAATACAATTCTTTATAGCCCTTGGAAGGACAATTCTCAACTTCATATGGAAAAAACTAAAAGACCCAGATAGCTAAAACAATTCTGAACAGTAAAAGAACTGCTAGCGGTCTCACTATTCTTGATTTCAATTTGTACTATAGAGCTACAGTAATAAAAACCCACATCTTATTGACATAAAAACAGACATATTGATCAATTGAATTGAAGATCTAGACATAAATCCACATACCTATAGATATCCAATTTTTGATAGAGAAGCTAAAAGTACACTGGAAAAAGACAGCACCTTCAACAAATGGTGCTGGTCAAACTGGATGTCTGAATGGAGAAGAATGAAAATAGATCCATATGTATCACCCTATACAAAACTCAAGTTCAAGTAGATCAAAGACTTCAACATAAACCACTTACACTGACCCTGATAGAAGAGAATACTGGAAATAACCTTGAACACACTGGTACAGAAAATGGCTTTATGCAAAGAACACAAATTGAACGAGCAATAAGATCAACAATCAATGAATGGGACCTCATGAAACCAAAAAGCTTTTGTAAGGCAAAGGACACCATTAATAGGACAAAGCACCAACTTATAGAATGAGAGAATATTTTTATTTAACAACTCCACATCTGATAGGGCTAATATCCAAAATATATAAATAACTCAAGAAACCAGACATCAAAAAAGCCCCAAATTATCCAATTAAAAATGGGGTACAGATCTGAATAACGAATTCTCAATAGAGGGATCACAATGGCTGAGAATCAGGTAACATCCTTAGCATCAGGGAAATGCAAATCAAAACTTTGAGATTCTATCTTACCCCTGTCAGAACAGCTAAGATCCAGACCACAAGTGGCAGCTCATGGTGGCAGAAGATGTAGAGAAAGGGGAACTCCCCATTGTTGGTGAGAGTGCAAACTTGTACAGCTACTATGGAAACCGATAAGTGGTTCATCAGAAAATTTGGAATTGAGCCATCTCAAGATCCAGCTATACCACTCTTCAGCATATACCCAATCCTACCTAAAGGACATTTGCTCAACCATGTTCATTGATGTTTTATTCATAATAGCAAGAAACAGGGGACAACCTAGATGTCCCTGAACAGAAGAATGGATAATGAAAAAAATGATATATTTACCCAAGAGAGTATTACTCAATTGGTTAAAAAAAATGTCACCATGAAATTTGCAGATAATGGATGAAACTAGGGAAGAGAAAAATCAACCTGACTGAGGTTACCCAGGCCCAGAAATATAAATATGGTTTTATTTGCTTATAAGTTGTTATGAGGCATTAAATAAATGATCAGAAAGCTACAGGCTGTAGACCTATAGAGGGTAAGTATAGAAGAAGGTTCTAGGGGACAGATGTGTCTCCTGGGAAGGGAAATAGAATATAATTCAAGAGTGGATGGGGGTAAGGGGGAACAGGAATGGGAGGGTCTGGATATGAGGAGGGGAGACTTGTTAGAGGGAGAAAATGCAGGGAATTTGCCTGCAATTAAGGGACATTTGAGGGATGATATGAAACCTACTACAGTGGCAACTTTGTAAAAGACATGAAAGTGATGCTAATGAGGTTGCCTAATAATGTGGGTTACGGAGGAGTATCAATTGTCCATCTCATCACCAAATGAGGCTTCCAGTAGCAAGGCTGGGTTGCATTTAATTAAGTTCTGGACCAAGGATGGTCCCCATGGACATTCCCAAACAATTCAGGCTCTCTCTAAGACAATGGGATACTCTCTGCAAACTGACAGTGGGGCCCCATTACTGAGGACAACACCTGGTAAACATAATATCTCTCTCTATATGCCTAGTTACACTAGAACTCACTATGTAGATAGCATAGATTTACACAGCGATCTGCCCAACAGTGCCTCCAAGTAATGAATTGAAAGTATGAGCTACTACACCCAACTCAAAACTTCTCTTTTTGCCTCTTTAATTAGTCTAACTAGTTTTGTGTTGAGTTGCTATTTTCAATTATTTAGTTTTGAGGCTATATTATCATTATTACCCTATTCACTATCCTCATTACAAACGACCCCATTATATTCCTCTTTGCTCTCTTTCAAACCCATAGCCTCCTTTTTCATTAATTGTTATATACATACGTCTATATGTATGTATATTCCTAATATACAAACACAACCTGTTCAGTCTATATAATGTCATTTGTATGCTTGTATCAGGACTGATGTCTCTTTTTCTTTCACTGATTTTTTCTTTTTCCTATCTGTCCATCCTTCCTTCATACACTGCCCTATCCTTTATGCAAGCTTGTTCTGTTGACTTTGCATATTCCCTTCCCACTTTCCACTCTCAAATCCAACATGTTCCCAGGTTAAGACTTGGATTTGAACTCAAGGCTCTAGCTCAGCAACTTCCTATGCCACCTCATGACAAAGGCGACTATGCATATGCTGGATTTCATATCCAAATATAAATGCCCTAGAAGAACATATACACGGCTGTTGTATGTACTTTTTCTGTCATGGGAACTTAATAAAATCATTTTAATGCTTCTAAGTCAAAGAAAAATTTTATAAAGCCCAAATACTTTGAGGTCAAAGTGTCATGTTTTTACTGTAACCTAACAGTGGAAAATTATAAGCTTGTACTACATGAGAATCTGATAAAGTTTAATCTTGTCCTTAATTAAAAACACTACTTCCTAATTACCATTCAGTGCTCCCCTTACAGAATCTAAAAATGCAGATGTGAATGAAATTCTCCTGAATGTAATGTTTGTAGTCATTTCTGGGTTAAAGAACAAGATGTATTTCACTTTATAGGACTATGTTTTCTGACATTTGTCCTATTGCGTTATGATCAAAGAACCTCAGTGCTGAATGCAGGAAGTTTGCAGGAAGGCTGACTAAGTGATTATATAAACTCCTGAGCAGGGACATCCTCCATTACAGTCCCCCCTGACTGTGAGGAATACTCCGGGGGTTGTACCTCACAAACAGAATGGCTTTCTCTCTACTGGGAACCCCAGGCAGATTTTTAGATTGTTTATTAGTATAAAAGTACAAATATATAGAAAACCAGGTCATTGGCAGTGAACTCAGTTTTTATTTTTTTTTTAAAAAAAAATCACATATTCTTTTATGAATAGATTAAAAGGATTGGGGTGGGGGTTTAAGAGAGAGTCCATTTTTTTTTTATCCGGGTTACCCTAGAATTCACTAAGTAAAGAGTACTGGCCTCAAAGTCATTATAATTTTCTGGTCTCAGCCTCCCAGACACTGAGGTTAAAGGCATGAGTCGTCACCACAGTTGTATGTAGAAAAATCTTCTATTTGGTTAGCTCATTACTTTTGTTGATAAAAAGATCTCACTATGTGTTCAAAACTGGTCTCGAACTCCTAGCAATCCTTTTGCTGCAGCCTCCTAAATTCTAGGATTGCAGGCATGTACCACCACACCAGGCAAGGTTGATGATGATTTTGCTATTAAATATAAATCTACAGTTATTTCAGGCATATGACTTATTAGAAAAGCAAGCTAGTCTCAAGAATTATACAATTTTCTGAGTCATATTTTGCACATCTCATCTACCCAACCAGAGATTGACTATGGTTGTTTTGTGATGGTTTAGATGGTGTCACGTTATCGATTTTCTCGCTTTAATGCTTTCTAGGGGTACGTTAGGATATAAAGTGCGATTATTGGGGATTTCCACATTTATTGATGTCTAAGCCCTGCATAAGTATAGATACATTCAGAGAGATTTATATTAAATTATGTTCCATATTCTTTATGAATGACTCATCCTTTCATCCCAGTGTCTTTTACTCAAATACCACAACAGAGAAGTTTTCCAAACGTACCATGTGTGAAAACCTACCTCATTATCTTCTGTACCTGTATCTTGCCTGGCCACTTATCTTACATCTGTGTAAAGGGTTTTATATTCTTTGTACATGAGACAACATCAGAAAAAGAGGACCAGTTCACTTCTTTTCTTCCTGTTGTAGTGTTGTATTGCAGTGAAGAGATGCCATGACCACAGCAACTCTGGGGGCTGGTTTACGGTTCAGAGGTTCAGTCCATTATCATTATGGCAGGAAGCCTGGTGGCATGCAGGCAGATGTGATGCTGGAGAAGAAGATGAGACTTCCATATCTTGATCCACAGGAAGCAGGAAGTGAGTGTGACAGTCGATCTGGCTTGAGCATTTTAAACCTCAAAGCCTACCCCCTCCCCAGTGACACACTTCTGCCAACAGAGCCACACCTACTCCAACAAGACCACACCCTCCTAAGAGCACCACTCATATCTGCCTACTGGAGTCATTTTTATTCAAACTATCACATTCCACTCCCTGGTCCCCATAGGCTTGTAGCTTTAGAATACAGAATATATTCAGTTCAACTTCCTATGTCCCCATAGCCTGTAACTGCCTCTAATGTGCTTAAAAGTCCAAAGTCCCTTCTCAGACTCATGCAATCTCTCATGTAAAATCAAAACAGAAAGGCAGATCACATACATACCACAAGCATTAGCACAAGATATACATTGCCATTTCAAAAAGGAGGATAGGGATCATAGAGAGGAAATACTGGACCAAAGCAAGACCAAAAACTAGATGGGCAAACTCTAAACTCTACATCTCCAAGTATGATGTCAATTCATTCTTCAGACCTCCAGCTCCTTTCAGCTTTGCTGATGGCAGCACACTTCTTTCTCCTGGGCTGGTTCTACTCCCTGTAAGCAGCTCTCCTTGGTAGGTATCCATGGCTCCAGAAACTCCAACATGTTGGGATCTCCAATGCAATCAAGGCTTCACCTTCACAGAATCACACAATGGCCTCTCTAGGCCTCTGTGCAGAGATACCCCTGATACATGCCTGGTCTTAGTGGCTTTCCCTAGTCAAGAGGGAGGTTCCATACCCCCCTTTTTTCTATCATTGACTCTAAAGCCAGAACCATGTGGCTGAAACTGCCAAGTTCTGCTGCTGTCTGGGGCTAGAACATGGCCCCCTGGTTTGATTACATCTCTAGCAGATACTTGCTTCTGGTGGTTTCCTTCACTGCCTAAGCTTAGCTGTCCTGGAACTCAATATGTGACCAGGGTGGCCTCAAATCTAGAGATTTATATTATATTAATTTATGCATATTTAAATTCTAGGACCCAGAGACTCATGTGAATAAGTGATCCATAGCATTGTTTATAATGCTAAGCAAAAGACTAGAAATAAGTGATACTCAATATGAAGATAATTGAATAACTTTGTATATATTCATGACTTAATCACTTCCATAAATATTTTAAATAATAATATCTACATGTTTCTTGGTAAGTAGAATTTTGTGCTGTTGGAATGCTATGTTAATAAAGTAAAAGCTGGGATTATATTACATTATGATTATGAGTTTATATTCACATTCCTGAGGCACTGAAGAAACACTTCCCTTTCTGTGTTTGGATGGAGACACTATGAATTACATTATTTAAAAATTATTTCTAATATCTTGTCAGAAGAAATTAAGCAAAGAGGACCAAAAGAGATCCAGATCTAGAACCAAGTATCACAAAATAATCATCTGTCATGCTCAAATGCCACAAATATGAGGTCTTCAATAGCAGTATATAGGCTTCCGTGAGTGCTCACAATATACAAGGATTCTTTGAAATACTTGAGTGAAACAAAATCGCCAAATTTCCATAACAGCTTAACTAAACTATTATGACTATAATATCCAAACTACAGGGATGTCAGAGAGAGGTTGGTAGAGTTCCCAAAGTTACCAAGCTAAGAATTCATGGACCTCGTGTTCCACCAATTGTCTAACTTTGGCTAGGTATCATAATTTTTGGGTAAGAAGCAGGCAAGGAGTATATGCTTCTGGAACAAGAATGAATAAGGCTATGATACTGTCTCTTTCTTTCCTGGCAATCTTCATAGCACATTTCAGGAATATAAAAGCTAGCCAGCAAGGAAGAAGCTATGCTCACTTCAGGTTTGATTTTCTATATTAATATATGCAGCATGTGATGACCTCAGCAACAGAGACTGGTGATCTAGTTCAGAAAAAACAAAACGAAACAAAAAAGTCTCAAAAAAAAAAAAAAAAGAAAAAAAAAAAAAAAAGAAAAAGAGGGATGGTCGTGTAACATGAGTTCTAATTGGTCTCAATGGTAAAAGTCCAGATTCAGATGTAGGGGTAAAACCTGAAAGGTCAGAGAGATGAAGGAGCCAGCCACAACCACACCCTACCTCACTAACTTCCCAGCTGGAAAAAAAAAAAAAAAAAAAAAAAAAAAACTGAGTTCTATTTTCCCTCTCCTATGTTTCTCCTGCAATCTCACTTCCTGTCTCCAGCTGGTTTGTGCTGGGATTAAAGGAGTGTACCACCATTTCCTAGCCTCTATGGTTACTAGTGGCAAGCTTCTCCATCTTAACTTCAGACACACTACTTTATTTGTACAAACAAGATGCCACTACAGGTCAAAAGGAGGAATGGCAAAAGCCTGTATGATTGGGAAGGTTTTGGTACCTCCCTGACAAACAACTTGTGAGAAGTTGTCACAGGCCTGACACTGGGATATTTATTTAATAACCCATGGCTTCTGGGAATATGTCCTTTGTTTTCAGTTGCTCCTGGTATCTACCTTCAATTTAAATATAAATTATATTTATAATTTGATTACAAGATGGTAACTTTCCATATGGCTTTTTCGTAGCCCTTTCTCTTAGTCAATCCTCCCTCTGTGCCTCTTCTCTCTTAATCTCTCAATTACTCCTTTTTTTTTTCTTAACAGTTTCATCAGTTTGACATAGTCTAGAATAATCAGAGAGTCTCAACAAATAATTACCTTTTCAGGTTTGCTTGTGGGTATGTTTGTAGTAAATTATGTTGAATACAGTGACTGATGGATGTGAGAAGTCCTGTCCACTGTGGGTGGCATAATCCCCTAGGCACCACACATCCTGAACTAGATATGATTAGAGAAGAGAAGCTAGTCCTAAACACACATGGATTATTTCACTCTTCTCTGCTTCTTGACCAGAGAGACAATGCCAGAAATTAAAGCTACTTCTGTGGTGAATTTTCTACAACAATAAAATTGTGAGCTAAAAGAATCTCTTTCTCACATAATTTTTTTTTGCTCAAGCTATTATTTTTTAATTACAGTAATAGGGATGAATCTAAGAAGCTGCTTAAATCTTTCCACCCTCAGTAGTCCTTGCCAGGCAAGGCATATCCAGTTGTGCAGTAGTGTCAATACTGATATGGAGTAACCAACTAAATTTGAGATTCAGTCCAGAATTGCCACCTGGTACTGTAAACCTAATATATTAAAGAAAAAAACCAATAGACAAAAACAACAATAACAACAAAAACCATGATCATAGACCCTAGTATGGAAATAAATTCTGTTGTTTAGCAAGTTGTCACAGGGTCAAGCAGCATATCCATATAAAAATGCTGCTGTCAGCCTTGATCAGAGGAATATCTCTTTCCAGTGGATGGTGCTGAATCCAGAGACTCTGGCTGCCAATAGCAGGAAGAGAGGAAGAAGGATTATGAAGTGTCACCTTCTTGGCAAGAAGTAATTATGAACTCACAGCAACTGGGTGTTTCTTTAGTGGGTCAGCACAATAATTGCCCCCAACAGTCAGACATGGATGGATGCAAGAGGCCAGCCCTACTTCTGACTGCTAAACTAGTTGCTACCGGTAGACTCTAGGTGAAGAGGAATAATTCCCTTCAGTCATGTACCACTGACGACCCCGCAAGAATCCAATGAATAGTTCCAACCCAATGGTCACAGGGATGACCCTAGTTAATCTAAGTGGATCACAAAATCAAACCAAAAGTCAAGAATCAGGAAAGGGATTGGCAGAGATAAAGGATAGGTAGGGTTGGTAGGGAGATAAAGATATTGGAGAGTCATCAGGATATGCTGTATATATGTATGAATTGCCAAAAAACCCCAAAATTAATCAATAGAAAATGAAAAATCATATACAGGACAAAAGAAGATACCTCATCCTTTTTTAGTTCATCTTTTTATTTAATGCATCTTTTGTTTAACTAATTGTTTTAAATACAGTGTTAAGTGCTCATTTGATATTTGGAAATGGTTCATTTTTTTGTTTCAGTTACGCAAATAAAGAAAAAATAATATTTTGCACAAATTGAGTTAGTTACTGCTGGTATGTAAATTGTTGGGTTACAGGGTATATGTTATCCTGGAGATAATTACTGTGTGTTGATGATATGCCAGGCTGTTCTGACAGCAAGTGGCCTTAAGCAATCAGAACTCTATACAGAAGCCCATTGGGTCTGATCTCATGTTTTATCGTATGTACATAATGTTATTAGGGCATTGTGTCTCCTAACAGTGTACCCTAAAACTATTTTCTATAAAAAAAAAATCCTGTTTATACTTTTTTTGTATAAATGAAAATATCTACTGTTATTTAGTGAGAAAGCATGAGTCTTAGAAACCTTGGCATTCACTTTTTTTTGAACTTTGATCTATTTCGATTTAATTTTCCATCTATGTGAGTATTCAGGATTCTTATCAACTGGATATGTGATTTCTGATGGATATTCAACTGAAAGGCTTTGAAATTTTGATGACGTTTAGTGTTTGAGAATTAAAGACCTGTAGAACTGAATGATCCAATTGCCATTTCCTGAATTAAGAATCCTGGCATTTGTTATTCATTAATTATAACAAACAAGTTAATTAATAGATGTAAGTGTGAATGCAGATAAAACTGACATTTTGAAAATGCCTTTACAAAACAATATAGCTGAATCTGCTCTCAGTGAAAACAGTTCAGGAAATTGAATTTAGGATGCCAGGTGGCACAATAGGTTATACATTAACTTGTCCCCTCTGGAAAATTAAATTTGAATTTGGCTCTGATCACAAATGAAATGAGTCATTTGGTACATGCCACTAAGGATACTCACAAAGCCAAAATGACATTTCATTGAAAAATTACCCGTTAGGAAAAAATGTCTGCAGTCACAGGGGAGTTTTCAAGAAAAATAAGCAAGAACATTGAACAAAAATAAAGGGTACAGAGGAACAGTAGAGATTGTGGGCTCACAGAAAAAGTACCACAAGACAAACTGATTGTCAGCCAGAAACTCAGTAGCCTGTATCCCCAAATCCTCTAATATTGTTCACTTATTTTCCAGTAATTTTATTTTCCCTTGGCACAGGTTTAGCCAAGTCAGTTTGTGTTAATTCATCATAAATTACCAAACTCACTACAGTACATCTACTTACGAATTTAAAGTTTTTATATCTTTCTGTTCTCTTAGACAAACAGATGCTATTATGATTTACCATTCTTTTATCTAGGAAACTAATATAATGTACAGCTTGTAATCTATAATATACATTCATTGTTTTGTACATCTGCATAGAATGATCTCACTGCAAGTATTTGGACAGGAAAATGAGACCAAAAGAGCATTAGTACTGCCAAAACAATCAACAAAAGCCCATCAGAGAAATGTAATAATCATAAAATGTATCTTCTTTCTTCACCTTTAGTTGTTGTTTACTGGATTCTAACTTGGAAGAATTAAGCTATTTTGTGGATTACCCAAGTTGGAGAGAATAACTTTGAAGTCCAGTTATGTCCAATTATATGCTCTTTCAGGGAAAAACATCAAATTATGTTGACAACTTCAAGGGAGTGCCATGGGCACATAAGCTGGTCCAATGCTATATGTACTGAGGCAAAGCAAGAAACTAAGGTAGTTTGTATGCTATAGTTTTACCTTGGCAGAGAAACTGTAGCATGTTCTACTGTAAACAATTTATGATACAAAAACCTACAGCATGATGTTAATTACAAAATTTATTCATGGAACCCCTAAAATTTATTTCCAATACCACTTAATAAATGAAGGCCCTTGCTAGGCAATCTTATTAGACCTTAGTCAAAAGGATACAATGGATTTTAAGAGGATTAATACAAATGGGCTAGGCAGCAAGATCTAAAATGAAAGTGTCATGTAATTTTCATAAGCTAATTAATCCTTATATAAATTAGACATTCAAATGTTCATTTTACAAAAAAAGAATGCAGTGACTTTTTTTTACAAGTAATTTAGGAACCTTGGTCCAAAATACTAATGCATTTAATATCACCTATGGTATAATTATAAACAATGAAATTACAATTATCAAGCACATGTAGAAACAGCATAGCACTCAACTCCTCCATGAAACTGAAACAAACACAGATGAAAAAGCTTTATAGGTGTAGCTTCCATCTTCCATACGACCTAGAGCAAAATTACCTTTCCTTGTTGGGTTCTGTTTGTCTCTTATTATCTTGGGAACTTTAAAAACTAGAAAACGTCATTTACTTGTTCCAACAATATCTAGTCCCAAAGGCTCTAGGAAGAGTTTATTACATGTGACAATAATAAGGGGCATTCTCTGCTGATTTTCATATACAGTGGGTGAAATTGTTATTTTGTTTTCATTATTTTCAGATTTTACAAATAATCAATGTAAGTAGCTAGTGGAAGACAGAGTTGTTAATGCTTTTCATTTCTCTTCAAGGTGGTACATACTGAGCTTGTGTCATCATCAATGAAAATTTCCTTAGGCCTCTGACAATTGCATATTTCTATCTCAGAAATCTTGGAGATATATGCTACCTCTCACTGATCAGGATAAAATCGGTCAATTTACTGTCAAAAAAAAAAAAAAAAAAAAAAACCTCATTCAAGTGTCAATTTGAAAAGTAATCAGTAGTTTTATTAAATGTAAAATACCCACTATTAGCTTTTTTTTTAAGTTTCTTTGTTGCCTTTGAAGTTGAGTTCTGAAGGTTTAAGTAGAATATTTGAAAATATTTAAAATCAATGAATTGGTCTTTCAGAATTCATTTTCTTCATCTTACCACACGGTAGACCACAGATGCTACTGACAGGGTTAGAGTGCTGTGTCTGGGTTGGGGTTTATTTGAGATTAGCATCACAAAGGGAACTAAGTGTCCCTGTACTATCTTTTGCTAATATTTAACACTCTCTGAGACTCATGACTCAAATTATAAGGACCTTGAAGACATTGCCCTATGTTTAATGCCTTTGCAATAAAGCCAGAAAAGAAATTTAGCTTGTACAGATTCTTAAACTGAGAGTTGTAATGTCCCATGGGGTAGGATAACGACACGTGTAGGTCATAAAATATTTGATGGCAGTAAAGGATCTTTGAAAACCCAACAACCACCCACAATTCAAAACCAAGTTGTCTCTACCAGTGCTCAGCCATTTTGTATCACAGGACTACACTGCAGCCTTGGCTCAGAATGTAATATGAGCACTTGGTGCTGGGAATGCTGTCATATCATAACACCAATAATGCTGCTTGGAATGCTTCTGTTTAGAGCTGAGGTTACTCAGTGGTTTTTATTGTATGTGAGGTGGGTTTTTTTTTTTACTTTGTTGTTTATATTTTATTGTCTTATTATGTAGTCCTAGCTGGACTTCAACTTACAATATAGACCAGACTGACTCCAACTCACATAGCTCTGCTTGTCTCTGCCTCCTGAGTTTTGTTTTGTTTTTGCTGAAGAGTCTTCTTTTGAGGGAAGGCTCTAAGATTTTAGAGAAGGTTATATTCTGATCATGAGCAACATCTCATCCACTTGATAATAAAGATCTATTTCATGTTGTGTGAATCCTTATAGTGCGTTGTTTAGAAGCAGATACATGCTATCATTCTTACTTCTATATTCTGGCTTGGTTTGTAACCATTTATCCTTAGTTGAAATATTCTCCTGGTGGAAGGTTACAGTATCAGGAAGCTTTTGAAGGGAGCTTTTGAAACTTACAGGATTCACAAGATCACTGCCCGAAGTTATAGGCACCTAGCAATTGCTAGGAGTTGCTGTCATTGTCTCAATTGCCTGTAAATTCCTACAGCGAGTTCCTGGAATACTTGGGTGGAATTTTTGCTGATAGATCTTTCTTTGAGTCACTCATGGTCCAGTAAGTAATGCCAACAGACTTACTGGTTGACTATTAGACTGAGATGGGATCGTTTCTTCAGTCTGTCTTGTAGGCTGTCTGGGGTGAATGGATCTGTCACATTGTAAGGCTGAAAATCAAACCATGTTATCAGCATAACATGGAAAGGAAGGGAGGATGGCATGCTGGGAAGGAGTTGGTAGGCCTTGCTATAACTCACAGCTCTCCACTGAAAACTCAACAAAGTGGTCACTCAGATCTACCCAGCCAGAGAGCATGAGGGAGAACAATCCTGTGATATGCTCAGACTCTTTGTCAATGAGGATCATAAATAAATGGTAGAAGATGTCCACAAGGGAATGTTTGTTGAAAAGAGCGGGGCCGATCTTTGTTTTAGCTTATTTTATTATTATTCTTTAGATGCCTGTTTGTTTCAGAGGAGAGAAAGAAGGAAAACATATGGATTTGGATGGCAGAAGTGGTAGGAAGTATCTGGAAGGAGTTGGAGGAGAAGAAAACTGCCATCAGATTATATTGCAAAATCTATTTTCAATAAAAGAATAGAAAAATACAAATAAACAAACAGGCAAAACCAATCAATGAGAAAATTATATTTCCTAAAGATGAGCTTAGTTAAAGCTTCTACTAGGAGCTCTAGCAATGAGAGAACATGTACATAAACAATTTATGAGACGTAGGTACAGACACTAAATCTCATAAGCATTGACTCTCTGGTTTTAGGAAAATAAATGTTTAATAACAATTTATTATTCCATAATACCAGCTGCTTTGTGGCAATCAAGTAACAATTAAGACTAACGATTTGTAATTTTGAATTTATTTTTTCATAATAGGATCTTGTTGGGGCAATGACCTCCTCCCTATAATACAGGATAAGACATTTAGCAAACCCTCAATGTTTTGGCTGCTCTAACCTGATTAGCAAAAGGTGGAAATAAGAATCCATACAAGTGTATATCTCCTATGTCCATTCGACAAACGGAGAGTGTACATGGTGTAAACTTTGTATTACATATGCAATGATATCTCCTATGGAATGCTAACAAATGTAAGGATCTGGATGGCTGCTATGGATAGACAATCATTTTCTTTTGCAGCACACCTAAATCAGCACCAATCTAGTGGAGAAACATGATACTGGGCTGATGAACATTCTTTTCCATTAGGAAATCATACTAAATAATTAGGGATCTGTAAGGAGTTTGAACTAATATTGAATGGAACAATATTTATGGTTCTTTTTCTGCAGAAAGGAACTTTTGGTCAACATCCACATGGAAAACAGGTATCTACTCTATAAGGTCCAGGAACATCTTCCTCAGAAACTTTTCTTCTCTACTCTTTACTACTGCTCTGGTTAAGTCCAGGAAGGAGTCTAGTCCTATTCGATGATTTTCTATCATAATGAAGTATTTCATGTATTTGGTTTAATAGGGTTGTCAACAGATAAGCACTACTACCGGACATTTAAAATATGACTTTGATGACTAAAACTAAAGTTTAAAATAGTAACTTAAGGGACCTGTAAGATGGCTCAGCAGGTAAAGACATTGCCACCAAGCCTGGTGACCTAAGAAACCTGAACCCCCCATTTTCAGGTTGTTCCTGACCTCTTCACATTCACTATGGCATAGATGTGCTTGTCATCCACATAAAAACAAAGAAGTAAATGTAACAAAAGCTCATAAAGCTACCTTAAGCTTAAACAGCTCCCTGCTGCTACTGGCTACAGCATTTCATAGAAATTTAGCTAAACCATTACCGTATCTTCTGTCAATTTTTACTTCAGACTTTTAAAAATGTAGAAAACAGTGCTCTGTAAGGATTACTGCTTTTTTATTTTTTCCTTCAAGTTTTCTTGTTTCATCTCAGCATATGGCTAACTTGAGGAGTTACGTATTAGGACATATCAGCTAAAAAAACATGTGACTGGAACCGCAACAGTCTTTGCTCCTCAATCATGACACATCTCCTCTAGGTTACCACCTACATGCTTCTGTTTGAAACTGGAGCGTGCTCTTGTTCTTTCCTCAAACTTTGCATTCAGCCATGTGTTCTCAATCACCCCTCCAAGCGTTCTACCAACTCCACTTCTTCTTCCTCAGTCTCCATCTTCCCAAATCACTTCAATGCAGATGGACCTCTCTTCAGTAAAGAGTAGGGCCCTCCTTCTCATATCCATTAGCATCACCCATCATTGTACCTGAATTAATACAGGCCTTCAAGTATTATATCAATGGTCTCACTAACTAAAACAAAACAAAAAACAAAACAAAAAACATTTAACCTCTTATTTACCCTCTAGTATTCACCAAGATAATTTCTCTATAACATAAATCAGTCCTAGCTAATTCCTTCCTATATTATACAAGTCGATATTTCTTAGACTTCTACAATTCTACTTTCCTGGTTTCATCTTCACAAAAACTTTTCTTCATTCAGTGACTGATTAGAGCTCCCTAAATGGGACCTGAAAATTTTAGTATTATATCTTTGCCATTTATGTTTTATTTTTCTGGAACATCTGTGCCTCCTTTTACAACTGTTAGTAATCTTAATATTAGTGTATATTCCAGAACACATGTCATGCCAAATTCCCTTGGTTTCTATTTTTAAAAATTTATATGTTTGTCCTAGAACGAGACCTTAATAAATATTTTCTGAATATCAACAATATCAACTTTTCAAATTTTAGTTTTACATCTATAATATATACATAGTTTCCTAGTATTCCATATACTTCTGAATACCAACATTCAGAGGAATTAAGAATTAATTCCTTAATTTACTTCAGTTATCTCTTTTTATGTTAATTTTAGGCTTAGAATTCTTTAGCTTTCTATAGTTGTTAAATGATAATACTCTCCTTGATGTTATGTCCATAGGAGATACTGCATACTCAGAGCTAAAGTCATGTCTACCCCAAAGTAAATCCTGGTGAAAAGTTGTAGAGAAAATGAAAAATTGTAGGAATTAATTATATAAGCTTATAGAAGAACTGCCCTGCACTTATATAAGTAAATCCTCCCATCTTAGAATTACCTGAGAAGGCAGACTGTCCTCTGAGATGGTGGGCATCAGGATGAAGTTATACATTATAATGCAAAATATGTGTCAATGTGTCAATCACAGGGTCTGGAAACTTTCTGCTGAATTCAGAATCTAGGTCTTCATATTTATACACTCAATTCCTATTACATTTTAAATACTGAATAAAAATAGGACCAACATTTACATATTCCATTTTTGTTCTGTGGTTCTTTCCCTTAGGAAATTTATTTGAAAATATAAATTCTGATACATAATATGTTTTGGGAAATGTAGTCCCTTTCTTTTGAACTACATGATATCTACGCATTTACCAGTCCCATTTGTGGAATTACCATTTTTATATTTCTGTTAAAAAGTAGTTTAATAATTAGACCAATGTGAATATAATTTAAAGGGCTCTGACAGAAAACTCAGAAAATCTGCATTACAAATATAAAATTTTATAGGAGGTTTTTCAATTATTTTCATAACCTAAGGAGTTAAGGCTTATGCACGAGATAATTTTGATACCAAGTTAGATTATTATAATGGCTAAATTTAATTTTAAATTCATGTTTTTGTTTATATTCTTTCAGTTCATACTAACTGAGTGCCTACTATGTGCTGATAGGAACGGTGACAGCCAACAATGCTTCAAAACTGTAATTTATTAGATATGACTAGAGGGCACTGTTAAATGAAATGAGTCAAGTACATTGAGATAAATGCATGGTCTCATTCATATGTAGAATCAAATGGAAGTAAGTGGACTTCACAGAACAGAGACTAGAATTGTAGAAACTAGAGCCTAGGAACTATGGCAAATAGGAACAGACAAACAACACCATTATAGAAGGTACCGAAACATAATTTGATAAGAGAATTATATTCTTATGTTCAGGACTATAGTAGAGTAGCCAATTATTCCTTATTTTGTAAGGAGCTAGAAAAAAGTAGTTTGACATTTTCTCATACAAAGAAATGATAAATGTTTAAAGACTTGGAAATGCTAATTACCCTGATTTGATCAGGACACACTATATACATGTCTCCAATTTCACAATCTGGTCTACAAATATGTCCAATTATGTCAATTAAAATGCTAGAACTTTTGAAGTTGTGGCTAAAATAATCAGTATATAATTTTCATTACCCACTTTCATTTTAATTTCAAAGAAGGGATATACAATTTCTGACATGTAATACATCAGACGTACAACCAAAAATGTTCATCATCTTTTCCAATTTGCTGTTTAGTACAGTTAAGTTGTGCTTTTCTGAAACAGTGAGATTATCACTACAACATTTCAAAGCTGTAGCTCATCTTAACTGATCCAGCTACAAAACAACTCAGAGTAAAATTCAGCAGAGTCAATGTTTTGCCTGTGACTTGGTTATATATAACTTGGTTATAAAGGTAGAAACAGATAGCCCGGCCCCAAGAATAATGATTCTTAGCTCATGTTCTTTTTAAAAGTTATGTTACATGGTTTCCAATAGTGGTCCTCTGATTTCTCACTTAACCAAAAGGTAGATGTGTAAACATAATGCAAAATTAATAAACTGCCCTACAAAAAGCTACAATCAATCTACTGACTTTAACTTATATTCCACAGCAAGTGTCAGTATAGGGGTACAAACAGTTAGGTTTAAAACTTGAAATTTTGGAGTGAGAGGGGGGATGGGTTGGGAGGATGGTCAGGGGGCATGAGAGGGAGGGAGAGAGGGAGTGAGGGAAGGAGAAAGAGGGAACTGGGATTGATACATAAAATAAGAAAAAATAAATTAAAACAAAGGAAAGAAAATTTTAAATTTTGGACATTGTTACCTGTCTTCTGAAACCGTTGTTATTACAATTATCACTATTTTAAACAAGCTCTAGATTGCCTAGGCCTGTCTGAATTCTGACCTTAAGCCTTCCTCCAGCTTCAGCTTCCTGAGTAGATGGGACTACGGGCATGAGCTACCCAGCTCATTTGTTTTAGAAGTCAATCCCCCTTCTCACGGATTAAAAGATGCAACGAGTTTATGTTGTTGATTTTGTAAGCACACATTCACTGAAAAAGTAAGTGAGCTAGTTTTGATATCAATAAGATTTTCATAGAGTATTCATCACATTTTCTTTATAACCTGTACACATTCCCTAAGTGGCACATTTCCCATGGTGATATAGAGACATTTTGTGATTAGCAAGTTAAATTGGCTTCTACTATTATAATGAACAATGAACATGTATGTCATATGTATACATTACATACAAATTAGTGCATGGTGCAGGCATTTCCCTGGGCAGGAATATACCAGTGCTGGCTTATATTTACAAAGAAATATGTGCCTTTTTTCCTTCATACGTTTACAAGTTTTAATGAAGTATAGTTGCAATGCAATAGGTTACCAATATTAATACTACCTTAAAGAACTACTATTTTGCCAATTAAAAAAGTGAGAGTTTAAATATGAAGTTCAATTATTTCATGCCATCTTGAAATAAACACACACTCACACAAAGATAATACCAGGTGATTATTGGTGTTATCTTCAGTTTATCAAAAATACAAGATAGATATCTAATCAATCAGATGGATAAAAACCATCTCATTCTTTGCATTCATCATTGTCAATACTTTGTGCATCGTGTTTATTGCTTAATTCAATGTGATTAATAAATAAGTACCAGAAAACACCAATAAAATGCAGGTACATCTCTGTGGTTATATATTGTTTTTGATCTAATAAAGCTTGCCTGGAGATCAGAAAACAAAGCTAGCCATAGCCACAGAGGCCAGACAGTGGTGGCACACATCTTTAATCCCAGGACTCAGGAGAAAGAGGCAGATGGATCTCTGTGAGTTCAAGGCCAACCAGGGGTACATGACAGTGAAATGGTAAAAAAGGAGAAACAGAGTTCACACCTTTAATCCCAGACTAGAGAGGTATACAATATAGGAGCAGGGTTTTAGAGCAGGCATTCAGACTTAGGCACTTAGTCTCCAGCCACTTGAGGACAGGATTGCCCTGGTCTTGGTAGAAGAGCGAGCTCTCAGGTGGCTTGACTGCATTGCTTCTCTGCTCTCCGGCTTGAACCCCAATATCTGTCTATTGGTTTATATTATTCCTGTTACACATCACTATAGCTGTGTCTATCACTGAGCTGTTCAGTATTTTTCTCATTATACTTGTTCAATGTTGTAATTATACATCTCAATTTTTCTACTTCTCGGGAGGTTTATTCTATAGTTATTAAAAATTGATCACATGTATGTTATACTCATTCATTATAATGCTGTTCCTCAATATTTTGGCTATGTATTTTTCTATATTCAATGAAGTTAAAAAATGTTATTACTATGTATGTGTGCATGATATGAGGGGATATATGTGCTATAACATACATGTAGAATTCAGAGAAAATATTTTAGGAAACAATTTTCTCTTTTTACCTCATGAGGGTTCCAGAAATTGAATTCTTAAGTTACCAGGTTTGCAAGACAAGTATCTTCATAGGTTAAGCCATCTTGCTGTCCCATTTATTTTAAAATAACCCTATTAAAAAATGGGGTACAGAACTGAAGAAAGAATTCTCAATAGAGGAAATCAAAAAGGCTGAAAGACACTTAAGAAAATGCTCCACATCCTTAGCTATCAGGGAAATGCAAATCAAAACAACTTTGAGATACCATCTTACCCTTGCCAGAATGGCTAAAATTAGAAACACCAGTGATGACTTATGTTGGAGAGGATGTGGAGAAAGTGGAACACTCCTCCACTGCTGGTGGGAGTGCAAACTCATACAGCCATTTTGGAGATCAGTATGGCAGTTCCTCAGGAAAATGGGAATTAGTTTACCACAGGACCCGGCAATCCCCCTCTTAGGCATATACCCAAAGGAGTCACATCCATGCAACAAAGACATCTGTTCAACTATGTTCAGAGCAGCACTATTTGTAATAGCAAGAACCTGGAAGCAACCTAGATGCCCCTCAATTGAAGAATGGTTAATGAAGATGTGGCATATCTACACAATGGAATACTACTCTGCAGAAAAAAATAAATAATGGTATCTTGAAATTCGCAGGCAAGTGGATGGCACTTGAAAAACCATCCTGAATGAGGTAACCCAGTCACAAAAAGAGGAACACAGTATGTACTCACTCATATATGGATTTTAGACCTAGATCAAAGTATCATCAGCCTATAATTCACATCATCAGAGGAACTAGGATACAAGGTGTATTCTAAGAGATTCATATAAAGTCCCTCACAGAACTGGGAAGGGACAAGTCCCCCAGAGCTCAGGTGAAGTGGGGGGGGCAGCAAATAGAGAGAGAAGTAGGAGAAAATGAAGGGGAGGAAAGGAAAACATGTGCGACCAGGAAGATTGAGCCTGGTTAGGAAAAGAAGACAGGAAAGAGAGGGAGAGAGACAGAGACAGGGAGAGAGAACATAAAAGAGGGAGCCAATATTGGTTTGAAGACAAAATTGAACACAAAGAAAGGTCGAGAGAACTACAAGACTGCTCCCAACTAACAATTTGAGCTTCTGTGGAAAGGCTATCATAAATGCCCTTCCCGGAGAGTGAGATCAACAACTAACTTCTCCATGGATCCCTCAACTAATGCCTGTTGAAAACAGGATCAAACACCCATACATAAACACTGAGTCGAACTAGAACCCAGATTCAGATGGAGAGGACAAGACCAGGCAGCAGAAACACATACAGACAGCTTACCTGAACAAGGAGGAACTAACGGCCACTAGTCTGATAGCTGGGAAACCAGCATGGGACTGACTCAGGCCCCCCTGAATATGGGTCTCAGCCAGAAGGAATGAGCAATCTGAGAGACCTCAGACAGTGGAGCCAGGATGTATCCCTGATGGACAAAAGGACTTTGCGAACATATCCCCCATGGAGGGATAACTGCCTTAATCTAGAGACAGGAGAGAAGCCCTAGTCCCTACTTCACATGACCTGTCAGATCTATATGACCCCAACTGGATGGCATTCCCCTACATATGGAATTGGGGTGGGGGGATGGGAGGGGAGGGTGGTTAGAGTGAATGTGAGAGGGCAGAGAGGGTAAAAGGGAGGGAAGAAGGGAGGGAGGGAAGGAGGAAGGGAGGGAGGGAGAGGGAACTGGGATCGACATGTAAAATAATAAATTAAATAAAAAAAAAATGCTTTGACTCCAAAATTTAAGTTGAAGGCCAAGTTACTGGGGAAAAGGATTTCTATTTTTGTTTCCACAGAAAATGAAAAGATGTGGATTCCTTCCAGACTAATGTGGCTTGATCAAGCCAGAACGTCTGAAACAGAGTACAAGGTGATCCTACATTCAAAACAGCTGGACAAAGCAGCCTTACAGACTACAGCCAGGATTTCTGAATCTTCTTCGAATCCCCCATGACAGCGCCCCTTACCAGCAGGAAGTAGTTTGGAAAGAACAATGCCCAAATTCCCAAATATTGTGTATAAATGTTTGTTTTCATTTAATTGGACTTTGTTCTATAAAATAAAAATAAATAAATAAATAAATAAATTTTATTGAAATTAGAAACAATCTTATTTTACATATCAATCCCAGTTCCCTCTCCGTCTCATCTTCCCATGCCCTCCTCCCAATGAGCCCTCATCCACTCTTCAGGGAGGGTGAAACCATCCCTGAGGGATCATCAAAATCTGTCAAGCCATTTGGGGTAGGGTCTAGGCCCTCTCTAGTGTATATTTAGGCTAAGAGAGCATCTCTTCATGGGAAATGGTCTCCTGAATTCCATTTGCATGTACTAGGGACACATCCTGGTTCTACTACCAGAGATGACTTGTTAAAGTTCTGTTCTCAAAAATTACTAATTTAAAGAAATTTTACAATCCTTTTAATTGAGGCATACTCTATACACAAAGAAATGTGTCAGTCTTAAGTAAATGAAAGGATTAACTTTGAGACAAATGTGTACAGCTGTACTCATGACTATATCATAATGAAATTATAAAATAATTCCAGTAATCAAAACTGTCACATTAAGCATTTTGTAATGCATCTCTTGTTAACTCTCATCATAGTCCTGACAACTATTGTTAAATTCACTTATTTTAAAATTTTATATACATGTACATGTATTTGATGTTTCTTATTAGCTTTGGGTTTCTTCTAGTTATTACACTGTGCTTTCAATATGCAGTTTTACAGTTGTAAGTCTTTAGTTTTATTGTATCATTTATGCCACAATTTATTATTTGCTCTCCCAATAAGGGGTATTGGGCTTTATAGCTTGCAGTTAGCATGAATAAGACTGTTTGATTTATTCATGTGTAATTCTCTGAGTGAAATGGATTTTCAGTTTTTTTAGGTAAATATTGAGGAGTAGGGTTGCTGGGCCCCCTTGTAAGTGAATCTTTACTTTTATAGGAAGCTTGACAAAGTGTATTCCAATGTAGAATTCATTCCAAGGATACATTTCAAGAAATTCTGCATTCTTCTCAATAACTGATATTGTTAACTCCCATACACACTGATACCATCCTGTGATTTAACTTGTATTTTGGAAGAAGTTAATGATATTAATTATCTTTGAATACACTTACCAAGCATCTATGAAATGTGTACTCATAACTATTCAGAAAGCAACAACTGATCTATCTATCTATCTATCTATCTATCTATCTATCTATCTAGATATGCCACTTGAATAATAATGATCCCACTGAGAGCCATAGATAAGCTAACAAAACCCCTTGTTCCAGGCACAAAAAAAAAAAAAAAACTCATTTTAAGCCATTTGTAAGTGGAATCTAAGAAGCTCTCAAAACAATATAAGCTATTGCTGTTTGCTGGCTGAACATAAGTCTCTATGCCTAAACATGGTTTGTAATTCAGACACAGGACTCAAGGAAACAAGATTGTCTGACCTGAAAGCCTCACCCCTAAGAACATGCAAGGTAGAAAAGCAATGAATAGTCCTAACAAGTTGTGATACCTATAAACTGTAATAATGACCAGCATGGCAAGAAAAAGGTAAATAGTGGCACTTATATCTTGGGGCAACCAATAGATGTCTAATTGGACTTAAGGACTACTCAATAGGAGGGAATTTATGCCTGGCATTGAAAACCTAGAAGTCTAAGACTACCTACAATTACTGAGGGCATGGGTCCAACCTACCACCAAACTATATTTAAAAAATATTTATCCTTGGACCCAGAGATAGGAACAGCTTTCACTACTCATCAGAGAAGCTTTTTGCAGTTGATACAGACCATTTCAGAAAGTCACAACTGATCAAAATATCAATGACCTACTGTGGGCTGTTCAGCTGAAACTGATAGATCTATAACTAATACCCAAGGTTTGGGGAACATCTCAGAATAGAGTACAGAAAGATTATAAGAGCTAGAAGCCCAAGAAGACTTTCATGAAATTGTGCCTTCTAGGTATGATAGGGAAGCAATTTCTCTCCCCTAGAAATTAAGCCTCATAATTGGTCATCCAATGCCAAGTGATTAGCCCAAGAAACATACAAAAAGGATCCACAGTAAATGGATTCAATAGGCTGCATATATGTATTATTATTCATATGTAAGTGTATAATAATATTTACTAATTACATAGATACAATTAACAACTAGGTGATCATATCAATGATGGTAATAATTTAAAAACTAATAATGTAACAATCATCATCATTATCATCATTAAAGAAAAAAGGGCCATAAAATTGAAGAGTTGGGGAGGACAGGAATGTTAGAGGCAGGAGAGGGAGAAGAGAACTTATGGGAGGAGTGATGAGCAAAGGGGTCAAGAGCAGGCTGGAGAAACCCACAGAATTAGCTGACCTGAATAAGAGGGAGTTCATAGACCCCAGTCTGACAGCTGGGAAATCAGCATAGGACTGACCCAGACCCCCTGAATGTGGGTGTCAGTTAGGAGACCTGGGCAGTCTATGAGGCTTCTGGTAGTAGATCAGTATATATCTCCAGCATATAAATGGACTTTGGGAGCCCATTCCACATAGAGGGATACTCTCTCAGCCTAGACACATGGGGGAGGGCTAAGGCCCTGCTTCAAATGATATGACAGACTTTGAAGATCTCCCATGGAAGGCCTCATCCCCCCTGGGAAGCAGAAAGGGATGGGTTAGGGAATGGGGTGGGGGTTGGTACAAGGCCAGGGAGGAAGGAAAGGAGAGGGAACTGGGATTGACATGTAAAACAAGCTTGATTCTAATTTAAATTTAAAAATACAGTACAAATATATGAAATTCTAAAAATTAATTTTATAAAACATTGGACTCGTGACAGAATTCTTCAAGTGTTAAAAATTCAAATATTAATTTTTAAAAATATATATTATTTTTACTGAATGACCTATAAATTTGCCTTTTATGTATAGCTTATTAAAACATCTTCAAATGCTTTTGAGTACATTGTAGTCTTACAAACATCTGTTACCTAGTATGTGGGAAATTTGAATGTGAAATGATTCTTTGAAATGTTCCCGTTTGATCTCTGATCTTCAATTTAAAGACAGTGCATGAGTTCACTTATGCATGGATAGCTGTGCAGAAATATGACTGAACCAAAAGGAGAATATCTAACTGTAATAGACTGAGGATACAATATACCAAGCGCCATTGATCAGGAGCTTCTTGGCTTTTCTGTTACCATGGATGTGGGTCAAAGCCCTTTCTTTATGCTTGGGTTTATGGCCTATGATCAACATAGGTACCAAAATTTCATTGTGACCACATCTTATCAATATGGGAGAGAAACATCAGAATACTATTTTTATCTTTATGGTTGGTTTTGAGCAAAAGGACTGTGGTCTACCCTGCGGAAGAGGATCAAACATTTCTGTTGCTCAGCTGGGTGGAGAAAGAAAGGTGAGAAGACAGAAGAGCAGACATCACTGACTCCTCAGCACCCTTGTGATGTCCTCCCCTTTTGAGGATAGTTTGAGGAGTTCTCACAGGGCTTTGAAAATGAAGGCTCTAGGCTTGGTGAGCTTTTATGCAGAATTTCAGCACAGTTTATGTCTTAGGTCTTTCTATGAATACCTTATTGGGAGCTATTGTAATCAGCAGTAATTCACAAGCAAGGTGGTCTTTGTAAATTTATCTGACAGACAATTTTAGATTTAAAAAAGGGGGGTTATCTCACCAATATATTTAGTTTAAGTTTTAAAACATGGTTTCCTTTAAATGCATAATTTATAAGCTTCTTGTTTTGAAGGCACAATTAGGGCAGAAAGAAATGCTCTCTGGAGGCTTTCACGTTAGTGAATTTTGTTTCCACTGAGTTACTAAACGAATTGCCAAGCAACTAAAACCACTCTATATAAATTTCAAGAAACAAAAATTTCAAGAAACGAAGATCAAATTTTCACATAGGAATGTATCAGGTAACAGAGAATCTATGAAGATACATCAGCACGTACTCATTCATCTACACCTTTGCCCATGACTTAAGGTTAAATCAAGAGTTTGTAGTCATTAGTTTGTTTTTGGATGTCATTTTAACAGCCCCAATCTTTTGACTCTAAAATGAAAACAATTCATCTAGACTGTGGTTATCAGCCTCCATAATGCTGTGACCCTTGAGTGCAGTTCTTCAGGTTGTGATGACACCACCAACCATACTATTATTTCTGTTGCTCTGTCGTCAATGTAACTTTGCTACTGTTAAGAATCATAGTATAGACTTCTGATATGCAGGACATCGGATATGCAAACCCTATAAAAGGGTCATGGAACCCCTGAAGGGGTTGTGACCACTAATCTAGAAATATAACAAAGAATGAGAGCTGCTTAATATATGTGAAAATATCTAATATTCTTTTTATGCCTACCTATAATGAATGAAAAACACCATCAGACAGGGCTTTGATAGTGACCCCTTCATTGGAAATTACGTGTGTGTGTGTGTAATATATACATGGATACACACACACACACACACACATGTGCACGTGCGTGTGTGCATGCATTATCTTACAAAACTTCTAGCCATGAATTTAAGGGGTATTGTTCTTGAGGAATGGAATGGGATGGACTGGAGCTTTTCAAACACAGAAGGGTACATTCCATTCTGACACAGCATCTTGATCATTGGAGAGTCTGGAGCAAGTGTGGAACTTTTATGGACAATAGTGTAAATGTCTGCAACCTCTTAGAGAGCCATACATCTCCCATTTAATAATACAGTCTCTAAGGGTCTTGGGACTTCAGATAAATTTAAATAAATTAACTTTGATTTTTCAGACAGAATTAGAGAATGGGCCACTCAAACGTTGTACCCAGAACAGTGTAATGACAAAGTTGGAGACAATTTTAGCTAAGATTACAGCTAGAACTCATGCTCAGTTGGGTCTTGTCTGTGCAGTGTACTGTTTGTAGCTCTGTTTTATCAGCATACCAGGCAGTTCCTGTATTTAACAGAACCTTTCAACACTCATTACTATCACAAAGGAAAAATACATAAAAGAAACTGGCAAAGTTCTGTGAGTGGAATTAAGGTCAAGATTAAAGTTTAAAAGATAAAATAAAAACATTTTTCTATCTTGTACTCTAGCAATCCTACAAACAACACAATAACCTCCTGCCCACTCACCCACCCTGTTTTTTTAGACTGTGTGCCATGCTAGAATACCAGTGAATGGACTTGCTTTTCTGTAACGAAAAGCAAATCATGATACTTTTCCTTAAAAATAGGAGTTGTGTCAAATTTTAGAAAATGAAGAAAATATTGTAAAATCAAAACAGAAACCAAATATGGCTACAAGAATTCAATTTAAACCAGGCGGTGGTGGCACACACCTAAAATCCCAGCACTTGGCAAGCACAGGCAAGCAGATCTCTGTGAGTTTAAGACCAGCCTGGTCTACAAGAGCCTCATAGAAACCCTGTCTTGAAAACAAATAAACAAACAAACTAGTAAATAAATAAATAAAATAAAAAAGAGTTCAATTTAAAAGAGCTAACTTGAAGAGTTTGAGTGACAGTTTAATGGTTCAGAGCATTTATTTCACATAAACATGGCTTAGTTCTCAGCATACACACACACATACACACACACACACACTACACATGCATGTGTGTGCGCACAATAAATATTTTTCTTAATCTTATCAGCTTTAAGACACCGATATGCTTATGCATTGCTTCATTAAGCTGAGCTAAAGTTCACTTTTTGTATTTTTAATAATCATTTTTTTCACTTTTCAATTTCTATGTAGTAAATATGTGAATGTGTGTTTGCATGTGTGTGTGTGTGTGTGTGTGTGTGTGTGTGTGTGTAGGTTTAGGTGTACTTGTGTACTTGTATGTGGCCAGGGGTCGATGTTCTTCTATGACTTCAAATCTTACTTGTGACCCAGAGCCAAATGAGCAAAGATTGGCTAGATTGAATTACCAGTGAACTCTACACATTGTCCTGTTTTGTGTCTCCTCTGCTAGGGTTACAGGCATCGACTACTATGCCTGAGTTTTTTTTCTGGAAATCCAAACTCAGATTCCCATGCTTCAGATACTTTAATACTAGCTCACTGCTCAGTCTTACTTTCAATATTCTTCATATATCCTATTGTAAAGTCCATATTAAGCTAGAAATTTGTAGTCCAGCAGTTTAATTTATTATTATATCTCAATCTAAATCACAAATTTGTGCTGTGTTCCAGATGTGTCATGCAAGTCAATATTATTCCTATAGTATACTATCTCACTAGTGATGAACAGATTAAGTGTGTGTGTGTGTGTGTGTGTGTGTGTATTAGGAAACTTTTAGGAAAAAAATTAATACATATCTACCAATTAAGATTGTCATTTCTGTTAAGCAACATAAGGGGACAGAAGAGTGGCTCACTTAATGCATGCATATTTACTCATAAGGATTATTTGCAATATAGCAGTATATTACAAAAAATAAGTCATTAAATGACTTAGAGAAAGAGAAGAGATCTGCTTAATTTGTTAAGATATTCACTGGATGTGTGTGCACATTTGTTTTACCAACATCTGACTATAGTCAATGAAAGAAATCTCTGCTTTTCAATGGGCATATATTGTCTTTTAAGATTTGTCTACATTATATTACTGTCTATGGGTCATAGCTAGATACATAAAGCCTATTTTTTGATTCTTTTATGATAAACATGAATATGAAACTATTTTAAATATATAAATTAAAAATGATAAATAAGACAGTTTGTAGCCCATACTCACCTTGTGAGTATCTGAGGTTTTGCCAGGCCTAAAAGAAGTCAGAAAACACTACTTTGCTTTTAAACAATCCTTGTTGCTTGCAAACTGCTTTGACAAAAGAGGAACTCAAGGAATAGAGAAATTTCTTCCTTTTCCCAATGAAACAACTGAATTCCTGAGAAAGCAAGCTCAGATATGGATATCCCATTGAGTTCACCAAATCAGATTTAGAAACCGTGCCTATGGATGATGGAAGCATGTATCAGACAGGGAATCCTTAGGTAAAGAAAACTATTTTCTTTGTGTTGTTTTTGTTCTTTCTTCTGGGAGTACTTCTGAAAAAAATGTTCATTACTAATGATATTTAATGGGTGCATTTAATGTATCATTTGCCATTATAATACTGTGTTTTGCTATTACTTCATTTGCTATGTCTGCTCTTAAATAAAAGCCTGTAGAATTCTGGCTTGATCTGAGTCACCTTGTTAATACATGCATTAATGATGGACATGACAGCATGTCACTGTAATGCCAGCAGTTTATGGGCCTGAGGCTGGACAATTCAAGAATGAGGTCAGGTTTAACCTCCCCCCTTTTGGGAAGGTGTCTCCTTATAATGTGATCTGGTTTCAAAACTCACAACAAAGACAAAGCAAACGGATTTTGTGGTCATAATCCTTGAAAACATATTTATCTTAAAATCTTTCACAGTGGTGATGGTTTGAACAAAATTCTTTTCACTCCTGGGTATGCTTCAGACTGAGCAATTAAACAAACATCCATGTGAATTTTGAAATTGTGCACCAATCTGCACAGAACCAAGTTTTCTCTATAAAGAGCTGAGTAGCTGAATACATAATGCATGGGTTCCCACAGATAACCTGAACATAAAATTATGGGTATCCAAAGATAACCTTGACATGAATACATGGCTATCTCTGGCAACCTTCACACAGAATGAAAAGAACCTTGGCAACATCATCACCAAAGTCAACTAATGAAACTAACTAGCACTCAACATAACTTGTAATGCAGTTTTATTTTTAATCTATTGTTTTGAATGGTTTAGAAGGGAAGTTTCAAGACAAATAACATGATGTCTTTCTGTGTAACAAAAATTGGTTTTAACTATGATCGTGTATGTAGTGTTTTATTTTAAGGGAATGAATTAGTCATACGTTGAGTAAAGAAATGTGTTGTGTCCATTATTTGTGCATTTTGGAGAGAAGGTTAACTGGAAATTCAGTTTATACAGTCAACTTTTAAAGTACAATTAATAATTTATATTTGAAAACATTTGCCATATACGAAAAACAAATTAGCTCAAGGGCTCCCTAGCCCATGCTTCATCTGCTCGGTAGAGAGCCTGCTGGCAAGATTCCTGGGGATGGTTTGCAGAAGACCAACCTCCTAAATCCCGAGCAATCACTGGCTAGCCTCCAGAAGCAGCTTCAATTTAAGCATGAAGGAGAATTAGTTCAGAGGTTCCCTCCAGCGCCAAATCTCTGAGCTATTTAATCACTGCTTTGGCTCAGCCCAGGGCACTCAGTGCATCTGAGCAAGTGACTCATTGCTGGGTGAGCCGAGGCTTCTGTGGACCCGGGTGGGATGCGAGCTTAATCACCCTCTGCCATTTTCACTGCAGAAACTATGGGTATATTTACTCTTTTCTACCACCTGAGATCATATTTGATCTACTGACCTGAACAGCCAAAATTTCCAGCAAGACTCAATGACTCATGTGGTACCTATGTTCTTCTCTCCTCATCTTATTTTTCTCCCTGATGGTAGAGTGTTAAGCCTATTCTCAAAAATCCCATTTCTATCTTAGAATAATAAAATTGTCTTTTAAACTAGTTTTGTTGTGTTTAAATCTTACACAGCCTTGCTCTCTTTGAGTATAAGATTATGGAAAACATCTACTAAAACATCACCCATCTAAAAGGCCAGAAACTAGGGAGAAAAACTGGTTTAACCACATGAGAGGATATCACAACACTTTCCTGTACCCATAGATCAATGCCTTATACAGTCATCATCAAAGAGGCTTCCTCCAGCAGCAGATGGGAAGTGATACAGAGACCTACAGCCAGAGATTACGCAAAGAGTGTTGAAATGGGAGGGCTCCATCAAAGCCCTTCCCGAGAACACAGAGAACCCTGCAGAAGATGAGGCAGAAAGAGTTTAAGAGCCAGAGGGGATCCATAATTGTGAACAAGGCCCTGTTAATCGACAAACAAGTTGCACAGGAGCTCACAAAGATGAAAGCAGCAAGCACAGGTTTCACATGGGCCTGTACTAGGTCATAAATACATACATATGTATATGGATGTATGAGAGACAGGAAACTATAACCTAGATATATTGTATGAGAAAAGAATCTATTTAATCTATTTTCAATAAAAGAAAAAGGAAAAAATAATAATAAATTTAAAAACTTTTTTTTATTTTTTAAGTGGGGAATGTTCAAATTCTAACATTTCAGTAAAACCTCAAACTGCTTTCCACTGCTTAGTTAAGAATGAACCAGAACAGGGGACTTGGATTATTGTTTTTTTCCTTTCTGAGCTAAGAAACGCCACAAACCTAAAAGGTAAATTAACCTGTTTCAGCCCAAAGTTAACAAAAGTAAAGGGCAGATCAGTCAGCCAGCTCCTATCTGAAATATTCATTTGGGGTTTTGGGTCATTTTTAAAATAAAAAGTCTTTAACTAATTAAAAGTTAAAGCAATGGGGTTAGAATACTTCATTTCTTTCGTGATTTTTGAAGCCAAGACTCACATCATACAGAGCTGAATCTGAGCTGAATGAGGTTTAACGTCCACCTCAATAAAAGCCTCAGTGGATAAAGACAAAGGAGAGAGACAGAGATTCAGAGAGAGAGAGAGAGAGAGATCACAGTGAAGCATGTCGTATCTAATATGTACTCACCACTACTCTCAATAACATTCAAATTGTTTTTGCCATCATCATTTTATAAGTATGAAATTGATTACTTCATGATTTTTCAGGCTATAAAAGCAGCTGTGTAGTAGGCCATCAAGTGAAATTCGAGTCCTTCTAAACCAACAGTCCATGACTAATAGTGTATACTATCAAGTAAAACATACACCCTACCAAAGCTGCATAGCTCATAAAGGTTTACGTGACCTTTTAAACCATGCTTCTGGGAACCTGACACCATGTACTGTAGTGTTTTTTTTTTTTTTTTTTTTTGCAGATTGGGTGAACTCAAGTCTTCCCTATAAAAAGACAGACTTGGAACCCAGTCGGCCTTACCAGAACTGTGAAGACAAGGCTGCCTACTGGAGTTAAAATAATGAAATAACTCAAAGATCTCTGGTGTACACCTGAAATATTCTTCATCAGATGCAAGACTATAATGTCATCGCCTGAATGTGGCAGTAGGGTTTGTTATTTCACACATTGTCAAATGGCAGTCTTGGTAAATATTTTATTCATGAAGTTTTTTAACAGAAATTTTCACAATATTAAGCAATCTAATTACTTTCAGAAATGGATATGTGCAATAGCCGTATTAAGAGTTCATACTTGGAATTGAGCTATTTTCACATCAGCCATGCAGCTTACTTGTGAAGTGTACACTTGAAACGCGAGACATGTTAGAATACTTCCCAAGCAATGCCGAGGTGGTACCTATGCCAACTCTGTTTTCTCCTTGTTTGTTGCTACCTACTCCAGGCTGGTCTCCAAACTCACAGTCCTTTTGTCTCAGGCTAAATAGAACTGTTTAAACACTACCTTGGATGGAGAATTTCCCTAAGCATTCTGAAATATCCACATATTTGGATATTTTATGCAACACATAATTACTGTTTTGTTTTTGTTTTTTTTTTAAATCAAGTACACACTCGGATTATGTTTCCATTAAATGTATCCTGGATAGTGTATAAGAAAATGCTTTTCTGATGTTATTTAAATATGAAGTGTTAAAGGATTAGCCTCTAGCTAGTGGGCCTTGGTTAGGGTTGTAACCTCATATCCATGGGTTAGTTCACTGTTACAGTCATAGCTGAATATCCTAAGATATGTAAAGAGTATGTCAATAGGAACCTATAAGGTATATTTGTCCCTGTCTTTTCTTTTCCATTTTCCCAATACTCACACCTCTCAACCTTTTTTGTTTTCCCCACAGTTGAGCAAGTTCCCTCTGCTCCATAATCCTGTTGCCATAACATGCCTTCCTGGAGCGCCAAAGTAAGGAAATTAACTGGCTACAACCTGACCTCTGAGATCATCAAAAGAAGTCTTTCCTCTATTCAAGTTGATTTCCTCGGGCATTTTGTCATAGCAATAGAAAGTGCCTAACATGCCAGCTATATAAACATGTTGATAAAGAGTCATGGCTTCCAATTAGTATGTCAGCTTTCACATAGCTTGAAGTAGAAGAAGCCATGTGAAATGAACAGTAGGTCTCAACCAACAGGCCAAGACACAGACCTGACTCTGCTGTCATTCCTGTGAATATCTGTAGAGCCTAAAATGATGGGAATAAGCAAAGCTTTCACATTTTCCCATTCTTCTGATTAACTCACGAATACCTACTGTTACAGTGGCTTTATACACTGCTGAGGAGGATTCGAGCAGCCCCACCCGGATTGCCCTGATAACATACTCAAACATCCCCACCCAGCCTCAAACAGTGAACCCTGGGAATTGTGTTTTTATAGCTAATTGCAACAAAGCATGGGACTAATAGCTAGACTGAATTCACATGACTGTTACAGGAGATTCAAAGATTTGCATTCATGCTAATGAAAGAAAAGAGTCATCCGATTGACTAATGAAACAAAAATTTCAGTATTTATGAAACCAATACAATATATATGTATAACTGATATATTCATGTTTTCCCAGAGAATTTATACTATGTCCTATGGATTTTTCCCTTCCTTTGGAAGGAAAAAAATAAAAGCTGAAATATAGCATTTAATGATACTAACTTTGTGGTAGCCTCAGGTTTTTTTGCTTGTTTGTTTTTTGTTTGTTTGTTTGTTGTTGTTGTTTGTTTGTTTTTCAAGACAGGGTTTCTTTTTGTGTAGCTTTAGCTGTCCTGGAACTCCCTCTGCAGAGTGGGCTCGCCTTGAACTCACAGAGATCCACCTGCCTCTGCCTTCCTGAGCAGAAGGCTTAAAGATGTGCTCTACCTCTGCCTGGCACCTCAGAATTCTTAAAGCTGTATCTTTGGACAAAGCAGACACAGGTTTTTCTCATAAACTATTTATTTATTGTTTTCACCTCTACATCATCCCAACTCTCAGAATTCTGTTACCAAGAGTCATTTTTAAGTATTCTAGCCTTTGCAGGATGGGGAAGAAATAGACTTCCAGTGAGTTTGTTGAGGCAGCGAAACTGCATTCGCATCTTGTATAACAATGGCGAGAAGGGAGACAGGCATGGATGCGATGCAGTTGAGGAGAAAGGCATCCAGGTGCTTAGTAAGGATTAGATTTGCCAGATTAAAAATTGAAGACAGAAAAAACCCAAACCCCTATTCACATCATCAGTCTAAGGAGAGAGAGGGAAGCAGAGCTGAATTCAAGCTGTGTCATTTATCTCACAGCCTGTGGAGTGTATGCCACCTCCCTCCTCCTCCTCTACTTCAGGGTTCCCTTTCTTCAGTTTCCACCCACATGGACTGTTGCTACCACCTATCCTCCAAGGGAGATAGGAAGGTGGACTGGCAGCCTCAGCTCCTCAGAGACCTGGTAAGCCACAGTTCTGGAAATAGCTCACTGTGAGTTCTGGCTGCCTTCTGAGTTCTGAGATCACACACTGTGCTAACAGGCTCCGGATCCGTAGCTTAAGCTCTGTGTGATTACCAGTGTCTAATAGGCTACTAGGATCACCCACAGGAAAATGCTAGCAGAAACTGTATATCAAAATGATTTCTAAATGCTCATCCTCACCCATTTCTTTCTCTCTGAAAAGTCAGGGCGGATGGCAAGGCTGTTCACTTCTAATGGGCTAATGGCAGATAGCTGTTTACTTCAAAAGCTTTCAGATAAAGCTTTTAAGGGAAGCAATTAAAAATGTATCCATGGCAGGATGGAGATGTAGCCCGATGATGCAAGGAATGGTATTTTATTTTCTTTTACCAGCCCTCTTCAAACACGAGGCTCCTTGTACAGTATTGTCCAATGGCATTGGAGAGGTATGCCTTTAGTTTCAAAGGGTCTCATACCAACTTGCAAGGTGTTGCAATAAGATAACAAGAATGAGTATTAACCAATACTACAATGAGTGTTGACCTTAGAATGGGCCCCAAGACACTGCCCGTTGGCTACAAGAATGCTGAGCTGCAGTTAGAGAGCTGCTTTTCTAAGCAACGGAAGAAAATGAATGCCATTACTTTGTAGTCACGCCATGTCCCTCTTACAGCTGAGAATGTACTCAGGGTAATCTTAAACCCTGGGCATTTTCAGGACCAGTTTGAGATGGAAGGGACAGTATCCATCACTAATGGTATTTCCCACTTTCCAGTTTCCCTGCAAGAGCAGAGTCCTCCAATTCAAGTGCTCATTGACTGCTTACTGCATTTCAACGAGCCATTCATGAATTGTTCAGTATCCAGGAAGATTTATTAAATAGTAGCCACACCATTTCCATATAAATGGGTTTAGTATTATCACCAGCTTCCAATATTTTCACATGGCAGGTCAAAAGAAAACAGCATCTTAAGAACTCATGAAGTGTATGCTTCATAAGTTTCCACCAAGTTCCAGAAGATGAGACTGTCACTCTGGGGTGCAGAGTTGCACGAGGAATTGTACCAAGTTATGTAAAGCATGAAACTTGGAAGACCACAATTAAAAATAAAATTGTGACTCCGTGGCTTTATTGCTAAAACAACCAGTGCAGGAAAATAAAATTAGATTTCTTACTGGAACATGACCAGCAGAGCCACCCTACCTTCAATCTTGAAAAACAATTCCAGCATTACTCCTTTTGCTTTATCTTGGTTTAAAAATTATACTTCCTTTTCAAAGTTATATTATCCTTTGCAAAAATCTTGATTATGCGTGTTGTAGAACTACCACTGAAAGCAAATAAGTCTTGATCCTTCTGCCTCTGTCTCAGCAGACATCAGCTACTGTACTTTGGATGAACACAGTCTTTAAAGTAAATTTCCATTTATATGAGCATGTAATATAAAAAAAAATCTCATAAAAATTAACTCTGAATTGATGTAAGTTACTCCATTACCTATTATTAATAAATATCATTCTATAAAATAAAACAATTAATAATTTAAGAACACTTAAAAAAAACTCAGGTAGTAAGCCATCAATAGGTTACATTGCAAATACTTCATACTGAAAATACATGCTATGATTTCAGTGTTCTAAACATGGTATATGTTAGACATGCTGGGGAAGTATTTCTAAAACCTGTTGGTTTGACCCTTATATCATAAACACCTATTTATTAAACTGTTTCTTGGTACATATGTGATGGGATACTACAAGTAAGGTTAGAGATGGGTGAGGAATAATATCTGACCAAAATGTAAACATCTTAAGCATCAGAATCCTGAAAAGTGGAGAGCAATGGTGGTGGCGGGGGATCTAAAGGAGGGATAGTAAGATACAGGAACATTGTTGCTCTTCAAGAGAACCCAAGTTTGATTCCCAGAACACATGTCTGAGTCCGTAACTACCTGTAATGTCAGCTCCAGGGAGGATCTGCTACCCTCTTGTGATTCTGAGAAGACTTGAACTCATGTGACCACACACATGCACGTATATATCGTTAAAACTTTACGTGCCTGTGTGTGTGTATGTGTGTGTGTGTGTGTGTGTTAAATGTATATGTAAACATATATATTCTCACAGCATAAGGGGTGATAATGCTTCTCCCAATAGTCAGGGTCTAGCTAACAAAACACCGTATGGCAGGCCTGAGAAACTTCCTTTGAATTATTTGTCAGGGGAATGTACAAGATTCCAAAAACAATATAGGATACTGCCACTGATTTTTGTTGCTTCCCAGAGCTTGAAGAAAAGATACTACTTCAGGCACAGGACATGGAGGAACCAAGGTGAAAGGGACCCAGAAGTCTCTTTCCTGAGGACTGGCTTTTATAATAATAGAAAGTAATGCATAAGCTACTAATAGAGAAAAAGCAATAATCTGTTCCTTATACCTGTAAAGCAATGATTTGGTTAGAAAGATGCCTTTAATAAAGCAATAACGGGACTTGTATCTTGGTGGGGGAATTAACAAAAAAACCATCTAATTGGATGGAAGCCCTACTCAAAAGGAAGGCATTAATATCCAGTACTAAAAATATAGCCAACCATCTATGGCTGGAAATCCACAGACCCTAGAAAAGAACTATCATAGTAATTTTCCCAGGCAAATAAAATTCTTAACTATATCCTAAATGCTATAAGTAGTTAAAGTTGTTCTATAGAGAAGTTTAATTCTTACATCTCGTCAAATAACTTTTTTTTCCCAGCAGATAGACGCCAGCACAGAGAGCCATAACTGAGCAAAATGCCAACAGTGTGACCAAAGAGTGTCCACTCTGATTTGATAGACTTACAATATAACCCCTACACCTAAGATTTGAGAGCACTGAAGAAAAATGGGCAAAGATGTTGCAAGAGCCATTCATTTGACCATTTCAGAAATAGTAAGCAAGTTGTTACCTTTGTTGATGGAGAATGACTTTGCTCAAACATAACAATTGGTATTATAATGATTAAACGACTTTTTGTACGTATTTCCCAACATTTAAGAAGGTTTCTACTATCCCTTTCCTAGGCTCACCTAATAAAAGTCATTGATGCTCTGCAGTGTTTTCTAGTGAATCAGAGATCAGTTTCAACTCTAGCCTCTTTCAAGATTTTTATGAAGATTAAGTGACATAACTAAATTGAAAATCTCTAGTGTTTTTCTTTTTTCTGGACCATAATAATTCAACAAAACTAACCTAATAACTATGCACTTTTTCTAGAGCTGTTAGATGAAATGAATTGTTTTCATCACTGGTTTAAACCAATGGACTCGAGTTATAAGAGCCAGATCACTAATAAGAATTTGTTGAGCATTCTTGGGGGGGTGTTTAATAGAAAGTGGAGAGAATGTTACTTATTATGATGTTTTCCGGAACCTAATGAATACAAGATCATCTATCCACATTATATCCATTTTGTTGCTCCCTCCTTCCAGCATTACCAATCCCACCTCAGGAGAATATCCTCCTCAAAATCCCTTCCTTCAATTCTTAGGCAAGACAAAACAAAGACCAAACATAAGGAAATATATAATGAGTAAAATTTGGCTACAAAATCTTTTTCCTTTAAGGAAGCATAGATTGAGAGATTGTTTGAAGGTTGGAGCAGTGAAGGGTAAACTACTCTTGTACTCTTGGCCAAAGACTGGTCCTCTTTTATTAGGAAATGCCATTGTCCTGGATCAAGCACGCATATACAGTAGGGACACATATGTAGCAGTGACAAATGATGACTACACTTGCCTACTGATCCAGATCCAGTGAATTATCACTATAGAGAAATGTGGTGACAGATGTTTCAGTGAGAACATCCTCATATGTCAGGAACCATTTATTAAAAGACAGTGCCTTAATCACAATCAGGTTTTTTTTTTTAATTCTTATCTTTATTTTTGATTTATTTAATATATGAACTAAGATATGCATTATTCATTACAAACATTTATTGATGGATTTCTGTTTATCAGGCACATTTTGCAGGCCATGAGGACTTAATGATTCATACACACACACAAAAGTAAGGCTCTTTTCTCTTGTAACAGCCTTACATATACATAATAAGAAGTCTGGACACAGATATTACAAGCTTCACAGATCTTAACTGAAAGAGGTCAAACCTGTATGTCCATTTAAAAGCATAATAGCATTTGATAAAATTGAACATTATTTATTGGTAATAACAATGAGTGATACGGCTCATTGTATCTTCTTACAGTGATACTATCACAGCAAAGTAAGACAAAAGTTCTTCACTTACTATTTTTCTGTTGCCACCAATGTCAGTAAAGAGCAACACACATAAGTTCACTTTAATATTTCAGTGCATAGAACTGGAAGAAACTCTGCTAAGAGTGACTATGCCTTCCACATGTCATTCTTTCTCTGAAATAGAAAGGCATGTCTTCGTGACTTGCGGTTTTCATTCATTTAAGGAAGTGATTTTGTGAGGTTAAATTCTTTCTCCCTATCCTTCAGTTGTTCTCCCCTCTTTAGTGTTCTCCTACTGGGTATCTAAGTCAGTGCAAAGACTTGTACATGCTGCCGAAAGGACCTAAAGAGACTTAGCTTTCATGCTGAAAGCAAAATGAGACCAACATGAGTAGTCCCAAGGCCACCTTTGGAAGGTGCAGCTGTATTCTTGTGTCCTGGCAGGATCCAGCATGCTGCGTTTTTTCACCTCTAGAATTTAACTTTACCACTACCTGCTTCAAGAATCTCAAGAAAAAAATTCTTTTTCCTGGTCCTCCTTGAATAGATTAATCAGAGCTATTTTTAAGCTCTGTCTGCAGAACAAAATCCTCTTCCTCTTGGATCTTTTCCCTCTTTCCTTTTTGGTAATGGTTTTTCTCTTCTTTGCCTAGAGCTTTGCATTTTTTTAAAGGCACATTCTTCTCTTCACAACTTACATTTCAGGTGCTGAGGATAAGAAAGAAGATGGAGACGATGCGAGATCTGGAGATGTAGAAAAGCTGTAAAATGATTGTCTAGCATGCAGGCAGGCTTGGGTTCCATGCCCAGCAAAGCAACAATCAGAATCGTGGTACACACTTGTTATCTGTGCACGGAGGAGAGAGAGAGGGGAAGAGCAGAAGTTCAAGTTCACCCTCCAATATGCAGAGACAGCTAGGGCCACAGGAAACAAACAGCCCCCAATACAAACACAAAAGAAATGAAAGAAAGAAGGCAGGAGAGCTGAAAAGTTTGCCCAAAAGTCTCTAATAATTTTGCTGTGATTGCACATGACTGTTAAAATTCAAGCAGGTGCTATGCAGGGTGTAATTTATTATTTTGAAGGGAAATTTTTCTCTTCTTGGCTTATTACAATCATGGGTGTAGCACTCTGATTAAATGTGAAATACTCCCAACTGAATTCTGCCTGCTCATCTCTGTTTCCTTCACACACACACACACACACACACACACACACACACACACACACACACACACTTCTGAAAATGTTCTTTGGTTTTTACTGCTCTGCTTTATTTCTTAATATTGTACCATATGTGGCTTTAACATTTTGTAAGGATCTTTACTGGTCCTGGCAGGGTATTGATGTCATTTCTCCATAACACTTTTTTGTTTTAAATTTTCAACTGAAAATCTGCCCCCTTAGGTTTTTATTTTTGTCTCTGGCCCCATGGTGCTGCTAAAAGCTCTGCTGCTTCAGCTTCTATTAGAAGAGAAGTTTCGTCCAGGCACATGTTATGCTTCTGATGTCTGCCCTGTGCTTAGTATCCTCTATGAAAAAAAAAATCCTGTATATACTGCAGATTCCCTCAACCCTGCAAATACTCATTGTTCAGAACTGTGCTTTCCACATGCTTGCTACCTTAGTAGTTCTCAGAAGCCTAAAATATTCTCATCATCATAATATACATTTATATTATATATTATTTATGTTTATTAATATAATATTTTCATTTTTGAGATTGTACCTTAACTACATTTCTCTCTTCCCTTTCCTATCTCCAAACCCTCTCTGCCTTCCATCAAATTCACAGCCCCTTTTCCATTAATTGTTACTGTATACATATATTTAGTTGGGTGTGTATGTACATAAATATGTACACATGCACACACACAAATATATATGCTATATTAAAATATTATGTGGGTTTCTTGATGGGAGATGTCATTCTGTAAATATGTTTCTCATACTGGTTAATGAATAACGCACTGTTGGTCAATAGGAAAGCAAGAGAGGAGGGACTAGGAGACAAGAAGTAAAGAGGAAGGAGTAAGGAGGAGTCAAGATGGAGAATCTGGAGAGGGTAGAACCGCCAGCCGCCTCTCCCTGGTAAGATAAAACCACGTGCAAACACATAGAAATGGGTTAATACTTAAGACAGAGCTAGCCGATAAGAAACTAATACCTGGCCAACAGCATTATATCAAATACAGAGTCTCGGAGTGTTATTTGGGGCAGGCACGGTGGTGGGACAAGACTAGCAGTGGGAGGTAAAACCTTACTCCTTACAGTTTCTCTTTGTCTTGATAGGTCACACATATTGTAATTAGAAATCTAGCTAAATTTAATTTGTTTTCTAAAAAAGCTTCTGTATTTGCTAAATTTCTCTCTTCTATTTTATAAGTCCACAAGAACAAGGCTCTTGCCTATATTTTTATTGTTCATTACTGTATCAAAAGTAGATACCACAAATTACAATTATATGTGGGGAACTCAGTAGATCTCCAAAGCACAAGTGCACATAGTTCCCATAAAAAAAAAAAAAAAAAAAAAAAAAAAACATTCCAGGCAGAAGCCATCTCTCCACCTATTTCCTTCTGTTTTCGGAAGCTGGGAAAACTGAGAACTCTCTTAGAACCCTTTCCCATTTTCTTTTCTGAGCATGTATTTAATTATCCAGAAGAACTATGTCAGTTCCCTGTCCCAGTGATACCCAGTACAAGATTTGTTGAAGACCCTTTAAGAATTTCAGTGAGGGTCAACCACAAGCAGTATCTGTGTTTGTCAGCACCTCATCCTCACTGGAAATCTTAAGTTAGTTAGAAGGAAGATCCATAACTGTGAAGACTAAAGTATTTCTTCTCATTTCTTTCAATGCCTCCATTTTGTCCATATTTCAACACAGTTTTGCTTAGGCCATGGGGAAATAAGAAGGATTGCTTTATAATGGCTATGTCAGAACAGTAGTGCAGTGTCAAGGAAGAAAAAAAAAAAAAAAAAACCATGAGCCAGTCGTTGCTAATGGTTCATTGGATTTTGTGAAACAACAAAAGTCCCATTTAAATTAGCTACACTTGAAAAACTTCAGACTTTAATCATGATGGGTGAGCATAGTAAATCCAATGTCGAGGAGTTCAACACCCAATTCACTGTCCCCTCCTGCACTGTTTGCTTAGGTCGTTGGAAATGTGTGAAGAAGAATTACTTGGCCATTACAGACAGAGCCTCAGAAGTGACACAAGCCTGCTCTCCGCTTAGGATAAAAGGTGATCCTTAATGTTGTACTTTTCTCAGACGTTCTAGAATTCTTACATTTATCTGAAGGCTAAAAGAAGAGACAAGTTCTGATAAGCACCAAGGAATTTGCCCCACCCAATTTAGTTGAAAATTATAGTCAAACCACTGACAAATATAGCTGTATTTCTTTAAGAAATAAACATCTAATTTGAATATAAACATTTATATAACACTAAACTTTTCTTTGTGAATAAGTTGTCATCAAAAACATATTCAGGCAATTTTAATAAATATATGCATCCATTTGCAAATCGAATTAACATCTACTTAGAATCCCAAGGCTATGAGTAGAACTAGTGATAAACAAAACACAGAAAGCATATGCATTTCAAATCTTCAGAATTACTCCTCAGAACAATTCTCTATATATTATATACACGTATACCTTTTTATCTTACTGCTATCCATGTCCAGGTAGTAACATTTTTAATGTTTGTGTTTCCCAGTCTCTATCCAGAAAATGGTCTTTGAAAATTAAAACAGAAAGTTTCCATTTTATTATCTGAATTGACAGTCTTAGAAGCAAGTTAAAAAACAATACTGTTCCTAGCCGGGCATTGGTGGCGCATGCCTTTGATCACAGCACTTGGGAGGCAGAGGCAGGCAGATCTCTGTGAGTTTGAGGCCAGCCTGACCTACAGAGCTAGTTCCAGAAGAGAATTCAAAGCAATACAGAGAAACTCAGTCTCTGAACAAACAAAAATACACACACACACACACACACAGAGAGTTCCTATTTTTAGTGACAGCATTTACACCACTGTGCTGTGTATTTAAGTGCAGGTTCTATGTAACAGTGACCATTCTGATTCATTCACACTTATCAGTACCACTCATTCTTGTCTGTTACTAACCTAGCATTATTTATAGTCAATGAAGCTGTTTGGATACCATTGGATAGATGTACTGGCCAATGCAGCATGCTTACAAGTAATAAGGCTAAACTCACTCTAAAATATTCACTCTCAACCTATATATCTCAATTATCAAATATCCCTTTTTCCCAAATGGCCACTTAAAGTGGAATATTTGCTTTTGATCAGCAATTTTGTTCCATGGAAGGTTAAAAATTACCACTAAATAATATATAACATCAAGGCCAAGGGTCCACTTAAATTTTTTCAGGCATGAAAAACATAGTTATAGGAGAATTGGAAGTAATAACGGTAATTGAAATCTAAACTATGGTGCACTTGTTTGAATAATCATACCCTTCAATGAATAATACAGGGAAATAAAAAGGAGCAATAACTAGCTTATGCAGAATAATGAACATAGACACACAATAAAGTAAGCCTAGAGCTCAGTAGTAAAATAATCAACATTCATCAATATCCACAAATTCTACTCTAACCATTTAATCTCAAATGCATGCCAATGGTAGAAAATTACCTGGATATTTTAAAATGCAAATCTAATTTAAAACATAGTTTTATCTAAAATTTTTTTATCATGAAATTATCAATAAATTTTTTTCCTATGTGTAATTCTTCACTATTTCTTCTGAAATTTAGGACAAAGTGTATAAATAACTATAAAAATATTTATATGCAATTTTAATTTAGTAAATTGAGTCTTCATTAAATAAACTAACAAATTGTTTGGGTTCTGCTTTTAGTAGGATATTTACTGACATTTTAAAACTCAGTGATATTCAGTGTCTCTTTTTTTGTTTTTTGTCTCTTTTTTTTGTTGTTGTCGTTGTTTGTTGTTGTTTTACTGGTATTTAATTCAGTTACTTGTACATCTAAACAGAAAGGATTCTCTCATACCTCCTCATTGTTCAAGCTCTCTATTATTTTTTCACTCAGAAAATTCCCAGTTGTAACATTTCACATGCAAATTCACTGAAGCATTTGGAAAGAATATGAGAAATTACTTTGTATTGAAATGATCCAAGAAAAAATTGGACATGGTTCAGAGGCACATAAATACCATGTGGAAGAACTTTTATTTATTTTTACCAAGCACAAGTGAGGCTTAGGATAGATTTATTCAGCCTCTCTGATGTAGTAGAATAAAATGTGATATTATAGATAAAAGACTGAATAACTAGCCACCCGAATTTATAACAGGTAGTAGAAGAGGTAGCTGATTTGATTCAAAGCACTAGAGATTTTAATGAGTAATAAGGACATTTCATTTTTATTTAGAGATACTAATTATTGCTGTGTTCCTAAGAGATTTGTTGGAATTTCTACTGTTCATAATTTGTCAATTGTAAACTTGTAGTAGTGAGACTAATATGAGGAATAGGCAGGAATATACTTCATCCAACTTTTACTTTATAATTTAATCTCACTATAGTTTGGAAGCACTTAACAAGTAGTAGTGATGTGTCTTGTTATAATTTGGATTAAGAACAGGTGAATTATGAGCATCATTTTATATTAATTCAATACTCCTCAGATAAAATATACTGGTTATAACTTTTGGAACCCTAGCATCATAATCACAAATGCTTACAGACAACATTCTTTTTATACCTATTAGAATCAATGTAAAGTTAAGTGTCTTGGCCAAAGATAAAAACATCAAAACACATATTTATACAGTATAACAAATAGTACAAAAATAAGATATTAAGAAAAATTAGACAATATGTGACAACCTGTTATAGAAATTATGAAAACATTGAACTAAGAGAAGTATGAGAATAAAAGAAAATGAAAAGCCCACCCAGCATGGGTGACAACTCATAAAAGGTTCATATTTAGAACATGCTGCATGGCTTGCAGACAGGTTGGCCATCAGTTTCCCCTCTCTTGCAGCTGCTAATGGTTATATAACTTTGGGAAGAAAATGTGAGTCTCACAAGTTTCAGGAACTTCCCGAGCCTCCTAATTTCTTTACTTCCCGAGTTTGTCAGCTTTGTTTATTCACCAAATCCTAATAATAAGCTTCCCTTCCTGATGAAATATTTCAATTTGAAGAAAATTCCTTCAAGAAATATGGACTTTGAGTTTGTACATTATACGGTCTCAGAGTGAAAACTAACATATAGTTAGATGAAATTCAATTGCATATATATATAGAACCTCCCCCCACCCCCACCCCAGGAGACAGTCTTGAACTTCTTTGCAACTTTAAGTAAAAGTGACAGGTTAATCTGATGATCAAAAGGATAGTGGACAAAGAAAAAAAAAATAAATAAATAAATAAAACTATGCATGCAGCCTTGTACCCAAATCACATCTGGCAGATCTCTGTGCAATACCAACTAGAAGCAATACGATTAAAAATGGAAAGATCATACATTCAAAAACTGTTTATCCAAGAAAGTGGTCAGCGCTATGAAGACGAATAACCATTCCCAGATATCAACAGCCAAAGCACTTCCTTGAAGAAATTATTCAAAGATACATTTCACCTAGCTGAAAGGCAAACACCTGGCAAAGCAAAAACATTAAGGGAAGGGTCTTTTAAAGGATCCATGCTGTGTAAAAGAAGAGCTAAGACTAAAATTCAACCCTAATTTTAAGAGTGATAAAATATTTAAGTACATAATTTAAAATACTACTGATGCAACGCCGTGCTCAGGTTTTAGCAACAGAAACTATGCAAGGCAGTAGATGATCAATCTGCTACTTACAAAAATAAATGGAACTAATGTGAAAGTGTCAGTCAAATTATAGAGCTAAATATAGTTGTAGAAACGAGAGCACAGAGACATGTTTTTTTTTTTTTTTTTTTTTTTTTTTTTTTTCATTTGCCCTGTTTCTATACAGCGACCAGATTCCATTTGTTTCCGCTATTGATGCAAGTTGCCTTTTCCGATTTACTGAACAGAGTTTGAATAAAGTAAAATGCTACTTCCTCTTCCCGCTCAAAATGTCTCCCCTGCTGGCCGCTAGTCCCTGGCACACCTCACAAGCAGAAGCAAATGAATCTGAGTTTTGCCTCCTCACCTCCTTAAGCAAAACCAAGCTTGCCACTGGAATCTCTCGCCCGCAGCACTCTGATCACCGATGTACTTGCTGTGGGGCCAGATCTGCTCTCCCCCTGCCTGGCTTCCTGACCATCCTCACCATACTGAAGAACCAGCAGAAGATTCTTTCCCCGTGGGCTGACACCCACCCGGTGTCCTTCTTCATGCGTGTTGCTGGGAGAATCAATCATACTTACATCCACAGTTTCAAAGCCTGCAGCCGTTTCCAACCTTCCCAATGCTGCGGCCCTTTATTACAGTTCCTCATGCTGTGGTGACCCCTAACCACAAAACTATTTTGGTTGCAACATTGTAACTGTAATTTTGATACTGTTACTAACTGTAATGAGTAGCTCTGTGTTTTCCAATGGTCCTATGCAGTGCTTTTGAAAAGGTCACTGTGGGGGTCGCCACCCAGAGGTTGAGGGCTTCAGTGCATTTCACTGCCTCACCTCTACTGAGAAAACGGCCTCTAGCTAGCTTATTTCCTTCAGGATTTTTTTTTTTTTTTTAAAAAGGCTGGGCCAACCACAGTGCCTTTCCAGTCTTCCTGAAGGTCATCTTGGAATTTTATTTCTTTGTGTGTCTTGCCTGGAGGGAGGCCCAAGTAGTTTTTATGAGACAGACTAGGAGACCAGAATTACTTATTCTAGCTATGGAAAACTGCTCTCTCAGGGATGCTTAGTTTTTGCTGCAGTAATACTGTAGTGATGTGTTATAGGTGCTAAATGGTTTTTAGGTATCATGGCATGTCTCAGAATATTATCACTACAAGATACTTAGCATTGTTACCCTATTTGAGGCCATCCTTCATGGCAATAGTTTCAATACTCTGTAGCACACTTAACCTGCTACACAAATCTCAAATTCTCTCCTTCCCAAAACTAGATTCACCGGCTCTTTCTCCTTAAAATACTAGTCATTTAAACATTTGCATGATCAGATCTTCAATAATAAATTAGCCAGTGTTACTCAGTGGAGCCTTCTCCTGCTCCTGTGTCTAAAATATTACACACTCCCATGCTTCTGATTAGTTGCATTGAAGTATCACTGATGTAAAATCTAGTTACGAGTGCCTCACTTAGAGAAATATTCTAGGACAAGAGGAAACTTAGTTGTACACTATCCTACTTTATTGATGAATTGAACAAAGGTTTACCTCAGTCTGTGTTCCAACACATAACTCATCAGAATAAATAAACATAAAATTAGAGCAAGTGACAAGGTACAGAGTAGCAGAATGTTACACCTGCTGTAGGAGCAATCAATAAAGAGACAAAAAAAGAAGAGAAGCTACTTCAAAGTACAGGGAAAATCCAAATTTAACAAACAACAAGTGCTTATAGAAAAAGTTGCCTACACACAGAGATAGGAATCTTAGTAAAAAGAATTTTCATAGGACTGGAATCTTAATGAAAAAAGGCAAGACCAATCAATACTTTATTCTCATTATCTTGTATTGTCAAATATCATAACACCAAAGATAAAGTGTGATTGTAGAAAAAGTGCCCTGTGGCAGCAAGAACTCTAAGATTTCTTTATTTCATATTAACTAAAGATATGCCCATATCACCCAGAAACATGACAGAAATAGTCAGTAAGCATTGCTGAAACAAATATGTGCTTGCATACCCCTGTAATCAGATTGATGACTACCCCGACTAGTATCATAGAGCCTTCATCCAGTAATTGATGGAACCAGACACAGAGATCTACAACCAAGAACCAGGCTGAGCTCCAGGAATCCACTCAGAGAGAGGAGGGAACATATGAGCAAGGGAGCTCAAGATCATGATGGAGAAATCTGGAGACAGATCAATCAAGCACATGGAAACTCATGTACTCTAGACCTACAACTGTGGAGACTCCAGGGGAGTAAACCAGGTCCTCCATTTGTGGGAGACAGGTGGGTGAAGCTTGGACTATCAGAGGGCCCCCTGGCAGTAGGACCACAATAAAAACCTGTACATGAGCTGGCTTGTTGGAACCCACTCCACATGGTGGGAAGCCATGCTCAGCCTTAAAGCATTAGAGAGGGGCCTGGCCCTGCCCCAACCTATTATGCCAGACTATGTTGACTCCTCATGGGAACTTACACTTGAGGAGGAGTGGGCTGAGGGTGGGCGAGGGGAAAGGTGAGTGGGGTGGGGCGAGGAGGAGTGGGGGGAGGAGTGGGAGGGAGAGCTGGGGCTGGAAGGTAAGATGAAATGAAATATAAAAATGGGAAAAAAGTTAGGCTTCCTACGAAAGAATAAAAAAAAAAAAGGACAGAAAAAAAGAAAAGGAAAGAGATATGTGCTTCCACACAAAAACACCTTAAAATTCAACAAATAATGAAGAACAAATTAATTTAGTTCAATTGGTCGAGATGTCATTTAACATTCAGAGAGACTAGTCAGACCAAAATAGATACATTTATAAAGTAAAAGCTCATCTCAGTTATGATGGCTCATTCTTCTCAAAACTCTTCAGATATGCTGGCATTTTTAAAAGTATTTGTCTGTGGCATCCTCAGTGTTGGTTATCTTCCTATGATTTGTTAAATTAACATTTTAAGGATATGGCTTAATGATCAAATTATTAATTTTGTTGAGTATTTTGTATAAGAAAATGTATATAGTGTCAATAATTTTTAAAATCTGAATATTTCTGACTATATAGAACAGTAAGTGTGAATATCAGATTTATATGGTGTATCAAATTGACCATTAGTGCTCCATAATTTAAATACATTATCTCCCATCTGTTATTGAACTGAGTAAGATAGTCACATGATAAATTTATAAATTATAAATAAAATTAGAGAATTAGAATTTTTAAATTAAAAAATACAAATGTTGCAGTAAACTCAGTATCAGGAACTATTTTTTTCAACTGTGTTATATAATAAATTAAGAAAAATATGAAAAGTTATTCCATTCCCAAATTCTATAATATCAAGTCTTGTGAGTGTAAAAAAATAAAACTTTTTCATGAACTTGAGCCACATGAATACTTCTATGCCTTTTGCAAGGTCCACTTGCTAGTTTGAAATTCTTATACATGATAAAGCAGTAAATACAATAGATCACTTTTGTACGTTTATGCTATTGTTTCTAAGCAGCTGACCTATAATAAGTCATCATTTTAACAATGTGTTTACAGGTATCTTAAGGAGGGCCAATAACGTGCAAAAATAATAAGTTAAGAAAATATAAAAGAGCTGGGCAGTGGTGGCGCACACCTTTGCTCCCAGCACTTGGGAGGTAGAGGTAGTGGATTTCTGTGAGTTCGAGGCCAGCCTGGTCTACAAAGAGAGTTCCAGGACAGGCTCCAAAGAAATCCTGTCAAAAAAAAAAAAAAAAAAAAAAAAAAAAAGAAAGAAAAAGAAAAAGAAGAAAGGAAACAAGGAAGAAAAAACATAAAAGAATCTGGAGGGACTTGGGAGAGGGATATGAATATGATCAAAATACAGTTATGACGATCTCAAAGAATAAAAAGAACTCTATTTAAATAAGTAAATAAATAGGAAAAATATTTTACTAGAACTTTTCAGTAAATAGATTAATAAACATTGCTATTTTGAAATTAGTGAGTTATAAATATAATTTTATTTTAGCAGCAGGTGTTCAGTAATCAGCCTACCTAGCAATGCTAGAATTTAATATATCAAAACTCCACTGTTAGGAATATTGTTCTAGTCTGATATGAAAAACACTTAAGTTGATTCTTTGGGAAGCTGCGACATGGGGATCTTAAGCATTCTGAGAGTTAATTCTTCTAACCGAACTCAGTCTCCAGACTGGAAACTTTCTAGGAAAAGATAAATGACCAAAACTGATATAAAAATAAAATAAAATTAATCTGTAGAGTATGAGTAATTTAGTGTTTTAGAATTAGATTCAATGTTGGCAATTTCCTTGGACTTTTTTGAATGGCTTGTTTAATTATTTTAAATCAAAATAAATAACACACTATTTTTAGGACATAAAGTACAGGTAACTTCCTCAATTAATGTTATGAATCTTGCTCATCACTGATAAAAAGTGTACCTAAAAGTTATGCACTTAAAATTCATAGGATAATATCATTTACAGATATCAAGTTCTCAATGAAATACCCTGTGTCAGTAAAAATGTCCTCGACAAGGCAAGGCTATTTATCATATATCCAAATTTCACTTATCCCAGGAACTGTATTCAGGTAACTGGTCCCATGAAGGAGACAGGGGGAACACAGGGGGACCATTTGAGCCACACTTAAAATCATCACAGAAGATCCAGGTAGGTGATTGGGGTTCTGAAAACTGGTCTTCATTTATCGGCTCTCTATCCCTGTCTCTGCTTGACCTATCTTTACTTAAATATTTTTTATTTAGTCTGTGAGAGTTTCATCTTGGCATGTCCTGTGTTTTGATCATATCCAGCCCAGTCCCTTGACAGACACTTCTACACTGCCCCCATCTTCATCCTCATATCATACATTTCTTAAACCACTGAGTTCGGTCGTCATTGTCAACAATCTCATTATAGTGTCTTTAAATTGGATCACAATTTAACTATTTACCACAAACTACATTATTTATCACTAATGCGTGACAGATAGTTAAAATATAAGAAAATACATAGGAACCAAATCTTCTTTTTTTGGTAGTATTGATGTAAAACCCACTCACACAGGAATGATGATCAAAAGGATTTGAGACTCAGAATGTTAAAAATCTTTCCTTGCTCTAAGAAAATGTTTCAAGCTAATATTTATTTTTCCTTAAAATTTTCCAGGTCAGTTTTGCAAGATGGATTCTATTCATTTTAAAATACGTCAATGACATTTATCTGAGGAATTTAAGAATAAATATAAAGTTCACACTATGCAAATACCTTATATCCGGGAAGGCTAACGCCATAAAGTTTCTCTTGAGATTACTTTAGTCCCAACATTTCAGAGTCTAAAAGAAAGCCAGAAAGTGAAAAGACTGAGTTACAACACATATTTAAAAGGTCACTAAGGAGCTCTGATACAGCATTTCTCTAGAAGGCCATTGCTCTGAAGGCTCCTGTTTGGCTAACTGACAAATCGATAAGTAATTGTTAAACACTGAAAGAAGAGAGTTTTGTTTCTAACCTAGGAAGTTATCATGTACAATTCGGTAGCTTTCTTTCTCTTAAATAATTTATGCATTCAGATAATAATTTAATCTTCCAGTAGACTAAATATTAGCATATATCCACATATAAGGAAGATGAATATCAGGGCTAGAGAGATGACTTAGCAGTTAAGAGCACTGGCTGCTCTTCCAGAGGAACCAGGTTCAAGTCTAAGCATTCACATGGCAGCTCACAATTGTGTGTAACTTTTGTTCCAGGGGAGCCAACACCCTCACTCAAACATACATGTGGACAAAACACCAATGTACATAAAATATAAATAAATAACTTATAAAAAGAAGCTGAGTGTGGTTGAAATGCAGAAAAAATAAAGAGGAGTAGTATTGATAGCTAGTATAAAGGCCAAAATATTGCACCACTAATACACCAAGCCATACATACAAATATTTTATAATATCAGTAATGTTTGTGAGTTTACCCTATTAGAATGGATGAAGAGTGTGAGGGATGAATTCTATCCTCAGATAATTACAAATATAAATGTATGGTTAAACGCACAATCTTCTATGTCAGAAACATACTAAGATATGGTAGCTTTGTGAGATCCTCCCTGAAAATGCTTTGATAAATATTGGTGCACACACACAAATTAATTACCTTTCTACTTAATTAACTGCTCTCCTCAAATGTCTAGATATGGGTTTTGGATGTTATACTTACTTTTTTGTCTTTGTATACCAGGATCTCCAAGGGTATCTTGTATGTGTGTGCATATTTTATTTTATCTTATACTTGAATTGGTAATCTATTTTCTTCTATGCCAGTGTTTATATTACTATAACCTGGCATAGAGATCTTTGAAATTCAGTGTGTTATCAATAAATACACGGAGCCAGCAGACCCTTTTTATCTCTTACTCTTTCCTCTATTCCCAAGTCACCAACTTACTTAGACCTTACAATAACCTACACATTTAATGACCCCCTCAACTGGTTTCTTTATATCAATCCCCTTAACACTACTTCTCTTGCTCTGTGCATAATTGCTTTTAACTTACTGTGTCCAATATTTAATATTTCTTTTTTCATTTTATTGCTATGGAATGTAATTATATTCTTTATGGGATCTCTAAATTGCCTTTCTAAATTGATTTTTAACCAACAATATTCTCCATAGTAAAACATGCAAAAACAGGAGCTATGGTAAAAGAGGGCTCAATATTAATCACTCTTAAATAAAAACATGATACAAGAAGAGCAAAAGCAAACTGATATTGACATCAGTCATAATTTCACAGTATAATATGACCTTGTTTTGTAGAGTGGTAAATATAGGTCCCTAATGAAGACTTCTTTTATTTATTATGCAAAATGTTATTACTCAATTTGCCTATCTTCAGCAAACATCTATAAACCTTAGCAGGTACCAGAAAATTGTTTCATAGTATTGGGCATGGCTTCCAAAGGAAAGGGGGAATGTAAACTCTGTTATCCTTGCTTGCCTTCTGTGGTTTTCTTTCTCAGTCTTACTATGAGGATTTAGAAACCAGGAAAGCACAGGAGGCTTATAAAGCTGAGGAGACAGATGTCAGATATGCTGCAGAGGTGGGTGAAATTTACTGGGCAGGACACCAAGATAGAAATGTGTACACCAAGAGGTAATGCTAGAAATGTGTATATCCTTGCGGGAGCACTGAGAAACAGATGCAGAAAAACTACACACACACACACACACACGCACACATGCACACATGCACTCATGCACGCATGCACGCATGCACGTGTGCATGCATGCACAGTGAAGAGAAACATTCTAATAAGCATACAGGCCAGAGTATGGAAAATGTGATATTCTTAAAGAGAGATAAAATTCAGATATCCATACCACATCAACCAAGCTATGTAGAATGGAATTTGAAGATATTAGAATTGTACCGATTTAGTAGAATATAGACCTAAATAGATATAGCAGTTAACAGAAACCAGTTGCTGTGATGGCTTTGTTGGTGACATTCTCAAGGAAACAATTTCATTATTAAAAATGTGTCCAAGAAGTTAAATAGAAGATAGAATGAACACATGCATGTGTTCTCACCAGAGAAATGGAGAAGTATAAAGAAAAATAACAAACAAAACTTTAGTAATGAAAGATACTATAGCCAACAATTTTAGTAACTACCAAAAGACAGCATGTTGGAGGTGAAAGAATGAGGAAATTAATAACCTACAAGGAAGCTACTAAAATTAATTCCATCAGAGGATCCAAGTACAACAGTTTGAGAGAAAAAACAAAATTAGATTCAGTGAGCCTCAAGCATCAGCCAATTCATTGCCTCATGCTTACGGTTCAAGAATAAATAGGCTGCTAAAGAAGAAGAAAAATAAATTTTGAGGAAATAATATCCATAATTACTCTAAATTTGATGGAAACATCAACTTACAAAGAAACTTAGGGAACTTATAGGAGGATAAATATAGAGAAAGTCACAACTTCTCATTGTCTAGACACATTCTGAAAGCCAACTTCAAGGAAAAAGTCTTGTTGACTGAAGGAAACAAGGATATTGCCACAGCTGACTTGACTAGGAGAAACTGGAGCACAGAATAAACCATAATGATATTATCTCTCAGACATCATTGTGAGCTAATATCTTTAAAGTATTAGAATAAAAATACGAATTAAAATGTCCAAAATTCAGAATGCTGTATATAATAGAGTATCTGTCAAAATACTGTCAACAGGACAGAGAAGAATGGAATGCTAGTAGACATTTATTTGAGGAATAAAAGTGTGGAATTGAAAGGAACTGCAATTAGATGGAATTTCATATCAACCGAAGGAACAAAGCGCATAAAAATATTAAAGACATGGATAATTGTAAATATATTTTTCTTCAGATTGCTGTAGAAGTCATTCACCTAACCTCTAAAAGACAAAAGTGCACTGGGCATGGTGGTGGCACATGTCTTTAATCCCAGCCCTTAGGAAGCAGATGTAGGTGGATCTCTGTGAGTTCTAGGCCAGTCTGATCTACATAGAGAGTTCCAGAACATTCAGAGCTACATAGTGAGACCCTGTCTCAAAACAAAACAAACAAAACAAAACAAAATAAAACGTGCTAGCACTGTGATGTGTATATCCTACGTTGGGATGAAATGGGTAAGGATAGTATAGTAAAGGGAAGGCAGCCATTGGAAACACAACACCAAAAGGGTCTTGCATCCATGGTTAGTGAACTTGTATTAATTATGAAAGAAAACGTGTAATATCTTCTTAAGATATAAAATCAAAGTAATCCTAAAAGTGAAAAACATAATCCAAATTTAAAAAAAATAGAAACATCTGCTCATCAGATGATACTACATGTTCCCCTTTTCAGGTGTGTGTGCTGTGCATGTATTTGCATGCCTGCTTGCATTGAGTAGGTGGACGTGTGTGGGTGATTGCGCACAGTGTAGGTTCCTGAACATGGAACCCTGAAGTTGACTTCAGAATTGATGTCCATCACTGTGCTGGCTTGAATGAGAATGACATCCAAAGGCACATACATTTGAATCCTTGCTTGCCAGAGAAGTGGCACTATTTGAAAGAACTCGGAGGTGTGGCCTTGCTGGGGTGGGCGCGGCTGTGTGAGAGGAAGTATATCACCATCACCTGGGCTAGGCTTTGAGGTTTCAAGAGCCCAAGTCATTCCCAGTGGCTCTCCCTGCTGCCTGAGGATCTGCGTGCAAAATTACAGGTAGTCTGCTTAACCATCCAAATCCAGATCTGAACTCTGACCTTTGTGCTTTTAACCACTGAGACATTTCTCCATCCCAACTGAAGCCATCATTTCAAAAAATATGAATAAGCAGGATTTTGAGGGAGCATTCTCAGACACGTAGACTTTACTTGAGCTGTCTTAAAGCCATATGAACTATTGCAATAACCAAGGTTATGAGAAAATCAGCACAAAGAAGAAACACTGAGCAGATTTTTCTTTTAAATATAAGGCCCATTTGCATAAAACGTAGTCAGTATCAAAGGCAAGAGCATGTAAGGCAAGGGAGATGCCACTTCAGTACTACAACAGCTGAATTGAAAGGCAGCTCAATTAGTTCATGGTTGCCTAGAACCCAGAAGCTAACATTGGACAGTAACTGCTAAGTGGGTCACCACTTAATATATGGGACTTTCTCCTAGAAGGATGGAGTGTACTAGAAACAGAAAGTGGTTATGGCTGCATGGTATAATTTTGTTAATGTACTATTTGGATTTTATCATTTTGTGCTGTATGGATTTTGCCAAAATGAAGATAAAACACTACTGGTATCAAAAGTTGCCATAGCAATATGGTTTAGGAGAACATTCATCTATTTCAAATGATAAATTTACAGGTACAAACACAGTAGAGAACAGCTTGTCAGCTGTTTTCCATCGTTAATAATTGTAATAGTCAAAGCTTGGAGACAATTCAAATATCATTTGTCAGGAGAGTGAATAAACAGCACTCTGTATTAATACACTTCTCAAATCTGGGAAGGCTGAACTACTGATATATGCAACAAAATACATACATGTCAGAAATACCTGAGTGGAATAAACAAGAGGGAATGTGTATGAAGCACTGTACACAGGCACTGACACGGAATTAAAAGATGGGTTAGATAAGAGAGCTGATTTAAAGATGTATAAAGGAGAACAGGGGCCACACAGACAGGATGGGGGGTGTGGGGGGATGACAGTAAGTCTAGAGTAGTGTTTCTCAACATCCACTATGCTGCAACCCTTCAGTATAGTTCCTCTTGTTGTGGTTACCACAACTATAAAATTATTTCACTGTAAAGTCATAACTGTAATTTTGCTACTGTTATGAGTTGTAATGTAAACATCCAATATGTGATGTCATAGGGGTCATGACCCACAATTTGAGAACCACTAGTGTATACAGTAGGTATCAAAATACGATTACATAAGAGATTCAAGATGTAATACTCAGATGCACAGTAAGGCTAGTGTTATCACAAGAATTTATTGTACAATTTATGAAGAAGGACTGGATTTAAACCCCTCCACTAGATTAAATGCTAATTATCAACTTTTGATTATTACATATATTATGCTGGTATTGAATATACAGTAGACTGTAAATATGTGTATTATATGCCAAATAAAATGTTTCTAAGGAAAAATATTATATATAAACATTGGTTATGGTCAAATTATAAAATCCACAATCTTCATTGGAAGTTAGGAATAATAGCAATTTATTGTGCTTTATCAGCTGAGATAGTCATAATAAATACACTGGTTTGTATTTACCAGATCAATGACAGTAACATATCAGTAGCTGATATAATTTTCCAAGCTTCTCCAGATATATTTGAATCTTACGATTGTATTTTAATGAATTAAACAAGAACATTCACATGAAGGCAATATCATCTATGGCAATATCAATCAAAATATAGAGTTGATTCATTTACTTGGCAGTATTAAGTGTAAATTTAAAACAATGATGCAAACAAAAATTCCCAATATCCAATTTCTTAGAGAACTTGTCATAAATACACTAAATGAGTATTCAGAAAAGACTGGTAATAGCAAGTATGTGCCCATACATAGCATGTCAAATAATAACATAATGAGTGAAACACATAAAAAAATTATAATCTGTTAGTGTAAAAAGACCACAATCAATTGTATATGAACCTACAAACAGCACAAAAAGGAATAGGGATGTAAATTAGACCAGCTACTATGGAAATCAGTATGTAGGTTACTCAATGAAGTAAAAGTAGAACTACCATCAGAACAAGTTATAAAACTACTGGGTGTTTACCCACACGAGCCCAGGTCAATGCTCACAGAGATGTCTACACATCAGGGCCTCTTGCAGTACCATTCATAATAGCTAAGCTATGGAATCAATTCCACTGTTTAACAAAAGAGAATGAATACAGAAAGAGTGTATTTATACACACTGGGATTTTATACATTATAAAGAACACAAAACTGTCTCACTTGGGAATTGATGAAGCAGAAAGTTATTGTATTAAATGAATTGTTAATATGAGAAAGATAATTATGTTTCCTTTTACTCATTGGCTCTAGACTTTTATATATATACATAAAAGTATGTATGTATAGACACCATTAAAGTATAAACCAATTGTCTAAATAAAAAAAAAAAAGGGGGACTAATGGGAATGGGGGGAAGAAAGATTTTTGCAGATATGCTCAAAATAAATTACATAATTGAATGAAAGTCCCTATGAAACAGTATTATATAATAAAAGAGGGAGCCAATATTGGTTTGAAGATAAAATTGAACACAAAGAAAGGTCGAGAGAACTACAAGACTGCTCCCAACTAACAATCTCAGCTTCCGTGGAAAGGCTATCATAAATGCCCTTCCCGGAGAGTGAGATCAACAACTAACTTCTCCATGGAGCCCTCAACTAAAGCCTGTTGAAAATAGGAGCAAACACCTATACATAAACACTGAGTTGAACTAGAACCCAGATGCAGATGGAGAGGACAAGACCATGCGGCAGAAGCACATAGAGACAGCTTACCTGAACAAGGAGGAGCTAACGGCCACTAGACTGATAGCTGGGAAACCAGCATGGGACTGACTCAGGTCCCCCTGAATATGGGTCTCAGCCAGAAGGACTGAGCAGTCTAAGGGACCTCAGACAGTGGAGCCAGGATGTATCCCTGGTGCACAAAAGGACTTAGGAACATATCCCCCATGTAGGGATAACTGCCTTAATCTAGAGACAGGAGAGAAGCCCTAGTCCCTACTTCACAGGACCTGTCAGATCTACATGACCCCAACTGGATGACATTCCCCTACATGTGGAATTGGGTTGTGGGGGGATGGGAGGGGAGGGTGGTTGGAGTGCATGTGAGAGGGCAGAGAGGGTAAAAAGGAGGGAAGGAGGGAGGGAGGGATGGGAAGGAGGGAGGGAGGGAGGGAGGGAGTGAGAGGGAACTGGGATCGACATGTAAAATAATAAATTAAATTTAAAAAAATACTTTGACTCCAAAATCTAAATTTAAGTTGAAGGACAAGTTACTGGGGAAAAGGATTTCTATTTTTGTTTCCACAGAAAATGAAAAGATGTGGATTCCTTCCAGACTAATGTGGTTTGATCACGTCAGACCGCCTGAAACAGAGTACAAGCTGATCCTACATTCAAAACAGCTGGACAAAACAGCCCTACAGACTACAGCCAGGATTTCTGAATCTTCTTCGAATCCCCCATGACAGCGCCCCTTACCAGCAGGAAGTAGTTTGGAAAGAACAACGCCCAAATTCCCAAATATTGTGTATAAATGTTTGTTTTCATTTAATTGGACTTTGTTATATAAAATTAAATAAAATTAAAAAAAATCGAAAAAAGTCCCTATGAAACAGTATTATATAATAAATATTCATAATAATAAATGGGATGGTATAGAAATGCAAATAAGGAATAAATCACATAAACAAACACTGTTCAAATAAGCACAAGTTGGAGTAAAAATTAGGCACCATCTTTCATTATGGACTTAACAAAGGTATCAATACATGAATGTGAAATGTTTATGATAGAAGAATAATGATGCAAGACATGACATAACTTGTGATATTTATTTTAATATGTTAATCTCACTTTTGAGAATACTTAAAAGTACAAGTAGAGTTTATTTAAAGCTATAGTCCCAGAGGGCATTGCTGAAAAATTTAAAAATAATTATAAAACCAGAAACAACCTAAATGCCCTATAACAGATGAACTGTTGAACTAATTAGAGCTTACCAGTTCAATGCATTTTGACACAAATATGATAATCATGCTTACCATCCAGATATTGTGAATTATCTTACCACATTATATTGAACTTTACATTAAATTGAAACAGTGCATTCAAGTTGGATTTTATTTCATCATAGTTTAAATGTTATGTAGTCATGAAGCTACTCAGAATAAGCCGAGAATAGTGACTAAAAGTATATGTAGTATATTCTTAATTGTGTTACCTTTGTGATAATCTAATTTTAATTATTTATATCAAATTATCACTACTCTGTCATAATCAACTCTCTTATAAATATATATACATATATACATATATATGTATAAGTGTGTGCATTTCTTCCTACCCTAAACCATCTTTCTGACTAAAATTACTTATCTTTTAATTTATTTCAAGACAATGATTTGTTTTTATTTGTTTTCCTTCAGTTGCAAATTAGCTTATGTCATGATCCTAAACCAGATGTCTGCAAACTAGAATTCAAGGCCAGCTTTGGACCACTGACTCTTTGTGATACATACTTTGAAGGCTCGGAGCAATTTATTCACTTTTACATTGTTTATGGGTTTTGAAAAACAAAGGCAGAAATTAACAATTGTGAAAGATTATCTGGCTGATGAAGTTGAAAGTACTTTTTTCCAGACATTGACAGAAAAACACCTTCCCTCCCCCAGTTAAAAGAAAATAACTAGTATAAGGGGATGCTTTAATTGTCCTCTATTATAAGCAGGGTATTATGTAAGCATCTTTATATGTATTTCATAATGCCAGCACAACACTAACATTAGCCCATTTAACAATTTGGAAAGTATGTGATTGGAGATGTCAGTTTACTCAATAAGATTGGCAGTGTAGACAATGTCTTTTAAGTATCTGAAACAACTTTCCTGAATGGAAGTAGAAAAATCGCACATTTATTTAAGTAAATTTGGAGTGATTGGAGTAAGACTACAGGTGAATACAGTTGAACATGATCAGTGCCCTCCAATAAAATTATTTCTCCTAGGATATAGGCTAACACTTCAGACACTACAGTCCACATTCATAGGTACTGAACTATTAAAGAAACATAAAAGAGTGGTTGGGATGGTAGTTTGGAGTGGTAGGTTATTCATAAGCAAAAAAGAAAATTAAAACAGGTTCCCTGAGGTAACCCAGTCACAAAAAGACAAACACAGTATGTACTCACTCATATATGGATTTTAGACATAGAGCAAAGGGTCACCAGCCTACAATCCATACCACCAGAAAGCTAGGAAACAAGGAGGACCCTAAGAGAGACATACATGGTCCCCCAGAGAAGGGGAAAGGGACAAGATCTCTCAAGCAAACTGGGAGCAGGGGGGAGAGGAGAGGGAGTTAGGAGGAAGAGGAGACGAGAGGTGGGCATGAGGGAGCAGGAAGACTGAGTCAGGGAAAGAATAGAGGAGAGCAAGAAAAGATACCGTAATAGAGGGAACCATTATAGGTTTGAAGAGAAATCTGACACTAGGGAAATGTCCAGAGATCTACAAGGATGATCCCAACTAACATCTAAGCAATAGTGGAGAGGCTACCTTAAACAACCCTTCCTTGACAATGACATTGATGACTACCTTATATGCCATCCTAGACCCTTCATCTAGTAGCTGATGAATGCAGAAGCAGACACCCACAGCTGAACACTGAGCCGAACTCCTGCAATCCAGTCACAGAGAGGGAGGAGTGATAGGCAAAGGGGTCAAGACCAGGCTGGAGAAACACACAGAAACTGCTGACCTGAACAAGGGGGAGCTCATGGACTCCAGTCTGATAGCTGAGGAATCAGCACAGGACCAACCCAGAACCCCTGAATGTGGGTGTTACTTAGGGGGACTAGGCAGTCTATGGGGCCTCTGGTAGTGGATCAGTATTTATCCCTAGTGTACAAATGCACTTTGGGAGCCCATTCCACATAGAGGGATACTCTGAGCATAGACACATGGGGGAGGGCCTAGGCCCTGCTCCAAATGATATGACAGACTTTGAAGACTCCCCATGGAAGGCATCACCCTCTCTGGGGAGCAGAAAGGGGATGGATGGGGATGGGGGGAAACGGGAGGAAGGGAGGGTGTGGGAATTGGGTTTGACATGTAAAACAAGCTTGTTCCAAGTTTAAATTAAAATATATCAAAGGGAAAAAAAGAAAGTTAAAACAACCCACATTGTAGCTAATTTGAAATGGAGAGAGCAACACTAACTTAGGATAGATTAGATATAGGTGATTCCTATATTGGAGATCTATCCATAGACTATTGCATACACATCCATCTCTTCTCTTTGTCAGCCAAGAGGACCCAGAATCAAAGACACTTTAGCAACAAATGGCTTCTTTGGCACTGAGAATTCAGACACACAGAAGGGGAATGAACTACTTAGAGAAGCAGAACATACAATGACTTGGGGGCAACGTGTAATTCTGAAAAGAAAAGGGAAGTTCGCAATTACATGGACATGTTTTTAAAGATTAAAGGTTTTGCAGAAAGAATTCCCAAGAGCTCAACATGAAAACTTCAGTAGTGAGATAAACCAGTAATATTAGACTATAAATCCAATAGCATATCTTCCTGGGTCTAAAAACAAATGGTTGAATAATAGAGAAAAAAATCTTCCAATAACTCATGTAGCTACTATGTCACTAAGCTGCAGCATTAAATTCTCAGCATCTTTTAGTCTACTTGTATTGCTAGATTAGGAAATCTATTCAAAACAAAACATGTTGCTGAATCAAGTAAATTATAAACAGACTCAGTATCAAGGTAGAGGGTCTTCCTTACAGACGGAATTTCTCTGTGTTCCCATGGAGGAGGAGCTGCATTCTTGGAAATCCTTTATGAAGGTATGCTATCATTCTTTCCAGGCAGGCGATCCTTCCTGACTTAGTCACTGCCCAAAGGCCCCACCTCTTAATACTATACCACCTGTTGATTAAGTGCCAACACATGAAAATTGATTGACACTAACAACACTCTTTGGTAAAGAACTGCAAATAACTTCCTTATGAATAGTTTAGTTTAAAAAAATGGTGGCGGGGACAAAAAGAGTAAACATATACAAAGAAACCTAATAAACACTACACTTCAAGCCATGTTACCAAGGCAAGTAAAGAAAGCAGAGAGAATAATGGCCTCATAGTTTCCAGTTCTATGTATATGTTATATGTCATGACCAAAGTCATATGAGGCTTTAGGTGAAATTAAAATCATTATAAGTTGAATGTAAAATATACTAATATTTTATATTAGTCAAATGTTTCCAGTGTAATCTCAGGGGCCCTTTCTAATGGAAGGGAGAATGGAGGAAAGCAGGGGGGAGATGTACCTGCAGAAGAGAGATGCTACAGACATTGACGGGTGAGAAAATGAGTTAAGTGGGTATGTTCCAGGAGCTGGAGAGCAAAGACAATGGATACCATCCTGGCAATTCTAGAAAAGAACACAGATGTCTGCTTACATCTTGATTTTGCTCTAGTGAGACAAATGTAGGGTATGCAGCTTCAAGATTGTAAGATACTTTATTGTGTGATAACTTGCTTTAGACAATGAATACAGGATACATCCTTTGAGAGAAATTATGATAGACTGATATATGCATTTTTGATAATTTGTGTCCAGATTGGTACCTGGCCTCTGCAGTTTCCTCCCAAACCCCCAGGACTCTAGTCTAACTGTGGGGTTAAAATCTAGCAGTTTCTCTCTTTTGAAATTTCTTTATCACTTTGATCTTCAGCCAGCTCTTCATTACTGAAGTCATTCACGTTCATGGTCTGACTTCAGAGCTGCTCATTTTCCTCAACTTTATCTCCAACTTGAAACCATAACTTTCCATTTTCTTAGGACTTTCTTTTTGATCTGATTATGTTCTTGCTTTACTGTGATACTTAATTTATTTGATCTTGTACAACTTCTGTCAGAAGCAAATACTGACAGCGACTATTCAGTAATCATAACTGGGTCTGTCATCTATTTTCTCTTTCCATAGTTCTTGCCAGTATGAATCTGTAAGCCCTGAAAACTGCTTGGGTATCTTTTTATATGACACACTTTCATTTCGTTTTCCATTTGCTGCCCTTAATTACATCCAAGTAAGCAAGGGTGGCTCTGTGGTGGTCTCTTCAATGGTGATCTTCAAAATGTTAGAGATACTTATAAATATTGGTTGTATTATGTCTCTGCTATATCTATCATACAAAGAAAATGGCCAGATAGATGCTTGGAATTACTGATCTGCAGATGTAGAAAGATGCTGAGAGGCAAGGGAGAAGTTACACTTGTATATTAAAGACAAGTTTGAACATGAAACTACTAATGCCTGGTTTTCTATCTTCAACACCTCACATACACCATCCAGTGTGTTTTCATGATTATCACTCCCCTACAAATACAAATCTGGTCGCATTTCAGTAGGACAGAGGGTGGTATGGTTTGCAGGCCTAGAAGGAAATAATTCCGGTGTTTTTAAATTTTAACACATTTTCCTACTTCAAATTTTCTTTGTGACAGTGGCAGAGGAGTTAACTGTGAAACCCTGCTTTTCTAGTGTCTTTGATCTCTCTTACTTGGCAGTGACCTGATGGTTCAAGTAGGATTGTTCAGTTCAAAGTGACAGGCCCATAGCATTTGTGTGGTCACTGAACAGCCCCCTAGTCGCAGGCAGAAACACACTAGTCAAAGAATAAATTTCCTGGAATTTTGCTCTGTAGATTATTCCTAGGGAAATAGATAGAAACTCGTAAAGCTACTGATGAAAGTTTAAATGTGTGGAAAAAAAACTCACCTCATTTTTTTTTTTCAGTTATGGGAATTGATTGTAGGGTTTGTGTAGGATGAGCAAGGAATCAGTAATCATTACTGAATCACATCCTAGCCCTGATAATAACCTTGATAAAAGAACAGTATACTCTGGTATATTAGTTTTGGTTTTTGATGACGTGATGTGTATATCACATCACATCCTGTTTATAGGACTAAATAAACTGAAAGGAGAAGAGCTATCTTTGGCTCACTGTTTGATGGGGCACTCTCCACCACGATGCAGAGAGTATGGTGAAACGGGCTTCAGTCAGGAAGCAGAAACAGACAAAAGCTAGTACTCAGATTGCTTTTTCCCTTTCCCTTTTCTCTCTTTCATTCAGCCCTAGAGCCCTGTCCTTCAGATGGTGCTGCCCACATGGTAAACCTCAAAAAATTCTCCCAAAGACGTATTGGCAGGTTATTCTAAAGCCACAAAGTTGACGACCAAGATAAACTATCACACTGTGAGAGCTCTCAGGGACACTGTGCTAAGGGAGAAAACTTTTATTGGGTGAGCATGTGGGGAACACTTGGGTCATTAATCACCCAGCTCTAACACCTGGAAGGAACCTGTCTGACAAAACTAATAGGGAAGGTTCTTTATTCAGATTATTACTCCATTGCCTAAATTGATGACAACATGTAATTTTCTTTCTTGTAGCCCTCACTATAATTTGCTTCATTTAGTTCATGGAAAGGAAAGATATATATATATATATATATATATATATATATATATATATATATATTTCTTTTTTTCTTGTGATCATTGTAGCAACCTCATGAGCTGCTTTTCTGGGTTAAGCATTGTATAATGTCAACCAAAAGGCGTGCACGTTCTTGACAAGAAAGTAAAAGGTTAATTTTAAGTTGGATTGTCTCTCCTTGTGACCACCGTGGTGATATTGCTCAGAACATACAGAGTGCACAAAACACACTCTTCCCACACATGCCAACCTGCCACACATCTTACTCTTTAAATGTTCCAGTCCCTAAAATAGATTTCTAAAGATCAGTCTTGGAATTCAGGATTCACAGCCCAAATTTTCTTGTAGGAAAGACATTTTCTAAGACAAGAAAGAGCACTCTATTCCGTCAGCACTGCTGTGTCATCTTGAATTTGTTTCTTTAGCCTCAGCTCTGAGTTTCTTAAAGGAATAAGCCCAGTTGATAACCCATAAGGATCAAGATGGTTTCTGAGGCTGTGAGAGACTCAAGGACAGGAATATGTCTTTCCCTTTGAAATCTGGCTGTACAGTCTTTTGCTTAGCAGTCCACGTGGGATCTCCACCTTTCACAGTGTAGAATTAGGCTCTGTACCATCTGGTCCCTCTGCCTCATCAGTACTTTTGCTGGTCCGGAAGGGCTATATTTTGCATCTTCGTTTTATGAGCTATGTACAGTCTATGTCTGCTAGCTACCTGCGGTCTACCTATCTCCTCAGATATTTAGGCCTACCATCCAGGAAAGGTGTTTCCAGGGAATCTTTTCTGCCCTTCAGGCTAGGATATGGAATAGCCTCCTTTAGTTCTGGAATTCTTTCAGGTAGAGTGCATTTAAATACCTTTTGATGCATTTGTCTCCATTCACTGACTTATATAAGGACATAAAGTATGTCTAATTCACCTTAGAAATTCCAGAAAAAGGCTTATAATTGCTTCTCACAAATGTTGAATAACGGAATTAATGGACATTTAAAAATTCTATGTAAGATCCATGTAAAAATATTATGTGACAGTATGTACTAAGTGTAAAATTGGATTAATAAAGACTCAAATTGTCAAGCTCCTGGAGAATAACAATCATCTGTGTAGGAAGCTGTCAAAAAGCAAAGAATTAAACAGTTTCACTGGTAGGAAAGTTTTGGTTGATGCTAAAAGATTTTGTTTTACATATTTAAATCATTGAAGTCTTTTGCATGAGGTCAGTAACATTACATATATATTTTTATATTCCCAAGACAGAATCTTTATATTTTTAAATTTTATATTTATAAATTTTATATTCTCTGTATTGCCTTGGAGGTTGTTCTGGGAACTTGCTCTGTAGTCCAGGCTGGCCTCGAACTCACAGTGATCCACCTGCTTCTGCCTCCCAAGTGTTGGGATTAAAGGCGTGAGCCACCAACGCCTGGCTATATTCTTAGTTCTTAATGATCACACAGTAAATATTTATTGAATGACTGAATGGGAAAAATGAATGACTTGTTTGTTTCATTTTTAATATTTGAGTGTGGATAAAGCCAGTAATCAGGACAGATATTCAATCATAATGATAATTTCGGTAAAAATATTATAGGTTAAAAACATTTGTAGATATAAAAATGAACAATTTCAATTATTTGTACTAATGTCTTCTTGGCTATATCTATCTATTTATCTATCTATCTATCTATCTATCTATCTATCTATCTATCCATCCATCCACAGACATCTGTAAATATTGCTATTTTAAACACCATTCCTTGCACTTAGTAAGCTCTCAGTTCCTACTGATCTCTCTGCCCTAGTCCATTACCCCATGAATCATCTTGTTTCTGTTGGTGTGTGTAAGATCTCTCTCCAGTGGTGATACATTAACTCCCATCATCCCCTAAATGGGCTATGACTGCACATATGCATTGGTAAGAAGTGCCATTGCAAGGCTCCACAGATGACAACTACATCACCTAGACTGTAACACTTACATGCAGTGCCTTTTGCCTGTAGTCTAACAAATTCCACCAATTTCTAAACACAGTATCACAGATTGCATCCTGTGTTTCCCTATCAAATGTCTTGGTCGTTTCCTAGTCTGTGATCCATTTTGAAATGGAAGTATAGGCCCTGTAACTAGGTTTTTGTTTCCTAGAAGAGTGTTTAAGCAACACATCACCATTTGTTGAAAATATTAGCCATTCAGCAGGGAAATAGGTTTGTGCCTATAACCAAACCTAGGTTTATTTTCCCAAGATGTATGTTAGTTTATATAGTTGCTGGTTAGATTTGCTAACAGTATTTTGAGGATTTTTGCATTTGTTGAGTAATAGCTACAATTTTCCTTTTGATTATTTCCCTATACAGTTTTGTACTAAGGTAGCTGGGACCATATGTTTCTCTAGGCAAAGCTCACTATTCTTCTGTATTCGTGACTTCTGGACTTTTTCTTTCTTGAGTTTTTATGGAATCTGTTGGTGAAATCACTTTTGGCACAATGCTTCCAGAGAGGATATTAATTATAGATAAAATGTCTTCAGTTTGTGCAAGTCTAGTTAGATCACCTATGGCTCTTGTGAGTCATCTTGTGTTTCTGGGTAATTAATTCATTTCATCCAGTTATGACATTTGTACACATTGGAGCATTATTTTATGGCCAGTAATCATTTCTCATTTGTATCCTTCTTTTCTGTCCTTTTCTCCCTGCTCTGCCACTCCATATCCATCCTGCCCCTCCCTGCCCTGCTCTGTCCTTTCTTAGTTTGGCTGGGTGTTTATTACTATTTTCCTTTTCTAAGAACCAGTTTGGATTCCATGGATGCTTGCTTTATCATCTATGTATCAATCAATCTAGCTATCTATCAATCAGTTTATCACCCTATCATCTATCTAGCCACCATCTATTTATTTATCTATCAACTATTTGTCACCAACCAATTTATTTATCTGTCATCTATAATCTATCTTTCAATAGATTTCTACATAGATTTTGCTCTTATTTTTACATTTGCTTATTGACTTACTACTATTCCTTCTCTAGCTTTCTCAGTTTAAATTGAAGAATATTTTTCTTTTGCCTTATACATGAAGTTAGGATTAAGAAATTTTTTCAAATCTCTTTTCAGTGCACTGATTCTTTATAAGATATATATTTTAAGTGTTTTAAAAATACTTTATGGTATCTTGACAATCTTGGTACCGAGATGTGATTTCAGAGAACTGAGCATGACAGACAAGTGTTCTATTACTTTGAGATAACATCCCAGTTTTTGGCTCATTGAGGAAGGATTTGCTGCTACATAGACAGTCCGAGAGTAGTAGACTAGTTAGTCAGTGAGGCCATCCTTCATCATAACAAGCTACTTTAAAAACCAATGACTGAAAGTGCAAGAATTTAATTACTGGTTGAAAGAGCTGCATCTGAGCCATTTTGCTAGTCCTAGGTAGAGACATGACATTTAAATCTGCCTGGAAGATATTACCATCTATCCAGAGATATCTGGCAAAAATTAAGACATAGCATTGTGCTCTGACACAACATGCCCCCTCTTTTCTCGTGGAGTGCTCTGTGATGGTTCTTTGGGCCTGAGTCACTTTCACCCTTGACAGTGGCCAGTTTCACGTGTAATAAACTCTGTGCATCTGTGCTGTACCTACTCTGTGTATCTCTTGAGAATGCTCTCCACAGAAATTACAAGGAATGGAGTTGAATGGAGTCCATAGGGAGACCCCACTGTGTACCACTGCCATGTAACTGAGGCTGGCTGGGAACTCACTAGACAGCCTAAGCTAGCCTCAAATTGTCTGAAATTAGCAATGTTCCTGGGTCTGACTTTCCAGTGTCAGGATTACAGGAGTGTTCCACCATGTCTATACTTATACTATATATATACTAGATGGGTTAAGAAGAATACTGTTTAACTGGTAAACGTTGGGGGATTTTATTTTCCACCCACGTTTTTGCTATTGTTTTCTAATATAGTCCATTGTAATCTGAGAATACCTTTTATGTAAATTTACTATTTTCACTCTATTCGTGTATATATTATGAGCCTAATCTTAGTAAATATTTTAGGTCTCATTTTTGCTATTATTTTAATAAGTGCAAATTGGTGTAACTGTTCAAATCATGTACATCTTTATTGATACGTTACCCACTGTATCTGTCTATTATAAATACTGGTGTTGCAGTCTCCAAGTGTAAAAAGTCTAGCTTTCCATTCAGTTCTATCAGAACTTTGAATGGAGAGGTAATTTATTCACCATGCCGCTCACCATTCAATGCAGGATGTTTTATTATATAAAAGTTGTGCTTTAACAATTACTAGTTAGCTCTTAATATTTTTCAGGCCCCTGGAAGGAAACTTTGTACTCAGTAGCAGCCATCCTCAACTTCATGCTAATTAAAGTTGTTTGTTTCAGTGACTTTATAGAATGATGGTCATTTAAGTACTCAATGTTATTTATTGTTAATGGTCATTAATGTCTTTGGTTCGTTACCTGAGTAACCAGTTAATGTTAGAGAGATTTTCTGAAATGATTAGGCATATAAATAGCCCATTTCCTAGGGCTCTCTTCATGCCCAGACATGCTATCATTATCAATCTGGCATGTGCCATTTCTGTCTCAGCCTTCAATTTGCACTTAACTCCTTGCCTGCATGTCAGCTGAAGGTGAGAACACACAGGTTTTCCAGATCTTTCTGGAAATTCACATGTTCCTCAGAATGTGTACAGCATGTATTCTGCTTTCTAGATACCTGAGAACATATGGATGAGTTTTAAATCTGCAACAAGCAGAGGATTTCACCAGAAACATCCAAAGAAAAGCTTTCCAGCTAGTGCATTCTTTCCCCTAAACATTACTGACTGCTTCAGATAGCTATGCGGTTAACATGTTTGTTATAATTGTTTTCAACAAGTACCCCTAGAGAAAAAGGCTTTCTACACTGGGCTTGTTCTATGTCAGATCAATAGTAAACAGTCTTGCTACCAGGTTCTTTAGGGTAAGAGCTACACAGGTTTAAAAAGCAATTCTTTGGAATCAGACTCAGAGGGAGACTAAAATAAATAAATTAACAAACAAACAAATAACAACTTAGAGCTCACCATCAGATGACTTCCAAACCCCACTGGGAATTTGCAGCTATTAATTTCTGAGGCCACTGAATAGCTCCTATCTGGAGAGAAGCAATGAGATGAGATCAAGCTAAGATGTGACAAAGCTCACTGTTATCAGCAAGATTTTTTCCTCAATTTATAGAAATTTAAAAATGCTACTTCTCACATTTTTACTACTTTCAATTGTTGTTTCTTTGATAATAATAATAATAATAATAATAATAATAATAGTAATAACTAATCTTTCAATGTTTCCACTAATACCCAGTGCCATGGGTATCTTGCTAGAGACATAGATGAGTGCATAATATTTTTTTTTTAGTTTCAAAATTAATTGAGCAACAATAAATTCACAAGGTTTAGGTTTAGATGTTCAGTGACAAAAATTTGTCACAAAATACACCTTGTTAGCTGAGCTTCATCCAAAGAAGGTTCCTTATTCCAACCTTAATTACTAATATTAATATACCATACAATACAAAATAGCTTTATATATATATATATATATGTGTGTGTGTGTGTGTGTGTGTGTGTGTGTGTGTATGTGTGCAGTTAATTACACATTACCTGTGTGTGTGTGTGTGTGTGTGTGTGTGTGTGTGTGTGTGTGTATGTATGTATGTATGTATGTAACAGAATGAGTGAAAGTTAGAGAGCAGCTGTAGCAGAGTAAGAGTCCTCAGCCTTTTACTTTGATTCAGGGTCTCTCCCTAAACCTTGTATACCTGGAAACTTTTATTTGCCACACCCAGTCCTGCAGCCACTTATAAAATAATCATTCCAAGGCTTAATGTTAATTACAAATATTTGGCCAATGGCTCAGGTATATTAGTAAACAGCCCTCACATTTAAATTAACCCCTTTCTATGTATTGTCACTTGGGTGTGGCTTACCTCTAATGCTCTGACATCTTACTCCTCTGGCAGCTACATGGTGTCTTCCTGACTCTGCCTTATTACTCTCTGTGTATCTGTTTGGATGTCCTGCCTAGCTATATTCTGCCTGGCTATTGGCCAAACATCTTCTTTATAAATCAATGATAATAAAACATATTCACAACATTCAGAGGGGCATCCCACATCAATCTTGTGCTACCAGCTGGGCTAGACTAACTGACTAGTGAGTTCTGGGGGGTCCACCTGTCTCCTATCTACCTCTATTAGGGTTACATATTTGAGATCAACCATACCTGAAATTTTATTTATGTGGGTACTAGGGATCCAAAGCCATGCCCTCATGCTTGAGAGGTCTAGTTTACTGAATGAGCCATTTCCATAGACTCTTCCCAAACGTTGATGCCCTGTGATTAGGTACATTTTTAATAAAGGCTTTTTATACTTTCCCACTGTGTCTTTATTGTTGTATGACAGTTTTATTTGTTCTAGTCTTTGTGAATTTAAAATAGACATTCAAGTTCTCTTTTAACACTATTAGCAAAACATGTTTTTCCTTTCACTGTAATAAACCTGTTCAAATTGTTACATTTAGATTTTTGGTAAACAATATAGAGATGGGTCTTGCCTTTTTGTTTTTTTTTTTTTTTTTTTTTTTTTTTTTGTCCATGAACAAAATCTCTCTTATAATTTGTCATCTTAAGCCATCCACATATTAAATGGCTGTTGATTTAGTTGAATCAATTTTGACTATGTTCTACTTTTCATATTTAATTTGTTCCTTTCTCTGTTGGCCTTGTCTGGCTTTAACTGAAAATTTTAGATGAATCCTGTTCCCAGTTCTTAACTTTAGCAGCATTTATATCTGTATGCTAAGGTCACTCAATGCATTAGTAGTATTACTTACTAAAAAATGGTATTTTGGATGTAGTAAGGATAATAATGAAGTCACGTTGCATGTCTTCCTTCACTGGTGCTCGCTCTTTGCCGCTATGGATCTAAGTCATTGATCTCATTTTCTTTTGTGGAAAAAACAACCCTAAGTAGCCACTGAGAGTCAGTCTGCTCATGATGAATTCCCTCTGACTGTGTGAGAGAGTATTTCTCATCCACTTTGGAAGGAGGGTTATTCTTGATACAAGATTTGTGGTTGACTAACTATCTTCTTTTCTTTTCTTACAAATATTTCCCTGAACTCGCTTCTTTCTTACATGGCTTCTGATCAGAAATGCACACTCTCCCATCTTTCTTCTGGTAGGCATGGCACCTTTCCTCCACAGTCTCACCAGGACATGTATTTAGTGCTCAGTTTCTGGCTATGTGAAACAATATGGATGTCTGGCTTTGTGGCTGCTCATGTTTTTATTTTATCCCGATTGTTTTTCTAGGCTTTCTAGATTTGTAGTTTGTGCCTTCTCGGTAATTTTGGAAGATTCTTGTCTCGTGTGTGTGTGTGTGTGTGTGTGTGTGTGTGTGTGTGTGTGGTGTGCTTGCATAAGTGCTTTCATGTGTGTGTTTGCATTTGTAAAACTGTGACCACATACCAGGGTGCATGCATGTGGAGGAGAGAAATAAAGTGTCTTCCTTAATTGCTTGTTTTCCATTTTATTTGCTGGGGTAGCATCTTTTACATAATTCAAAGCTTTCTGATTGGGAAGTCTAAATAACTAGATTGTCCTGTGGATCTTCTGATTCCTCTGTCTGATCACTGACATGACAGGCAGGCTCCCAGACACTCCTGGATTCTATGTGGCTCCTGGAGTTCATAACTCTGGTCCTCCTGCCTGAGTGGTAGACACTTTATCACTGAGTGTCTTGTTAGGGTTTCTATCCATGACCATGGCAACACTTATAATGGAAATAATTTTCCTGGGGCTGGCTCACCGTAAAGAGCTGTAGTGCATTGTCATCAGGCAGAGATGGTGGTGTTGGAGAGGTAGCTGTGAGCTCTACACCCAGAAAGGAAGGCAGCATGAAGAGAGAGTGACACTGGGCCTGGCTTGAGCTTCTGAAACCCCAAAGCCCACCCCCAATGACACACTTCCTCCAACAAGGTCACACCTACTCTAGCAAGGCCATATCTCCCAATTATGCAACTCCCTGTGAGCCTATGGGGCCATTTTCAATCATACCTTCGCACTGAGGTATCTCATCAAGTCTCTTGTATTTCTTGACTCGGTGATCTCCTCATTCTTTGTCTTGTACTTTATTGCCATATGTGCTATAATTTTTTAAACTGACCAACAGGGCCTAAATGGTCTGTTCTATATTTTCAGTGTTCTGTTTGGTCTTTACATATGAGTTTGATGAAGTTTATGATACTTTTTTTTTCTTTCTTTCTTTTTTGAGACAGGGTTTCTCTGTGGCTTAGGAGGCTGTCTTGGAACTAGCTTTTGTAGACCAAATTGGTCTCTAACTCACAGAGATCCGCCTGCCTCTGTCTCCTGAGTGCTGGGATTAAAGGCATGTGCCACCACCACCCTGACAATAGTTTATCTTTAAGAGTCCCAATTATCTGGTTGTATTTGTTTTGGTGACATGAAAGAATTTCTCGTGTCTGTTGCTGTGCTTTGGATTTCCAGTGTTACCATCTCATGCTTCTCCAGAGTTCTTACCTCTGTGTTTATGTTATAAGCCTAGTCCTGTACTTTGCCTACTTCTTTTAATAAAACTGAGCATTTTAATTTGTCATTTCAAGTATTTTTATTAATTCTAGTATCTACATAATGGGTGGGTACTGTTTAGATGATTATTTTGGTTTTATATAATGTGTTACATATTTATGCTCTTTAAAGTGTCTTATAATCTTATGATCAAAGGAGAGAGAGAGAAAGACACAGAGAGAAATTATGTCCATATCACCTTGAACATGCCCAAGCTTGTCTGATCTAAGCAGCTAAGTAGGATCAGCCTGGTTAGTAATTGGATGGGAGAGAAGGAGAGGGAGGAAGACAGAGGAGCCTGAGATGCTATTTCTGGTATCCTAACTGAGATATATTTTTAAAGAGAATATTTATAGTAATATGCCTAGAATTTGGGGTGAGCATTTAACGTGTGCTATAATGTAGGTGCTGTGGACTTTAAATTCTTCTAGTACCCTTGATCTCTTTTAAAAATTAAGAACTCTCTTGTTTGATTTGCCTTTCCTCAAGGATCTTATCTTCAGAGAGGTTCTGTGTCTCATGTTTTCATTATGACTTAATATGAGTAGAATTCCTTAGTATGTATTTAGTAAATTGTGACCTTCACTGATAATTTTTTTTATAGTGGTGTAGCTTAAACCAGCCCAGCCCCCATGCCCCACAGAAGGTTTCCCAGGATGTTTTCACAAATCCTGGCCCAGACCACTTGACCTGTGCTCCTATGTAACACAGAAAGGGAGTGGAGGGTGGTAATGGGAGCCTTGCCGATATGCAACTGAACTAATATTGCCAAATTATTGATATCTAGAGAACAAGCCTTTGCTATAGAGAAAGCAGGCTGCATTTTACAAATATAATTCATGATTATTGCACTTCCCCTTTCCCTATCACAGCTACAAGGGAAGCCTTCTTGGGTCTCTAACATGACAAACTATTGTGGTTCCTGGGAGTAAAGTCCACAGTGAGACAGAGACTAGGGGCACTATAGCCCAGGGTTTCTCATTTCAGCCCACAGTCAGCCTCTGCTGGTTCACTGAAACAGCTGTGTAAGCTATTCCACCCATATATGACACCTGCTTCCTGCTCCAATGTGTTCTGACACGCCTCTGTTTCTCCAGGTCTCAGGAAGATGGTTTACCTTGCAGCCTCACATTTCTCTTGGGTCCAAGAGAAGCCATCGATTTTCTATATGTCGGTTTTCTTGTTCTGAGGATGGGCGTGGTGATGGAAACTCTTTAAATGTCAGGCCTGGAACAGGAAACGCTGCCTCAATAATTTGAAATCGATATTTGTATTTTTTCTATGTCTATTTTTTCTGTTTTTTGTTGATTCTTTTACTATTTTCCTATTACAGAACAGCATCTGGATAATATCTATAATATCCTGAAGAGTAAATCCCCTTGTATATATCTACAATAACAAAGAATAAATAGAGTGTTCTAGAAGCTTTCTTTCTTCTTTGCAATTATTATAAACCTATATCTGTATTGGTTATTTGACTCATGTATCCCAAGAGTAGTGTTCCCTGCCTCAGAACTCTCATTACTTTACCCATGCTTTTTACATATATTTTATATGTTTTAGTGGTTAAAATTTTTCTTTGACAGCTCCACATATAATGTTTTGATTATACTCCCTTTCCCCACATTCCTGGCTATCAAATACCCCTTCTTCCTATGAGTCACTTTCTTATATTCATGTTATTTTTTTTTTTTTCATGATGCAGTAGGGTTGTCTGTGTGACCATCGGTATGCAATCATCCAGTGGACCCTGGGGCTCCCCTCTGTGTATACAACTCAAGACAATGAATCACTCTATTCCAGAATTTATGACTATCCAAACGTTCAGAAGGAATGGGTAGGGCCCCATGAGGCCCTTACTCACCATATCTGTCTATTTAGAGTGCCAGTGTTGCTCACCAGTCCAGGTAAGTTCTGACAGATGTTTCAAGTCTCATGTCTTCAGACATCTCTGTGCCATCAGATCATTACTCTTTCTATATAAACACACATACACATTCATTTCTCTACATATGTTACATATACACTGTACACACACGCACGCGCGCGCGCACACACACACACACACGGCTCAGTGCTATCATGTGAAATTATATGATACTTTATACTAAATGTTATAATATAAAATTACATAAATACATAACACACACACACACACCCCTCCATAGGCAGACACACCCCTCCATAGGCAGACTATGAACAAGAATGAAATACACTGGACTTGTGCGTGGTGTGTGTGCGTGCATATGTATACGTGTGTGTGTGTGTGTGTGTGTGTGTGTGTGTGTGTGTGTGTTACTTTTCTCATTGTACTGACAAATTCTTGACAAAATAACATCAGAAAGGAGAGGCATAATAAACCATGGTAAGGAATTCATGGTGAAATAAACTTAAAACAGCTGTTCTCACGGCATCCAGCTAGGAAGCAGAGGACGTGAATGCAGCGTTCATCTCATTTTCTTTTTATTCAGTCAAGGACTCCAGACCACTCACATTTATGATGAGACTTTCCAACTCAGTTACCCAAATCTAGAAACTTCCAAATAGGCATACCCAGTTTGCTCTTAAGGTGACAACCAATATTAACCATCAAAATATGCACATTATATATGTACATATCATGCACACATACACACAGACAAGGCTTAATGCTATAAGAACTTTACAGGAAGGTGCTCTGATGGAAGATTTATAAGTTGTACCTGGTGAAAGAAAGGTAGATTCATGGCCAAATGACTGATTAGTGCTTGCTTACATTGGCTCACAGAGGGCTGTTCTCGGTGTTAGTGTTTTTTAGTAAGATGTTAACATCACCAGAAACAAATAATCTCAAGTTTTGTTTAGTATGCAGATTTCTAGGTCCAAACTCTGCTTATTAAAAGAGAACTGCAGAGAACTGCCTTGGGGCTCTTTGATGGCGTCCAGGTATCCTATGCCGAATAAAACTTGAGAATCGCTCACTTAAATCTTCATTGCCAGCTTCTGCTATTCTTTACAGTAATCACACTAAGCCAGCCATTCGGCAGGAAGCATTTGCTCACTCAACTATCATTCTGCTTGGCTAAATGATAAATGTACCTCAAATTAATATGGGCTGCACGCATCACAAACATAACACTTATTTTTAAATCCTTTAATGTTTTAAAGATTCATCCCAGAGAGCTGTTTATTTCTTCAACCAGGGCAGAAGTGTGAAAGCTTTCTTCACAGTTCTTCTAATTATACAGTCACACTATCAACCATGTAGAATGAATCAATACCACAGTGTTGTCTCAGCACACTGCTGTGGAAGAGATGCATTCTGAAGTTATATGATATTGTCAATTGTAGGACCCAATAGAATCTGGAATGGAATAAAAATTCAGACTCAGAATTAAAAGTAGGCAATATCTCACTTCTCTCCTGTCCTCCTTAGAGAGGGAGATGAAAGATCTTATCGGGGATTATCCAGTATCACTTTTAATATTTAAGTTACTTTCTTCACACCTCAGTGTAAAGTTAGCACTCCGTGTTGTCTTTATTACATTAAAATATGCTTTTAGAGTTGTAAGAGAAAATTGGGTTGAGATGTCTCCTGAATCCTATCTGACTTTTTTTTCCCCCATTCTGAATGTATTTTACCTTTGATCTGTTAATCACTATAACAGGAACTACAAGGGTCACTCGAGGTCAACATGGAAGTTCTGAGAAGGAATTCAGCATAGGCAGAACATTGCTGCTAAAGAAATACTTATGAGTTATGTAGTTCATTTGTTTTGTGAAGGTTGGGGAGGTTGGGTCATATGGACAGGCTTTTATTTGAGGATGGAAATGCTCTATAAAACCAGACATGATTTTTGTTTGTAATTTACCCAGGACTGGCTATTGAAACACATTTTCGGTTTCATTGGCAATAACTTCAAGAAGAAGAAATTTCCAAAATAAGAGCTTCTATGACCCTGAAAATCCCAGTGTGATACTAAATGTGGTATTTCTATAAATACTGCAACTTTCAGAGTGCTTAGATGAAACTTTGGGCCTGTGTGAAACGCTCATGATACAATATCGCAAAATGTGACCAATTATAGGCAAGAATCAATAGCAGCCATGTTGGCACTGGCACAGAGAATTCTGGATGCAGCTGGCTCAGGGCCAGTGCTTTGTATTGCTATCAGAAAAAACAATCCATACCCTCTCCTAGTGAAGAGCCTCACCATTTCCACAAGGGAAAACGAACAGTTACAAAGTAAACGACGGGAACTGGAAGTCAGAAACTGGATCGATGAGACTCAAAGGGATGCTTCCCTTCCCTGTATTATGCTCCAGACCACAGTACCTCCCTCAATCTTACCCACATTGTCTCCCAACCTCTGTTGATGCTCACAGTGCCTTCTGAACAACCTCATCTGAATTAACTTAGCTTCCTGATCTCATTTGCTTCTACAGCCTTTCTACTAGTTAGTACTTCATTTGAACAACAACAACAACAACAAAAAAAAAAACTCTTTCAGTTAAAAATCAATGATATTAGGTACATTATAATTCCTATTGATTTTTTTGTCACTTCACAGTAGCGTGCAATTAATATCAGATGGGAGTCAAGTCATGAAATACATTAATACATTTGCCTTTGTGACAAGGCTTAAAAACAAAAAAGATTCTTTACTTTCTCCAGCACACTTATTAAAAATTTGTAGCAACCCTGTGTGAGCCAAACTGATATAATTTGCATTTTACATGGTTCAGGGGCAAGAGAATCACATGATATCTCTTCTTACCTCATAATCAATCTTATCAATGTACTAGGATAATTTAGTATGGATGCCGCAATCCAGCATTGTGAGATTTGATAGAAAACCCATTACACCCTCTCATCTTTCCCTTTTCTTTACAAAGATTTATTAAAAGAGCATAACGCGCCATATACTGTTCAAAGTAAATATATAATGAGAACCTGTTCCCCATGCCGGATTACCTTGCCCAGTCTTGACACCAGGGGAAAAGCTCGGTCCTGGACCTGCATCGAGTTAATGTGCCATACTTTGTTCAAGCCCATGGGAGGCCTGCTCCTTTCTCAATGGAAATGGTGAGGGGAGGAGGGAGGAGAAACTGCAGCGGGTATGTAAAATAAATGAAAACAAGTGATTCAAATAAAATAATAAAAAAAAAAAGACAAGGCACGTACATATAATTTTAATCCAAGAGCGTTTCCATTTTCAAGGAACATTTACTGTATTTGGACTTTACTTATAATAAATATAAGTGAATCTCTGGGTCCTTTAGCAATAAGTCAGATGTCTTCGAAGTAAACTAAATGTCAGTGTCATGAAGGAAAATGTGGCATAGATTTTAGCGCAGCTAAAATGAGGTAGAGTTTCTGGTCCTAGTTCCTAGCACAAAGACATGTTTTGAGCTGATATTTTCAAGAGTGGCAAAAACCTTGACAACTCTGGTTCCTGTGGATATTTCCACTATAAAATATGCTAGAGGTACACTGCATTCATGTCCAAGTAGGTAACCAGTTGTGACGGCACCATTTACTGGGCCATCAGTGTTTCTTCTGAAATGAAAGTGACACCATTAGTCATCACATGGTTATTATTAAAGCTTGTATCATTCCTAAATTTGTTTCTATGCCTTGTTGATTTTTTTGGCATACAAAATAGCACCATTTAGGCATTCTTATTTTATAACAAAATAATCATAACTTCTTGCTTCAATGTGTTGTCTAAAATTTCAAGACAAATTTTAAGAAATCAGAATAAAATTGGGTATCTCTGTGATAGTCACATGTTAAAGACATTTGTACTCGGAGTGAACTTCTAATAGAGTACCACTTGCTACATGAAGAAAAGAAGGAGAAAATAGGAGAGGAGGGGAGAGATGAATTAAGTATTTTAAAACTCAGTCCTTCAGTATCGGTTAGAACATTTCATTTCAGCTGCTCAATGACAGCTTTTGAGTGGGGCCACCAGAGGGGACAGAACAAGAAGTTGTTGCCATTGCTGAAAGTCCCTGTGAACAACACTCCTAGACTTCCACGAGCCCTGATATTCACTAGTAACAGGTGGAAAATTTTCAAACAAATAAAGAAGGGTGTTCCAAGAAGCATTAGTCTTATTGGTGCTTCTGAGACTATGGAAAACACCTTAGATACAATCAAACAAAAGGAGACAATTATACCTTTACATATGTTTAGATTTCTTAACTGAGTGGAATTAGTAAGTATTTTCATTTTTCAAGAACTTCTCCTTTTTGAAATAAATACAACTTTTTGTGATATTTCATTTTACTGTATGGAATTCTTAAATAAATTTTCAGGATTTTTTTTCCTTCTGGAAGATATGTTTAAATATGCTATTTTTAGCACTTGAAATTTGCATATTGAATAAGTTGTAGTTCTAAAGGTAATGCAGAAAGATTTATGCTATATTAAAGTCCTGAGACATACCAAATGCCTAAGTAATAAGCTGTCCCAAATTGGTTAGGTACATATTTTGGGTGGTTTTCATTGAGAAACTGACATTTAGAATTATTTTTGTTTTACTTTATTATGTTTTATTTTGTTGGACGAGAGAGGGGAACATAATCAGGATATAAAGCATGAGGAAAAAATCCATTTTTAATAAAAGGGGGAATAATAGATTGGCATAGCTCATGCTTTATGTGACAACTGCTATATTATTCTCTCTCCCTCTCTCTCTCTCTCTCTCTCTCTCTCTCTCTCTCTCTCTGTGTGTGTGTGTGTGTGTGTGTGTGTGTGTGTATTATAAAAGCGCTGATTATTCACAGTACCTTGTGGTACCTTCCAAAGATGATGGTGAGAATTACACATTTTGCTCTGTGGCATAATGAATGAGATCCATCAAAACCAGTGAAACTTCTGACCCATGAACCAAAATGTTTCTAATCTCCATACAATTCTTAATTTGATGAGGACATTTAGCTGTCTACATTTCTCCTTTAAACTGCATATCTCTGTTCCAATTTCTGAAACTCTTTTAAACCTCAGTCCAGAGAGGCAGGTTGATTTGGGAAGAAGGAAGCTCGTAATAGCTATTTTATATTTCTAGCTTTAAAACAGGACACAGCTTCCTCAGCCAGAGCACTGACATTTTCCCTGGGGTGATGCAGTAGGTAGTCTGGTGCTAAAAGATAGTAGAGACTCCAAGATCTGTTACCATTTTTCTTTCTAAAGCACATCACCTGCTTATTCTGAAGCATGGAAAGGGGGAAGAGTAAGCCAAGTGGGCACAGGTGGGTGTTTATTCCATTTCATTAAGTGGATAGATGAGCAAAATTAAACAACTGTTTTTACTTAAAGGGTTCATAAATGATGAGAGCCTGAAATTTAACAGATGGTATAGCTGAATGGAGATAGATGTCTGAAAAATATTTGGGAGTGAAAGGAACAAGTTTTCTGTGTGTGGATCCATCCAGGTATCTAGGAGGTGGACAGCCCCCCCGCCCCCATCAAGCTAATGATATTACTCTCACATTCAATTGTCTAAAGGACACGGTTCAACATATTGTGAGGATCAGAATTCTTCATTTGAGATGAAATGTTGAATGTGGGCATTCAATAGTTGTATTTGGGCTTATGGTTCAGAGATGTTGACATGTGTGTGAAGTCTAAGTTAGCCTTTTCTATTTCTCTATGTCCTTTTTTCACAGCAAACAGAAAGACAGAGGAAGACAGGAGGACATGGAGAAAATGCTAGAAAGGAGACTTCACTTTTAGCATCAGCATAGATCTTTCATTATAACTTTAATTACATTAAGACAGTGTCTCATTAGAAAAATCAAAATTCTTGTTCTTTTTAAAAATATTTTTCACTTAAATTTGAAACTAGCTTTTTTTACATGTCAATCCAGTTCCCTTACCCTCCTGTCCTCCCACTCCCCCTCACCCAAAAACTCATCCCATCCTCCTTCTGCTCCCTGGGGAAGGTCAGGCCTTCCGTGGGGAGTCTTCAAAGACTGTCAGATTATTTGAAACAGGGCCCATGCCCTCCCCCATGTGTCTAAACTGAAAGAATATCCCTCTATGTGGAATGGGCTCCCAAAATCCATTCGTATACTAGGGATGAACACTGATCCATTACCAGAGGACCCATAACTGACCATCCATCTAACTGACATCCACATTTAGGGGTTCTGGGTTGGTCCTATGCTGGTTTCCCAGCTATCAGACTGGGGTTCATGAGCTCCCAGGGTATGTACTCACTCATATATGGCTTTTAGCCATAGAGCAAAGGATCACCAGCCTATAATCCACATCACCAGAAAAGCTAAGAAATAAGGAGGACCCTAAGAGAAACATACACAGTCCCCCTGAGAAGGGGAAAGGGACAAGATCTCTAGAGCAAATTGGAAGCATGGGGAAGGAGGGGAGAGGGAGTTAGGAGAAAGAGGAAGGGAGAGGAGGACATGAGGGAGAAGAAAGACTGAGTCAGGGGAAGAATAGAGGATAGCAAGAAAAGAGATACAGTAATAGAGGGAGCCATTATAAGTTAAAAGAGAAATCTGCCTGCTAAACCATCATTCTCCACATCTCCTTCCCCTCCACATGCCTTGTACTGTGCTTTTGATTCCTCATGCAAATGTTCCTACCTTAGTTTTTTTCTCAAGAAGTTTAGAAGTATCTAAACTCTCTCAGATTATCTGGCAGAAAATAAGTAGGGGAGTATGAATATAATAATTCTGGAACTTATCTATTAAAAATTTCTGTGCAGTGTATATTTTCTTTGTGCTTTAGGATTTGTTATGTTTCTTTTTTTAACTGATGAAAGTTTATGTATAATGCAGTTTTGATAACAATAATAAATAAGATAGATGATGTGTATAAAAATTGCCAAGCACCTAGTATAACAATATTATTCTTAACACATCACGCCATACGTATTGTGGAGCATTAATGTCGATAGAGAGGAGAACAAAGGAAAATCTCATAAAATACTGACTGTGTTTAATGTAGTTCATTCAATATTCCTTTCTATTTGCATCAGCAGCTACAAAAATGATATCTAAATAATGAAAGGTTTAAGGGGAAAGAGCAACATTTGGTGCAAATAAGTTTATTATAAATTGAAAATGAGAAAGTGAAGGCATTTTTGGCTGACTTCACTGCTTTACTTTGAAAAAGAAGGAAGCTAAGCAGACTGGAACCTTTGTAGAATTAAATTATTCTATTTCCAAACGCTATTAGGGAATTCTATGCTGACTCTACACTTGACTCAATAGCCATATTAATGAGAATTCCTTCAAAGCATATAAAGAATGTTCTTCTATGAGCACGCAGACACATTAAATCAAGTTTGTGGGGGTATTATTGACTAAAGTTTCATAAGAATTTCTCACATGGTGGAAGAAAAATATCTCCGCAAAAGTGTGTAAAATAAATTATTCACGTTAACAGGAGACAGCATGCATTTTTAATGTTTTTATATAAAATTAATAAAAAAGTCATTAGAATGGGACTACATTTTTCAGACTGGTTACTCTTGAGAGATTTTCTAAAAGGCAGCATAGTGTGTTAGTTAACTGTACTTCTGTGCAAGTCACAGAGAGTGATATGGAAATCAGCTCTTCCTCTGGAATAAGTCACTATTTCCTTAAGTCTTGGGTAAGTCATCTGTGAAAGCAGAAATGTAAGAGATGGCCAAACATAGAGGGCACTCTCAAATAGCTTAAGTGGTACCAAGAAGTGTTCAATGAAATGACTTTACTAACCAAAAAAAAAACGGAGAGAGAACATGCAAATTAACAAAATCTGCAATGAAAAGGGGGACATAACAACGGGCACTAAGGAAATCCAGAGACTCTTCAGGTCATACTTTGAAAACCTGCACTCTACAAAATTCGAAAACTTAATGGAAATGGACAATTTTCTGGATGGAGATAACTTATCAAAATTAAATCAAGAAGAGACAAGCAATTTAAATAGACTTATAACCCCTAATGAAATAGAAGTAATCATCAAAAGTCTCCCAAACCAAAAAAGCCCAGAGTCAGATAGTTCCAGTGCAAAATTCTACCAGAAATTCAAAGAACAGTTAATACCAACACTCCTCCAATTGTTCCACACAATAGAAGCAGACGGGGCCCTGCCAAACTCTTTTTACAAGGCTACAATTACCATAGTGCCCAAGCCACACAAAGATACAACTAAGAAAGAGAACTACAGATCAAGATCCCTCATGAACATTGATGCAAAAATACTCAATAAAATACTGCCAAATCAAATCCAAGAACATGTCAGAGAACTCATCCACCATGATCAAGTAGGCTTCATCTGAGAGATGCAGGGATGGCTAAACATACGAAAATCCATCTATGTAATCCACCACATAAACGAACTGAAAAAGAAAAACCATATGATCATTTCACTAGATGCTGAAAAAGCCTTTGACAAAATCCAACACCCCTTCATGATTTAGGCCTTGGAGAGATCAGGGATAACAGGAACATACCTAAATATAATAAAAGCAATGTACAGCAAACCAACAGCCAACATTAAACTCAATGGAGAGAAACTTAATGCCATTCCATTAAAAGAAGGAACACGACAAAGCTGTCCACTCTCTCCATATCTTTTCAATATTATACTTGAAGAACTAGCTAGAGCAATAAGAAAACAAAAGGTGATCATGGGGATACAAATTGGAAAAGAAGAAGTAAAACTGTCACTATTTGCAGATAATAAGATAGTTTTTATAAGCGACCCAAAAAACTCTACCATGAAAATCCTACAGCTGATAAACACCTTCAGCAAACTAGCACGATACAAGATAAACTAAAAAAAAGTCAGTACCCCTATTAAATACAGACGACAAAGGGGCTGAGAAAAAAATCAGAGAAACATCACCCTTTACAATAGCCACAAACAACATAAATATCCTGGGGTAATGCTTACCAAACAAGTGAAAGGCCTATATAGCAAGAACTGTGCATCTTTAAAGAAAGGAATTAAAGAAGATACCAGAAAAAATGGAAAGATCTCCCATGCTCTTGGGTATGTAGGATTAACATAGTAAAAATGCCAATCTTGCCAAAATCAACCTACAGGTTCAATGCAAACCCTATCAAAATCCCAGCACAATTCTTTACTGACCTTGAAAGGACAATAATTGATTATATATATATATATATATATATATATATATATATATATATATATACAGGATAGCCAAAACAACCCTGTATAATAAAGGAACTTCAGGAGGCATCACCATTCCTGACTTCAAGCTCTACTAAAGAGCTATAGTCTTGATAACAGCTTGGTATTGGCACAAAAACAGATGAGCAAAGGGGTCAATCCAGGCTGGAGAACCCCACAGAGACAGCAGACCTGAACAAGGGGAGCTCATGGACCCCAGTCTGATAGCTGAGAATCCAGCATAGGACTAATCCAGACCCCCTGAATGTGGGTGTTATTTAGGAGGTCTGGGCAGTCTATGGGGCCTCTGGTAGTGGATCGGTATTTATCCCTAATATACAAATGGACATTGGAGCCCATTCCACATAGAGGGATACTCTCTCAGCCTAGACACATGGGGGGAGGGCCTAGGCCCTGCTCCAAACGATATCACAGACTTTGAAGATCCCCCATGGAAGGCCTCACCCTCCCTGGGCAGCAGAAAGGGGACAGGGTGAGGATGGGGAAGCAGGGGATGAGGGGAGGTTTAGGGAACTGGGATTGACATGAAGAACAAGCATGTTTCAAATTTAAATAAAAATTTATTATCATAAAAAAGAAGTAACTTTCAGCATTAGTGTTCAAGGAGAAGCAACATTTATCAAGTGACATTAACACTCATGATACCCAGATGTCTACATCTTAACGCCAACTTCTCTGTATAACTGTTCAAGGTACACTTTATATCTCTGGGTCTTGAATCTTCTCATCTGAAATCCACTCTAGGTTCTAAAATTCCATGACCTATTGTCTTTTTCACTGGGGACTTGGATGACTAAATACATATCTGTTATGTTTTGGCTAGCTTTATGTCAACTTGACAGAAGCTATCAATATTTGAGAAGAGAGAACCTCAAATAAAACAATTCCTTCATAAACCTGTATATAGGCAAAACTAGAGAGCATTTTCTTAGCTAGTGATTGACATATGTGTGGTTCCACCTGGGCTTGTGATTCTAGACACTATACAAAACCAGTTTGAACAAGCCAGTAAGCAGCATACATCCATGGCCTCTGCATCAGCTCCTACCTCCTGGTTCCTGTTCTGTTTGGGTTACTTCCTTGACTACCCTCAGTGATCTGTGACTCATGATATCCTAGCCAAATAATTCCATTCCTCCTCAAGTGGGTTTTGGTCAGGATGTTTCATCACAGCAGTAGTAGCACTAACAAAGACACATGTATTTAATATCTATTCTTAGAATCCCCTGTTAAAGATTAAAATGAATTTTAAAATGTACGGAAAAATAACAACAGGATTTTATTTAGAAACATTAATGATGTAAGTTATTCTGATGGAGTTTAAGAACTATTAAGTAATGATTATAAATAAATATATGCTTCTTGTACATCAACTATTAGAGTATGAAGAATATATAAGTATAATTTGAAATAATTATTCAAAGCTACTTTTCTTAAGATTTTTTTTTCAGAAATAAAGGTATTTGCAGCAACATTTGAAAACTACCTAGCTTTTTATTTTGTTTTTGAATGAGAACTCTTCTCCCATTTTAAGGCACTTTTGGGCATAAGGTCACTACACTGATTATAGAAAACTGAGCCCATTTTCTGGGAAGGCTACTTAGAATTAATGTAAAGAAAAACACATTTAGCATAGATATTTTTTTAAGGCCAGCTTTGATCTTACATACATTCTTGTGTATTCTGCTTCATTTCTACTACCAAATTAGACAATTACATGAGCCAGAAAAAGCCATCTAATTAAAGAATGAAATGTAATTTGCACTATTACACTTCTGTTGGTCCTGTTATAGAATTATCTATGAAGAAGATGAAACACTGTACACTACTAAGTGATTTATGACTATATGGTCATTCATCATTACAGGTAATTGTTGTTTGATGTATACAAGCACCCTGTCTCATTACAACCCCGCATTAACAATACATCTTGAGGCCAGCATGGACCTGCATGCTGGTGACCCCAGGACTAAGGAAACTGAAATAGTGGAATAGAAAGTGCAAGCCAAGCCTAGCTATATACTGAGACTGCATCTCAAAACAACAGCAAACACACAAATACAAATTGGGGATGTCTGAAATGTAGTTTTAGCAAGAAAACACCCCATACTTCCCACTCTCATTGCACAGAGCCCATCCTTTCTTACATACTATTTTCTATCTTAAGGAAAAAAGGAATGTTTTTCCTACAGCCCAGACTAGAAACCAAGACCTATTCATAACAATGCACCCCCATCCCAATTCCTCCTATAACCAATGTTACTTTATCTTGCTACATTTATCTTCTTCATTTCTATTGAATTATTTTACTTCTCTGTCAGCATGCTACCTTCCAGCTAACATCACTCCTGTTGATCTTCTGAGCTTTTCATCTCACAAACATTGTTCCTACACACACACACACACACACACACACACACACACACACACACACACACTTATCACTCTGGTGCATTCTCTGCCTATACTTTACTTTGTTTTCAAGTTAACACACTGGTGATACAGTGACTGCTTCCTTATAGAGTCCTTTCTTTCCACCATTTCTGCTGCACGTAAATAGAAACCCTAAGAATGACTTCTTACATGGTCACTTTCTTTCACAGCGTTGGCCCATTATCTTATCTGCATCTCACTTAGGTACCTTATCGATTGACTGCAGATAAATTCCTCAATGGCAGTGATTGATGCTGGCTTTGTTTACCTTATGAGCAAAAACACAATGCTTAGAATACAACCAAAACCGGACACTTGAGTAAGACATTAACTGGAGTAGCAATTGATATTGTTATAAATAGTTTTATAATTTGTGGTATGTCCTTTGTCTAAAATAGGAATCTTACACTGAACACACTGAGAAATTAGAACAAACAACTACATAATTAAATGATCTAAATTCATCAAGTTACTTTCATCTTAGTGTTGCAATATAATTGTTTAGTGTTCTTTTTATCTTTTAAATTATATTTTACTATCAATGTAAACAAAGCTTTTCCAGGAACCAAGTGCTTAAAACTTAAAACTTGTACTAATCTACAGTGCTACACAACTGCATGTAATTATTTTAGACCTGGAATAACTACTTTTTTTTTAACTTTCTTATTCTCTGTTTCCTTTATATTTATTTATTTTAAATGTGAGCTAGTGTTATGGGTGCCAAATAATAAAATTTTTACTCGATACCTCACATATGTTCCTCACACAATATTACTCACAAACAAACCTGCAAGTAGGCGTGCGTATTTTGGAGATGGAACTAACAGATTGTTCAGTCAATTTAAAAGATTTGATTTCTCTCATTTTTCCCTTCATGTCCATCTTTCCCTTGTATTCTTCTCTCCATTTCTAGCTTTGACTCCCTGCTTTTTGTTGTTTGTTGTTGTTTGTTTGTTTGTTTGTTTGTTTTTTATAACAGAATCTTCCTGTCAGCTTGTGAACTTAAGAGGTACCCTTCCAACCACTCCATCTGCTTAGGTTAGAAACCTATGCTTTTCCAATCATAAAATGCTTATGTAGTTTTTCTTTTGCTTTTGTCCAACAAGCTGGATATTTTACTTGTTTACCCTACTTTAATTTCCACAGCAACAGGCACTGACTGTATTTCTCATCAGACTTAATCTACCAGAGCAGAGCTCTTCTTCAACAAGTTGGTAGCTGTGTGGCTGGATTCCTATTTTCAGTTTGCTCAACTGTCAATCATCGACAGTGGTAATCATCAGGGAAAACTTGGATGATTCATCCTGAACTTTGACATTTGGAAAGGATCTTTTAAAGTCAGGAATGTAAAATTAAATGTTAAAAGATACAAAGTATATGTGTATGAAGATGAAAAATATGGAAATAACAATTTGTTAAAAAAAATAAACTAAATGAGGCCAAACTCCACAAAATGAAGGAAACAAAATAACATTTATATTCACTAACTGAGATCGCCCTAAGAACATAGTCTCCTCCCTCTGTCCTTGTTTCAGGTAGCTGTGTTCATGAGACATGGGTATACTGCCCCAGCTGGTGAAGTCATTGACCTTAGAGAAAAATCTATAGCTGCCACTTTGCTAAAGCAGTGTAATCAACTACATTATTAACATTTATCCTTTCATATGCAAATAAGAATAGGTATCACCAATCACCAAAGTCCCCCTGCAACAGACAAGAAATGTTACAGAAAACCACAACCAATCAAATGCAGAGAACAAATGACCTGACCATTCATTACCCAGCCCCAACTGATAATTTCTAAAACAACTCCTGCACCTAAGACTAAGAGATCATAGTGGAAGAGAGGGGGGTTGATAGACTAAGACCCAGAGGAGCAGGACGTTTGCTGTGAGAATGTTTAAATTTTTATTTAGTGTGTGTGTGCGTGTGCACGTGCATGTGCGTGTGTGTGTGTGTGTGTGTGTGTGTGCGCGCACGCACGTGCATGTGCAAGTCAGAGAAGAATATTAGAGAGCTATCTCCCTTTTTAACCACGCCACTTACAAGGTTCTTAGGTTTGTGTCAAGCTCCTTCTCCCATTGAACTATTTTGCTGGTCTGATTTATGAATTCTTTAATGACAAACAAATACAATCCAATTAAACATACTTCACCAAAATTGACAGAGAAATTTGGACAATTAGGTGAACGATCATTTCTTTTCTTTCTTTTTTTTTTTTTAAGAAACTTTTTTAAAGTTCAATGTCTTTTAAACTATCTTATACAAGTGGCAATGTTTAAAGGTGACACAGGCTTATTTCTAAATTACTGTGATATATTTAAGTTTAAATATTTTCAAAATCATGCTTGAATGTTTTTCTCATGAACTTCTTAAGAAGACAGATAAATTGATTGACAACAGTTTTTGAGGTCTGTGACATTAATCTCATGTTTAATTTATGTCATAGCAAAATGAGAATTATAATTCTATATATTATTCTCTATGTGGATCTGGATGATTATGTCCCTTCCTTTAGGGTTTCATTTAATCCCAATATTTAGTTTTCAATTTTTTCATCCTACATAAAGTAACACCCATACAAATGAGGACCAGTATCTCTTTCATATAATAGACAAGATGTTCCTAATAACCACTTGTTATATTTCCAAAATATTGTTTAGTTCATACTGTAAACTCTTATACAATATAGATTTTAGATTTTCTAAGTATATGCATCTATGAAAATACCTGGCATTATTAATGACTACTGTATATTTTCCATTACTCTAAAAGCTTTCAATATAACAACTTATTTAATGTTTAAAACTCCTCTCAGGATAGGAACTACTAAATACACACACACACACACACACACACATATGTATATATGTATTTTTAGAGCAGAAATGTTACCTGTTACTAATCTGTGGACATGGGTTTTACAACTTAAGTTCTTAAGTGCAAAAGTTTACCATGCTCATACACAATAATGAAATTAAAAGAAAGAATGAAAAAGAAAACATGGTTCTGTCAATGTTACCTGTTTTGACTCAGTATGTTTTCAGACTGTGGATACATGAGCAAACACTTTCTTTGCTCCCAATCATGCTCTAGGTGCCAGTCTAGGATCATATTGAAAGTGGGAAACTGATGAGTGTGCTAATCATATAAACGACTACAGAGATGTTAGAGGGGAAAAAAAAAAACAAAAACTCAAGAGTATTCAAAGTAGTTGGAGAGTAAATTGATTTTTGGAGCGTCTGAGAACTGCTTGGGATTGCTCACGGAAGAGAAGACAGAAGAAGTTCCATGTTTGTCTTCGTCTATGCAGGACTGGTCTAATACCCTCTACTGATGGGATTTGTAGATGACATCCCAGGGGAAGGAGGCATGCATTTTTCACTTTTTAATGTCAGCCTTTGAATCTCAGAGCACTGGGTTTAGTCAGGCTCAAAGTGAGAGATGACAGGTAAGTAAATGACAGACTCATCTACCTACTTCGGGTATCTGGGAAACAATAAAATCAGAAATTCAGGAAGATTTGTGACTGAGAAAGATACTAAAACTACCTGGTCCAGCCTGCTTACTTTCAAACAAGAAAACTTAAGGCCCAAAGGATTAAATAGCTTGTGAAAAGTTCGAGCACTTACAGGTAGCAGGGCCGGGACAGGAATACAAATCTCCTCATTACACACTTCACTAACATCTCTGCTATTCAACCCTGTCGCCAGAGACAGTGAACAAATTAATAGCCAGTGTTCTCAGAAGACAAAAGAGGATGACCTGAAATGGAGGCAAAAGATGAAAATTTTGTGTAATGGGGGCCTTGTACACTCTCTATAAAAAAGAAAAATTAATCCGTCCTGGATGAATTTACTCTGTATGAGAGGTAACTTTGTGAATGAAGAGAAGATAATAAAAATAAGGCCCTTAGTCTATTTCTCTCAGATACTCTGTTTTTTTTGGGGGGGGGTTACAGGGTGGGATCTGTTTATGATTAAACTCCTGTCATCATTGGTTAAATAATCTTAGACTAATGATAAATTTTTGAAGCCATTTAATAACTTAGCACTATCTACTGATTCCTAGACATAAAATGCAATGGAGAGACTGAATGGTACACAAACAGTTGGAGCAACACTGTAGCCTCTCTCCACACTCCTAGGGTTCTGCTCTAGCTGCCTTGCCATGGTCTCACGGTTGTTAGGCAGGGCAAAGAGAACTCTGTGATGAACAGTCATGTGACGGTAATATCTCCCCTGTGCAGCAGCCCAGCTGAGTCAAAGGTCAATTCCAATCTGTTTGAGGAGCCCAGACTTGTAGAGACTTGAAGGTCTGTGGAAGGATGCATTTACCTCAATGTGTATTCCTTTGTGTGTTGTTCTCATAATGAATTTAAAAAAAAAAAAAAAAAAAAAAGTTCAAACCTTCTACGTTTCATTTATGTGAGTTACAAAAAAAAAAAAAAAAAAAATCCATGGTATGTGAAAAACTGTAATATGATTTTGCCAGTGGTCAAGGCTTTCCCTGAATTCACTGAACAACATTGCACATGGTTTTTGTCCAGGGATTTTTCTCAGTGACACTCTCACGTCAAAGTCTCTTGTTTAATTTACTCAGTAAGGCAGGCTTTTCTTTCCAGGTGCTAAAATGAGAATGCCATTTAATTTTGTACTCTGCTGCTTAGCATAAGGCTGAATTTTGGCATCGGAGAGAATGTTTATCATCAAACAGCTAAAGATAGGAAGATAGGAGAAATTTCAGAGGTCGCAACATCTTTAGGAAAGCCAGAGTTGCAGAAGCACTAATATTTGTTTTTCTGCAATGAATCTTTCTGAAGCAACAATAATGGGATTCACTGGGAAACTGTCTAATTCCCCAAGGCAGAGACCCTCCTTATGGATGATGACCACTTATGGTGGCTATAGCAAATTTTTACATTACATTGGAAAGAGATATATGTTTATGCCCATGGTATAATGGGGGTGGGGGGGGGTTACACTCATTAGTGACATTAGTGGTCAGCTCAAAGTCTCATTTGGATGTGATTTTGTTGTTATCTTTCTGTTTAAGAAGCAACATAAACATTTAATATATTCAGGGTAAAAATCATTTATTTTACACATTGGGCCTTTTGTTTTTACTGTGATTGGGATCTAATTCTAAGGAAGTGGTACAAAACAAAAGAAAATAAGATATCATCAGAATCGGTGATGAAAACCCTATTTTCACTTTGACATTCCAAATATTCCCTTTGGACTTATTCTCTTGCTCCTAATTAACTCTTGTATTTATCAGAGAGAGACGAATTATATTCAGCATTGTCAGAAGTCACTGGGTTGTCAAAATTAGTTCAAAGATAAGAATATAGAACGGAGTCTAGACAAAACAAAGAACCATTGGATGCTCAGACAGCAGAGGTGAAGGATGAGTGGGCAGTAAGTGGGGAAAGGGAAAACAGGGTAAACCAAGCAAAATAAAGGAGAATTAGATGAATGAGTGTTTTAGTCAACCACAACTAGATATGTGATAAGTAGGCATTTTATGGTTTATGAGTAATTCACCGCTATAAAAACTAGTGAAACAGTACTGCTAGTTGTGGTAAGTAACTTCCCTCCAAGTCAAAAGCACCTGTTGGGTTCTGTTTCAATCTTTTGTATCTGCTTACTGCAAGAATAACCAAAAGTGGTAAAATTAGGGTTAAAAGAGTATCCAGTGCCAGTGAGATGGCTCATTGGACAAGAGTGCTTGTTACTCAAACAAACATGAGCACCTGAGCTGAAATCTCCAGTATGCACTATTTAAATGCTTGGACAACAAGACCTGCAAACATCTGCACCAGACAGAGTCCAGGAGCAGAAAGGAGAAGAGGCTCCCATCCCAAACCCAGAAGCAATCCCCAGTTGATAACTACATGCAAGTGAAACGAGATTTTTCTACAGGAGTCTCACTAAGGAAACAAACTGCTCCTAAGGGTAGTCTGTATGACCAGCAGAAGATGGACCACAGAACTGAACACAACAAATTCAGAGTTATCAAGCCTCATAATGTCAGGTCTGGGCTTCTCTCTCTTTCTCTCTCTGAGAGTTTTATCTTACATTTTATTTATTATTTTTACTTCCTTCTCTTTACCCTACACATTTTTTATAAATATATTAATGGTTTTTAGTTTAGTGTTTTTTATGGAATTCCTGACTACACAAGCATGTGCCTGTGCTGGCTTGTCTTATATCAACTTGACACATATACTAGAATTATCTGAAAGAAGGGAAACTAAATTGAGGGAATGTCTCCATAATATCTGGCTTTAAGGCATTTTCTCAATTAGCCATTGATGACAGAGGGCTCAGTCCATGGTGGGTGGGGCCTTCCCTTGGCTGCTGGTCCTGGGATCTTTAAGAAAGGAGGTTGAACAAGCCATTGGAAGCAAGACAGCAAGTACCTCCCCTCTATGGCCTCTGTATCAGCTTCTGCCTCCAGGTTTCTGCCTTGACTTCCTGTCCTGACTTCCTTCAGTGATGTAAACCCTTTCCTTCCCAGTTTACCTTTTGGACATAATGTTTTGTTGTGGCAACAAAAACCCTAATTAAGATAGTCTCTTAGTCTATATCTATTTCATGTGCCTTTCCTTGAGCTCTTTTCCTTTTGTTTATTTTGCCTTATCTGATGTGTCAGTTTTTGCTATAGTTTATTATTTGCCCTTAGAAGCCTGTTTGTTTTCTAATGAGAGACAGGAAGAAGGTAGATCTGGATGGGAAGTAGGGAGGAACTGGGAGGGGGGGCTGTAATTAGGATATAGTATGCAGGAAAAAAATTCTATCTTTAAATAAATGTGAGGCATGGTTGTATATACCTGTAATCATAGACCATGGGGCAGAGATTAAACACATAAACCTACACAGTGACACACAAACATCACATAGATAAACACACACACACACACACACACACACACACACACACACACACACACTAGTGAACCTGTGACTGCATCCACAGACAAAACTTCTAAGGATGCAATTTTCTTTCAAAACACAATATGAAAAATTAAATTTAGTGTCATAGCTGAAGAAAACAACATATTTCTAATCCTTAGTTAAAAACCTTGCTTTACCAAAAGTACTTCATATTTTTCTCAGAAATTGATTTCCAGTTACTATACCTTGTTTCTTAAGATAGACTGACAGACAAATTTCTTATTTAGGTACCCTGTACCCAATCTTCATGTAAAAGTTAATTATGGAGTAAAAAAGGTCATGGTAAATTCTTACTAGATTTTTAACAAAAGCGATGCCTGTGATTTTGAAGAAATACTGAAGGGCCATCATCACAAATGTGGAACTCCAATTGTCAACTTGACAGAATCGGGAATCACTGGGGAGAGGAGCCTCTGGCAAGCTTGTGGGGGTTAGCTGGCTTAAGTCAACAGAGGTGGGAAAAACAAGCTCACAGGGTGGCAGCCCAGTACCATTCCCTGGCTGTGGTCCTTGCACTGCACAAGCTGAGAAAGGAAGCTAGAGCTGCAAGTATTCCCTGTTCTTTGTTCTTGATTGCAAATGCAGTGTGAGCAGCTGCTTTAATCTCTTGCTTCCTGTCATGATTGACAGGTGGGCCAGAACAAACCCTTTCTCCTGTAACTGAAATAGTGAGCCAGAACCCTCTAAGTTGCTTGGGTCAGAATATATCATCACAGTCCCTGGCAGAGACACTGAGACAGTGGATCATCCCCCAAAATCAAATCTTACTGTGGTTAGTTACTAATTAAATATTTTCAGAAATGAGGGAATTACCTAAGTATGGATTTTTTGGAATATGTGTATCCAGCTTATGAGCCTAGAAAAATATTAGCCATTTCCAAAATATTTGACTCTTACCTTGGAATTGGGACTAATGATGGAAATATTGTAGGAGTGTTTTGAGAGGTTAAAATAATGCATGAAAACATGAAGTTTAAAGGATGTAGCAATTCCTCTGATTGGTACTATTTCTTCTCTATTTGAAATACAGATGTTCATCAACTATGTCCAAATATGTCAAAGATCAGGAGAAAGGGACATACACTGGGTCTCAACTGCAGCTTGAACAGCTACAATGCTGTTATATTAGGATACTTTATTAAATTAAATGTGATTTGAGAAATGAGTGCCTTTGCATATACAACCTCTGAAAGGCTAAAGTGCAGCTTTTATATCGAGGTGCCTCTGTCAGGCATACAATTGTTCTTTCCAAACACTAGGCATTGATTTATGCATCAGTAGTGTTTGGTCCTTTGAATTATGACAAGAACCCAATAATAACAACCTTGACTAAAGGCATAAGCAATTTTATTATCTTTGCTATCTCTGCACAAACAAAAGCAAGTTAAAGAAGAGAATGATTTATTCCGGTTCAAGATTTGAAGGTATGGTCAGTCAGGTGGGAGTCTTGGCAACAGGACTTTGGAGGAGCTGAACACATTGTATATGGGGTCAGGAAAAGCAAAGAGTGATGAATGTTTGTATCCAGCTTGCCTTTTCCTTTTTATGAAGACTATAGGATGGTGCCACCCATAGTCAAGATGAGTATTCCTCAATTCACCCAATCTAGACAATCTCTTCTATGTGTCCCTAGAGGCTGGTTTCATAGGTGATTCCAGATGCTCTTAAGTGACAATGACAATTAACTATCACAGAAAGAATGATGTCTAATGCATATAATACATACCATAGATCTTTATTGGTAGTTAGTATTAGCTCATTCAGTTAGGGCAGAGAATTTAAAAAGCTTATCTAAGATTCCAAAATCAGTGGAGAGACAGATTTGAGGTTCGAGTTCAGACAAATTCTAAATCCTGATTTTCTGAGTGTAACTGCAGTGTCCAAGAGGTCATCAGATGGACAGTGAAACCTTAAGCAGCTATTCCAAGCAACCCTGCCAAACTAAGTCAGACCAGATAGTTCAGACCAATAATGTTAACTCATATTCTTAAGATTAGTACCTGTGAATTCCTTGCCTCTACTTTCCAGTTATTAAAAAATTTACAAAAATATATTAAGTCATTTACATTTACATTCCAACTGGGACCCCTTAATATTTAAATACTTAGCAAAGTTTATGAACCAACACACAGCAGGTAAAATAGTCATAGAAATGCAAGATTTTAAATGTACCCTCTGAAAGTGAGATCTTGCTGTAATTTCAACATGGTGACCTAAATGCTGGGTGAGCTGCTGGGCAAGCCCAAGATTGTGGATGTTTTTCTACTAGTTCAGTTATGTGCAAATATATTAAGATCTAGCAGAGCTAGCATTGTTGTACATGCACACGGGTTCAACACATTTTTCCCTTGAAATACATCAGTTAGTCATAAAATAGACGAATAAAAAGCTTATTGTTTATAAAATTACTTTACATAATAGAGTGACAATGACATTGTTTTGTGAGCTGAGCTGCCAGTGCTGTTGACAGCTTTGAAAAAGGGGAGAGAAATAACGCTGTAATCAAAACAGAATTGCATAGGTAAGCCTGCCATAAAGAAAATCTATTATTTAAAGGCTCCTTGGAGATCATGAAACTGCAATATGTTATGAAAGATACACTGCATCTGGAAGCATTTTTACTGCGGCCGCCTCTTTACAATGTCTCCCTGGACTCATAGGAAATATAAGGAGGCATGTGCATGATCAATTCTTTGTTTATGACCACATGTAATCCGAATAAAGTAGATATTTCTGTGTATTGCTTGTTACTACCATGATAAACTTCTCTACTCAATGTAGTCAGAGCACTGTGTGCCCTTTTGTCTTAATAAAAATTTTCCTGGTGACGACACACAAAACATATATAATAATAATGGAAAGAGTAGCATACCATGGTTTTGCACTGTTGATTTCAGATACATCCATGGTACAGAGGGTTTGGGGCCAGAGAAAAGATCTCTGTGCGTGGCTTTGTAAGAGACATAGTTCAAGTCCAAGACAGAAGCACAAAGCCAGCATGTTTGTGTTAGCTGATGTAATACCGAGACAGATAACATGAATAGTATTAGAAAACTACATTCAATACAGAATTGTGATGCTATATTTGTTTATGATCTAATAAAGCCAGTGAGGATCAAAATGCAAAACTAGCCACAGCCATAGAGGTCAGGCAGTGGTGGTACGTATCTTTAATCCTAGGACTCAGGAGATAGGCAGATGGATCTAGGACTCAGGAGATAGGCACATGGATCTCCATGAATTCAAGGCCACCCAGGACTACCTAAGAGTGAATTAATCTAGAATAGTAACAGAACTCACACCTTTAATCCCAGCACTAGGAAGGTATAAAAGGAAGAAGCAAAGGGTCTCATGGGACATTTTAGTATCGAGACAGGGAAGGCATTTGACTCTGAGGATTCATGGAGCCTGGATCACCCTTTCATTCTGAGGTAGAGGTAAGAGTTAATGGCGATTGCTTTGCTTTTCTGACCTTCAGCTTGAACCCCAGTATCTGCCTCTGGATTTATATTGTTACCCAGAATGATTACACAGAATTGTATGCAGATAAGTAATTGTGCTTTCCTCAGTCACTACCCCATTTCTAGAGAAAGCAACTTTCATCACATGTCGTGGATTTTTTTATACAGGTGTTTTATTTGTGTGTTCACTCACACATTCTCTGCATCAAAGTTCACAGACTATCTGCAATTTCCACTGCTGCTTAAGAAGCAACAAAAAATAATGACTGATGGCCATTCAGAGAAACAGAAAAAGGCTACAATTAAGTTTCTAATTCCAGAACACCTCCTTCCAGTTCTTGAACAACAACAAAAATCATCACATGTAGAGTTGCTTGTGTGTTGCACTGTATTTTCATTTCTAAAGCAAATATCCAATGCCTTTTTAGCTCTGTGAAATATGGACAGAGCATGCCAAGCACAGACTGAAGAAGAAGTTGGGATAATTCAGTTTAAGGAACTTTACTGATTAATCTTTTGCCAAGAGTTTCCCAAACTCTCTGGCTCAGAATCTTCATTTGCAAGTGAAATGGTTAAGGCAAATAATTTGAAAAGCCCATCATGACATCTACTTTAGAGTCTTCTCCCTGGCTAGTTATGATGTTGCATATGCTTCTTTTACCCTAACAGGAATATATAGTTTTTCATGAAAAAAAAATTAAAAAAAAATCAAAAAAAAAAAAAAGTGTATGAGCAAAGTTTTTCTAAACTTTCCCTCAAGGCATCAACACAATAAAACTATTTTAGTATTATGTATAGGTTTTTCTTTGACAAAAATAAAATGTATTAAGATCAACACATTATAATGTATCAACAGTGACAAATATTCAGGGATTCTTACTTTGTGTACAAAGGGCTTGGAGTATTTTAAACATATTCACTCAGCAAAACCTGTCACTCAAATCAGGAAGTTCCATTTGATTACCATTACCACCAGGGGACACACAAGCGAAGATAGTTTGACATTGGTGGTCACTGTGTTTAGAAGACTAGCAATGTCACGTTTGCTGGACATACTGGACATGCGTGTGCCATGAAGACATTATTTGGAGCCCTCTGCATCTGGAGATTTGCAAGCATTTCTGAGACAATAATTTCAGAATCTTGGTAAGGAAGGCCACTCCTGTGAAGACTTGACCCTCCTTCCTCAGAGGAATCTTTCTCTTATAAACCGGGCCTTTGGTTTCTAAACACAGATAGCTGAGTAGAAGAGTCTGATGCTCATACTGACTAACATGTGATAAAATTATTTTATGAACTGAAGGAACTGAAACTGCCAGAATCCTTAAAGAGGGAACAGTACAACTTCATGTTTCAGGGTGCAAACTGAAGTGAGATTATGTAATTCATTCATGTTTATGCAACACAGTCCCAATAATAATACTTATTTTTATGGCTGGACAGCACACAGGGCAGGCAGCATCACTGAGCTGCACCTGCCTAAGATGCTCTAAATTAATAATAATAATAATAATTTTTAAATATCTAAAATATATTTGTATTCTCTAATTATCAAAAAGAAAATACATTTCAGGATAATTACTATAAGGATGTTTGAAAAATACATGAACCTACTATTTTATACATACAAAGACAGAGAGAGACTAATTTAAATATAGTTACCCTACATAATGAGGATAATGACCCTCTCTGAAGCTGCAACTGCCAAATAAAGATTCCAGTACCAGGTGTAGAATCTCTTTTCCTTCAAGTGTTTGGTCAGGAGATCCCAAAGACCACGAAGACAACAAAGGTTATTGCCATCGCTTTTCATTGCCATCACTTTTCATTGCCCATCAGAACAAGATAGTGAGACCCTATTGCTTGAAACACCAGACACTCTTGTCACAGGATCATGCTGGTCTGACTTGGAAGCTTCCTACCACTGACTAGGTTCTACGGTGCCAACAAAAGCACTTCACGGGCTGTTGGGGAGAGAGAAGTCAACAGCGGTTTTATGCATCTGTGGTTCTGTTAGCTACAGGAATGACTGGCCTGGCAAGATGTGTCCATAGTTACAGTGGTAGAATTGTTTTTATGAAGACAGTCAACTGTTTTTTCACTGGATTGAAAGCATGCACTCTACAATAGAAATACCACAAGAGAGACAGCGGGTATGGGGGGGGGCAGGAAAATCATTTAGATCCAACCCAGAGGAGGTCTGGAGTAGAACGGGGTCTTCTGAACATGACAGAACTGCTGTCCTCATGACCTCCCAGCTGCTGCGGCAGAGGTCTGCATAACAATTGCACTGTATCAAGCCAGAAAACAATCTAGCATAAATGAAAGGGAGGGAGGGAAGGAGGGCCACATGAAGCCAGCTGAGAAGCTATTAACAGTCCGTGGCTGCTAGGGGAAGGAGAGTCATTTTCCTACAGGGTTGTATTCCCTGGTAGACTGACCATGTTTCACTGGGCAGCCCCTCAACTACGCATATATAAGGAGTACTAATTGTACTTGATAAAGAAATACAAAAATGTCAGACATTTGGTAGGGGAGTATAGTGGAAGACCTATGCATACCATAAAATTGTCAAATAATATTGAATTTAAAAGCACTCTTTTTTTATATGAATACCTTTCTCTGGGTTGGCTAATTAAATTGAGGAGTTGAGACTTTAAGCAAATTTACTTCTAATACAAGAGATGACTCACATAGGAATAAGAGGAAATTATCATGGAAACTTGGGGCATGACTAATATTAACCATATCAGAGGGAAGCAATATTTTTGGGAAGCTAATAATATTATGACTTTATATGAAATATAAGTGAGATAGGGAGACTTATTATAAATAAAATGTCTAACATGCATAGTATTAGCAAAAATTTCACTTTCATATGAGCATAGTTTCTGTTTTCCTTTATTTAAATACTTATTAAAAACTAAAGAATGTACTACTAGCATTTTCATACAGAGTAGCAGACATCTTCAAACTTCTATGAACTATTAGCCTGAGTAGCAAGGTCACTTCCTCAAGCTGCATACTTAATGAACAGAAGAGACATGGTTTTAGTTCCAATCCCTATGATTCCAGAGCCTATACACTGTTTGCCAAAGCACAACCCTTGCACTTTACCTTATTATATTTTACTTTGTTAAAAATATAAAATAACTTTTATTACAAAACAAGTAACAGAAGTTTTCTGTGAAGGTTTATATTTTGGGTAACTTAATCAGCTTAAAGGAGTACAAAGCAAATATGTCATTAAGTTTAGTCAGTTAATAGGAAAATAGTTGTTGATTTTTTTATTACTCCTTTATGGTAGTCAGAGCCAACACTTTCACACTTAGAATCTCAGTATTTCTAGCAACAGTTTTGCAGTCGGGCGAGGAAAGATAGCTCCATCAGTAAGGTGCTCACCTTGTACTCTTGAGAACCTGAGTTTAGACTCAAGGAACCACACAAGCCATGCATAATGGTAGGCTATTATAATGCTACTCTAGGGAGTTGGAGACAGAAACATCCCTGGGACTTGCTAGCTATCCTGCTAACCTATTTGATAAGCTTCAGGCCAGGGAGATTCTCTTTAAATAAAACTAAGACGAGAGCCTGAAGACCACTCCAGTCAGAGAAACAGATAAGCTTCCTGTAGATCTTTACCTCACAGCTCCTCCAAAGTGGAACCTCCCAGTCTTATCCCTGTTGTGTAACAGACTGCTTGCTGAAGCTTTTCTTACCAGCTTTCATGCCGAACGGGGATAAGTGAGCAGATAAACTTACCCAAACAAAGGATAAATGTTAATATACTCTCTGTGAATGTAGAGTCATTTGTGAAGCTTCTTTTAAAGTAAACAAATATTCTGGAAAAGAAAGTACTACAGACAAATTCTTCATGGAATCTTCCTGTTTCTATTTAGAAAAGGAAAGTCTTGACATCTGATAAACACTGACCACCATTTCTAGATCTAGACTGCTTTACCAGGGAAGCAAACACTCTTGAAGGATCAGGGCAACAGCTTTGTCCAGGGGGAAGATCAGGCATGCTTCCTGTCCATTATTTATAAAATGTTCAGGTCCGGTGTTCTCTGCTACAGGACAACTTGCTGAATCTACATGAAGACTTCCTTCATTGAGACTGTGAAAACCAAGGCTCAAAACTAAAGCAAAACTGGGAAGACTCTATTGCAGTGGGTCTCAGCCTTCCTAATGCTGTGACCCCTTAACACAGTTCCTCATGTTGTTGTGACTCCCAACTACTAAATTATTTTGTTGCTACTTCATCACTGCAACTTTGCTACTATTATGAATCATAATAAAATATATATCTCTGTTTTCTGATAGTTTTAGGCAACCCTGTGAAAGGGCTATTTAACCCACAAAGCGGTTGTGAGCCACTGCTCTATTTTATGAGAAATAAATGTAAATAATCTCTGATCCAGGAGTGTCCTGTCTTATCCAAACAGGTACATAATTTGTCAGCCAACTTGTCATTTGCAAAAATGTAAAATCTCAGAACCTTCACAGTTTCCAATGAACCTACTTTAAATTCTTCCAGTAAGTATTTCCCCTTGATAATCATTGGTATTTCTGAACAGATGGCATTTATTAATATGGACTGGGTTAAGAATAGGAAAACACTTACAATGTGGCTACAGATAAATAAATTGCAAACAGATCTGTGGAAATATTGAAAGTCATAAATCATTTACATACTACTAATGCAGTTTGAAACAAGTACTTTAAAACATTAATTTATCACACAAATGTATCTTGTCTTAAGTTTTGATACACTTTTATGAAGAAGTAATCACTTCCATTAGAAACATAATTTCAAGTAGTATTTTGGTCTTATGGAGGAATTTTAAAACATTTTCCCAATATTATGGGTAAGGATGGTTTAAGACAGAATGACATTGTAGCTTGTCTCATAGATTTAATTCCTATAATGTTTTTACTAACTATCAAACACTAACAAGTACTTTGACAAAGAGTTAACTACGTTATGATATTGAACAAAAGTTCTCAACTGCAGGGATACACAAATGACTGATAATTCACACTCCTTCACTTACTGCTTGAGGAGGAAAGATGTTACCCTTCAGTTTCTCAATAATTAGTTCCTGTTGTCAAAGCTTCAGTTACAACATGCTTTTAAAAGATGCAAAATGTCAGGAACCGTGCAGGCTGATAAATACAGATGACATTTAAACGCAAAGTAGGTAGTGTCTATAAAAGAAGAAAATTCTCATGTGCGCCATGCTTATACAGTTCTTTATGCCAACATTCATGTAATTACTGACTTTTTATGTGACTGATGGTTTGTCATGAGAGTGATGTAGCCATTTAGTACCCTAGAAGGTAGAAAAAAAATTCATCTTTACAAGTAAGAGATGATATTCAAAGATAGAGTATTTTGTATAAAAATTGTATGCAAGCACTTGGGCAGGGCTCATTAAAGTTTTCCTTATCTAAATTCACTTCGTGAACTAAATGAAATGTTAAGACCGTCAGTACACATTTATCAACTATTTATTAAACAGATAAGCCAGACCTGCTATTTGTGTTAGTTGGTACTCCATCCCACAACACAGGATCAGCAATAATTGAGAGGAGTATTGCTCAAGTGAGTGACAGAAAAATAAATAAATAAATAAAGAAAGAAAGAAAGAAAGAAAGAAAGAAAGAAAGAAAGAATAAATACTATGGAGCTCTTAGGTACAACTATGGTAGGAATGGACTAGAATGCACAAGCTGTACGTGTGAGTTCGTACGTTTTCTCTTTTGTTTCCAAAGGTAAGTTCGTCTCCCATTTGATCTTGGCCTTTCAGGCTGCTGCTGCCCCAGGAGCTTGTTATTCAGTGTCAGTATAAGGCTAACTTCTAGGAAAATCCCGAAACCCTAGCTAGTCCAGAGAAGAGAACACGGAGCCAACAATGACTGTTGTGGGCACGGGGAAGTGCTGAATCTGCCGCAAACATTTTGGGAATTTCTTGCCACCTGTTACATTCCCTTTTCCATCCTGCTCTTGTTGGAACAGCAATGGCTCACACGTGGTTCCCCCATCAGTATATTTTGGGAGCACATGGTTTACATTAGTTACTAAGAGGAGGATTTTGCTTCAGGCTGAATCATGCCTCTGGTTTTACGCATAAAATTACATCATTTTTTTCCTTCCCTTTCCTCACTCCAAGCCCAACCATATACCTCCCCTTGTTCTAACTGTTGTTAGACTCTACTTTAAGTCTTTATAAATGACTGTGTGTTTTGAGTTAATGCTGGAATGAGTGAAAATGTTTGACACTACTGGGAAGTCATGGATATACTTTACTATGAAAAGAACAATTTGAGGGGATAACACTATGGCCTGAATTATGTCCCATTAAATTCATATACTGAAACCCTAACTCCCCAATGCATTTGAAGGTAAGACCTTTCTGGAGGTCATTGAGTTAGATTGATATCATGATTTTTCACATGAGGAACACCAGGAGTGCAAATGAGCACAGAGCAAGGACTTGGGAGGTGACAGAAGGATCCAATCAACTGAAGCTGAGAAGAGTGGCCTTAGCTGAAAGCCAACCTGTCAACACCATGATCTTCTATTTCTCATCCCCCAAACCGTAAGTATATGACTCTTTTGTTAAAGCTATGCAAACTGTATAATGCTTTTCCATCACAGCCTGGGCAGAGCAATGCAACCTAAGTTTCCTTAACATTTTGTAATCTCTCTTTGGTCACCCAACCTCCATTTCTAGGTGAGCAAATGGGAACTTGCATTTTCCAGAACTGCATACAAATCAAATGATACAAGGTGGCCTCTTTCCCTGTAGCTTCTCATTAAGCTTAACTGCTATTATATTTACCCAGGCTTAAACTATGGATCAATATTTTACTCCCTTTTATTTGCAATATCATGCATATGTATTCATGTATATATAAATACTCTACACAAACAATATTGTATATATTCTGAATGTGTCATGGTTTGTGCAGTCATTTCCTGATGCTATTTTTTTCTTCTTCTTTGTGATCGCTTGTGGTTTTGGTTGTTACAAATTAAAGTGTCAATGTCTGCTTATGTATGTTTACATGAACATGGGGTTTCATACAGGTGATTACCTAAATGAGAACTAGTAACTATATCAAGAATATGTTTATTTAATTTGATAGTTCCTGTTTCCCTATATGGCTAAAATTTTATAGGCAAGGTTATTAGTAATAGCATTATAAACATGAACATATAAGGCTTAATATGACAAAAATACAGGAAATCCAAATTTTTATTTTTTGTTGTAAATAATTAATCAAGTTCTTACTGTCCAATCTCTAAATAATCTTATATATATATATATATATATTGAATATTATACAAATAGCTTATAGTTATACAAATAGAAAAATAAAAGCCTATTTGCTTTACTATATATGGATAGTTTTGATAATTACAGTATGGTCCTCTAGAAAGTCTTTCAGGGACGTATTATTAGTGTTTTTAATATGTGAAAACATTGATGGATTAATGGAGCGAATGGCTCAATGTCACTTAGCTAAAACATGTCTGTAATTGCAAGCCATTCTCATCAGCTACTCTGACTCTAGAGTTTATACTACATCATAGTACAGCATGCTCTATTTTTTATTTTTATTTTACCACAAGCAAAAACCGTAAAACTGTTATAGGTGTCTGTGCTTTTTCCATAGAAATTGAATTTTTTAAAGGTAAGTAGACCACCTTAATGCTTGGTTTATATTTACTTGTATCTGCTTATTAAAAATAAATCAAATTTTCCAACTCTATATATATAAACTCTAACATCTAGCAGTTTTGTCTGTGCAGTATCATTTATGTAATAGCATTCAGCTTGTTTGCCAGTGAGAGGCAATAAATTTCATAGAAAGTTTGAGAAGTATAACTTCTCTTTACATTACATGTGCACAATACACCCCTTTATGTTTATGTTTTTGAAGGACAAAATCTCCTCTCTCAGAAACTAGTTTGTTCCATTTATTCCATTCCGTTTCTTTTCAATACCCAGGAGAACATTTTATTAACACTCAGAGCATCTTTAGCAAAGAACAGAAAATCCAGGACAGTAGAGCATGTAAATTTATTCAGTGGTGATGTGATTTCTACTTAGATCATGCTGGAGTGTGTGTGGGTGGGGGTGGAGGTGGAAAGGAGACAAGAAGAGATTCCTTCCACGAGGTAGCTAACAATACAGATTCATAAGAAATACATAAAAGAGAACACAGCAAGAAAAGGCATTTTACAGAGACAGAATAAACATGTGACAAAATAATTCTGAGACAAGAGAGCAGGTACATGAGAGCATATGCTGGAATAGGACTTGCTTGCTTATTGTTTTTTATTTTTAACTAAAAATGGGATTTGACTCATTATAAAACAAACCGTGTAGAAATGGCATATGTGGGCAGAGATTAATGTGCTCATTTACACTTTGTAGTCTAGGGTTACAAAGTCACCTTTCAGTCCCGAAGAGGTGAGAAGAGTACAGAAATGATGATGGGTGTATCCTTAGTCAACACCAGCACCACTGTATTTTGGTGTAGATATTCAAATGTTGACGATTGGTCAAATGCATGTTGGAGAGAAGAGAATAAAACATTCTGACAAGAGGAAGTTCGGAGCGGTCCTTCCCCAAGGCTGTCTCCATGTCAGTTCCTTTTGGCACATTCTGCACTACCAGTTCTTCTATCTGACTTATTGCAAGCTTCGTCACAGTGGGCTTCTAGTATGGGAATAGAGGGAGTTCTAATCCATTCTTACCATAAACACCGTGCTACTTCCTTCCATTGAAGAGGACTTCATTCTGATTAGATGGCTGTTGGTTGCCACCAAGATACCGGTGCTGCTGTTGTGCCCTGCAGGGTGTCTTGCTGGGTTGCTCATTACTGTGGGTCATTTGCTTGACAGATGGTTAGTCACACTTAAGGCTTTTCTCCTTTCATTGCTTGCATAGTATGTTCAATGCCTTGGGAACTTGTCCTCAGGGAAGAAGCTTCTAGATCAATTTGAGCTCAGTTCCTCAAGTCTTATGGCTGAAGTGTGTGTTGCCTTCAGCAATAAGGTCTGACCTTCAAGTTCAAACAGGGCAATGGAAATAGCCTTTATTTATTTATTTATTTATTTATTTATTTATTTATTTATTTATAGGAATCTCTTGGATTCTCCAGACCAACTAAAGGCAGGTTTCTCCTATGCCTGGCAGTACAGATTTAAGACATCCTTTTTTTTTTTTTTTTTTTTTTTTGTCTTTAAACAGTCAACAACATTTAGAAACACTGGTTTAAAAAGTTGTATGTACTTATGAGAACATTCTATGTAGGTGCCCATAAGATGGCTGCACTCCATCTTGGCACAAGAGTTCAAATCTGCAAGTCATAAGACCTAAAGGTCAAAAGTGTTGCCACAGAAGGGTGTTTGTCTGTCTTAGTCTAAATAACAATAGACCTGAATCTGAGGTGTGGCTACTTCTGACCTTTAGGCCAGGAAATAAGAAGTTTAGAGCTAAGGTGTGGTTACTGAACCCTTAGAATAAGTGAGAAGAAAAGTCTGTTCTGTATATGTGATACTGTGTTCCCCTTTTGGGATAAGGTAAATAAGAGTGGTGAAAAATACACTCCTGGCATTTCAGTATTGACTAATCTGCCCTCCTGACCTTTATTCTGTCTCTCTGTCTTTTCTTTATCGTCTATAGCTAGCCTTTCCCTCCCCATTCAGGTATGGACTTTGGGCCGGTCAGCTGGCTCTGATTGCAGCCCCACAAAGACTGCTTCCGACAATTCTAGGACCTCAAGTCACTGATAAAGACTATTAAAATATGTGATGATGAGAAAGCAGAGTAGGCATTGACTCTGAAACTCTGAATGGGAACACTGGCACGAAGTGCAGACAAAACTTCCTTCACTTGGCATTACTGTTCCTGAGTCTTATCTGTTTTGGAGAAAGCTCTAGACTCTGAAGGTGACCCATATATATCTTCCCCCATTGAATATATATTTTGTGTTTATTTCGAGACATATGAGATGTGTTTTCTTTCAAAGCATACTTATTCATTGTTGTAAGTCTTAGTGATAAATCATTCTAGAATAGTCATATTTTTATGTACTGTTTCAGATATTGTTTGACTTCAAGTAACATTCCTTTGCTGTTGCTACAAAGGTATTTTCTAAATTTGTTTGTGAATTGGATATTTACTATCTGGCCTTGATATCACCTATGTAACCACATACACTGACCAATATATTCATTCTTTGTTTTTTGGGATTTTTTGTTTATTTGTTTGTTTTTTCAGACAGGGTTTCTCTGTATTGCTTTGACACCTGTCCTAGGAACTAGCTCTGTAGAACAGGGTTGACTCAAACTCCACCTGTGTCTGCCTCTCATAGCTTAATATAGTTTAAAAAAATGATTTATTATTAAAGATCAAACACATGACTGAGAGCACTAGATTAACTGTTACACAAAGCAAAGAGATTTTATATGCTGTTCATGAAAATACTGAATTAAAACTGAAATCCATTTTTAACTTTTTAATTAGCCTGAAAATTTACGTGTGTCATTGTGGAATCTTCATAAGCTAATTTTTAAAATTAATATTCTTTCCCCACTCCCATACCCCTGCCCTCTCCCTAGAAGCACCCAGTCCCTTTCATGTCACATGTATTCTGTAACTGTCTTCTCTCCCCAACCTCAAGAGTTCCTCCCCTTCATGATTTCATTTATAGTTCACGAATTATATTATATTACATGAATATATATGAAAAGGTTCAAACCTAGGCTTTGAGTATGAGAGAAAACATGGATCTTTTTCTTAGCCTGGGTTACTTTATTTAATATTATTTTACTTCATTTCCTGCAAACATATTTTTTCTTAATAGAAAAAAAAAGATTCTGTTTGCCTATGTCCCATATTTTCTTGATCTATTTATCTATTGATGAGCAAGTGGCAGTTTGTCCTTCCTAGGTATTATAAATAAGGTATATCAAGTATCCTTGTGGTAAACCTTTGGTTCTTGGTGTATGCACAAGAATGATATTGCTGGGCCATGTGGTAGCTGCAGGTTAAAACAATTTTTTTTTTTTTTTTTTTTTTTAGAAAATTCAATACTGATTTCAAAAGTGGCTGCATCTGTTCACAACCCTACCAGGATAATCCTAACACTTTGTTCAGCTTGAATAAACTTTAGACAGGCCCTTGATCTGTCTCAGCACAACCACTATAGAAGCAGATATCTAAGCCACAAAAGTCCTTTATTTCTCTAGGGCATTTTCTTTAAAACACTTATTATAATTTCTGTCTCTGCCCCTTTGAAATTTAAATCATTTAAAAAAAATAAAGCTTTTTACCAGATTTATGACTCATGTCTGATTTTCTCAGGACCTAGGAGCTATTCCTTTGAAATGTTCTCATCAAAGACCACAGCGTCCTTCGCTCCAGTGTGAACGGACAGGTACATAGATGTCTTTGCTCCAAGCTGTGTAGCTGTCTCCTGTGTCGATGAGTCGAGACATCCTTTCTCCAGTGGGTAAGGCACTGATGCAGATATGACCTATGGTCATTCTCCTGTAGTGAGTTCAGTCTTTTTCAGCAGAGTTATGTTCATACTGTACCCTGGGCTTTATTTTTCATTACAGTAGACCCAAAAGAAGAAGTCCTTACTTTCCTCGCCTTTATCTTTGTTCAGTGCAAGTTTTCCAACAATAGCATTCATCTCTTCCCCCCTTTTCTGTATTAGAAATCCTCACATCATTTTGGCATGCCACTGAGTGACAACAAACAATATAATTTTTTTATTTTCCATGTTTTTTAAAAAATTATCCACTTTATTTACTAGTCGTTCCTTTTCCAAATAATAGTTAAATTGTTTAAGAGTGCTTATGTACAAGTACGTGTTGTGAAAGTGGGTGGATGAATGTATGTGTGGTAATTGTCTATTTTCAGGCTCTAAAGGTCTGCCTTTCTTCCCCTATTTAGTCTTCTAAGCCTGTCAGAGTGGGCACCACACCCAGATTTCTATGTGGATGCTAAATCAAATTCAGGTCCTCTTGCTTCTCCAGCAAATACTTTCATTCTTCCAATTTTCCTGGAAAGGTGAACAGATCATTCTCATTAAATATCAGAAAGCAATACTGACTTATTTTGTGGGCATAATTTTACCATCCTTTTGTGCTTGTATGGAGGTAGATGTTCGTATCAGCTTAATACTGCCATTACTAGTTGTTAAGTCACTGTAAACACTCCAATTGAGTCCTCGGGTAATTCCAAATTTCTGTAAATTTTTCTCTTCCCATTGTACCTCTTTTATATCTCATATTTTAATTGATTTTACCCATTGTTCAGTCAGTTGTATCACGTAGCTCTTTGCAGTGGTGAGTATGTAGGCAGACTTCTATACTTGTTACGTCAGTGCTGTTGAGATCAAACGTCAGGACCAAGGTGACTCAGAGATGGCATTATTTTTAAAATTGTTATTATATTTCTAGATGAATAAATGTACATGAGGCTAGGGACATATGGAAGCAAGTGGCAGACACAGCAGTACAGTTCGAAACCTGAGTACTCACATCTTGAATGAAACAGAGAAAATCAACTGGAAAGATCGCTGGGTGTTTGTACTCTAAAGGCCTTCCTCCAATGACACACTTGCCCAAACAAGGCCTCGCTATTTTTAATACATTTATTCATTTTATATCCCAGACAAGGTTCCATTCCCTCCTCTCCTCCAAGACCTCCCCTCAACAATACATACCCCTGGTCCTACCACCCTCAATCCACTCCCCTTATGTTTATGTTTAGGAAAAGGCAGATCTTCCATGAGTATCAACAAGACATGGCATACCAAGTTTCAGTAAAACTAAGCACCTCCCATGTATTAAGGCTGAATAAGGTGACCCAGTGTGAGGAGTATGGTCCCAAAGGCCTATAAAAGAGACAGCTCCTGTCCCCACTGTTAGGAAACCCAAAAGATGGCCAAGCTACACAATGGTAACATATATGTAGAGTGTCTAGGTCAGTCCCTTCTAAGCTCCATGGTTCAGTCTCTGTGAGCCCCTATGAGCCTACGTTAAATGATTCTGTGAGTTTTTTTGTGATGGCTTTGACCCCTATGGCTCCTACAATCCTTCCTTTCCCTCTTCACAGAACCTGCCTTCTGCCCCAGTCTCCACCTAGCATTTGGTTGTGGGTCTTCATCTGTTTCCATCAGGTGCCAAATTAAGTCTCTGTGATGGTGATCAGGTTAGACAGCAATGTGTTCATAGTTCAGGCTACATAACTGCTGTTGCTAGGAGTCTTAACTGGAGCCATCCTTGTAAATTACAGGGATATTCCCTTGTGTCAGTTTTTTACCTGACCCTGAAATGCTCCCCACCCCTAGCTCTTTCCAGTAGTCCCTTCCAGTACTCTCCCTCTCCAGCACCCCACCTGATGGCTCATGTCTACCCCTTCCCCCATCAGTCCACTAATAAAATCTTATTTTGCCTCCCCAGGGAAATATGGCAGTCTGCCCATTATCTCTCCTTCTTACCTAGTCAACTATGCTACAATCCTTAGACCCAGAGACTAGGTGCCAAGGACACACTTCTTAAACATCACTAAACAGCTCCACCAACTGAAGCCCAAGGATTTAAACGGCCAAGACTAAGTAGGATATTTTTCACCTAAATCTCTATGGAAAATAAGTAGACTCCCTGCCAACTTTTGCTATATGACGTTTTGCACTTCACCTCCTACAGTATGTTAGATCAAACAGTTGTGAGTATGTCAGTATGGTCTTATATTTCCAGGCTTTCAGCAATCACTATCAACCTTGGAAAAAAGTTATGCACACTATGAACATCTGTGATCCAGAGAACTGTGCCATTGCATTTGTAAACACAGAATCTCTTGGTTGACCTAAAATGGCCATGGATTATACCTTTGCCTTCTATGTGACCAAGTTCCTTAATGCCAGGTTATTTCATAGGGCCAGAATCTCTTTTGTTCAGTATCACTCTTCATCCTGCTGAAGGGGATGAGAATAAATCAGCAAACCATTTCATACTGTTGATATTAAAGAATATCCTTTTGAATATATCTATTTTTAATCTTTCTGTGTTTAATATTAGAGACAGCATTTACTGCATTTGTCAAGGTTCCCATTTTATAATGTATAGGGGATGACTTTCAGGGTTTCAAATATGGCTTTGGTGTCATCTTTAATTTTAACTTATATGTGGGCCCAATTTGCTGTTCCTTCAAAGAATTTGACAAGAGATAGGTGCATTGTGCACTTTGCCAAATCCTTGAAAGTCTTTCCCAATTCGCATTAAAATCACATTCAAATTGTCTTTGTGTAACAAATAAACACTTGATCAGTTCAGCTGAGACATGATTAGCACCCATCTGCCTAATCTTGCTAATAATTTGACAGGTTAGAATCCTAACTGGTCTCTCTGCTCCGGCTCTTACTTTCTTCTTCAGATTATTTTCAACATAGCACTCATAAGTATTTGCTTAAAATTAAAGTCAGATCATGTCATTTCTCTTTCCGACACCCTTTAACAGCTACCATTTCAGAGATAATAAATAAATAAATAAATAAATAAATAAATAAATAAATAAAATCTGAAGCTCATATTGTAAACTGCAATCATCATTGTAGTCTTGGGGGCACTTTTCCTTCTCTAACATAATCTTAACATTGTTTCTTTCCAAACCATAGCAGCTGAGCCATCCTACTTTTTAGTTACCAGGCAAAACTACAGCATTCCCCTGGAGTCTCTTTCAGCTAGCACACTAAGGTGAAGAGTCTCCTGTACCAAGAAGACTTTCTTGATCGCCTTATCCAAAAACTTGTTATTCTACCAGGAGCTCTTTTTTTTTTTTTTTTTTTTAATTCCATCAGAGCCAGAACATATCACTAGCAATAATCTATTTTATTCATTTCCTTGCTTATTATCTTTCCCACATGTCTATAAGCAAAAATGCAGATAACGCTTTTTCCTGCTTTGTCTTCTTCTGCATCTCCAAAGCATACACTCAACTGACTGTTCAATGCTTATGTTAGTCTCAAAGGCACATGGTGATATCATAACCCTCAGTGCCACGGTATTGTATGTGATGACTTTGGCAAGTTACAAAGTTTAATTAGGTCTTGGAAAGCTATATAATTCATGATGGAGTTGGTGCTATCTTAAGTTGAATAGACACTTGGTATTCCTCTTACTTGCCTCATAAAGACATAGTGAAAAGGCAAAGTCTGTATGTCAGAAAAAACAAACAAACAAAAACAACCTCTAAATCCTGAGAATACTGCCACTGATGGAGATGTCCTTCTGTGTGTATGCTTATCGTATTGGTTAATGAATGAAACATTGATTAGCCAGTAGCCAGGCAGGAAGTATAGGCAGGGCTACCAGAGAAGGGAAAGACTGGGGAGAGGGACGCAGAGGGAGGCAAGGAGACGGCTCCATGTAGAAATAGAACATGCCAGGTATTCCCTTGTAAGACAAGGCCATGCAGAAATACATAGATTAGTAGTTACGGGTTAGTAATTAAGAGAGATCTAGCCAGAAAGAAGCCTGAGCCATCAACCAACAGTTTTATAATTAAAATAGCATCCATGTGTTTAATTGGGACTAATTGGCTGTGAGACCAGGCTGGAAAGAAACTCCAGCAAAATGCCACTCTGATCATCCCTTCCAGAACTATGAGAAAATAAATGTCTTTTGTTAGATTCACTTAGCCTATGGTATTTTAATACGGTGGCAAAGTAAACTGACTAATGGCAGGCAATCAATAGTTTATCCATACAAAGGTAAATAAATAAAGATCTAGAAATAAAAATGAACCCAAGACTTGGGTCTAGATGACCGCTTAAGACTTGGCTTACACGTCTAACATAAGTAAATGTTTTACATCAATGTGTCTGTAAAAAGTGAATACACTGGTTTAAATTATAAGAGACATAATTCAACCCGTTTATTTAAAAAGGTAATGTAGCATATTAATTGTGAGGTCTGGAGTTAGAATCTGTATACTGTCTGAATCCATAGCTTCACCAAATTCTAGTACCCACTGCATGCCTTGTGATTGCTTGCATCTTACCTATATTTATAATAATAAAATCATCATTCTCAAAGAGCTATTATAAGAATGAAATAAGTTAATATATGAGCACATTTAGATGAATTCCTAGAGTATATCTGCTGATCAGTAAAGAAGCTGTACACACACACACACACACACACACACACACACTATGCCTGAAAGCCAAATATCTATAATTCTGCAAACTATGCTGGTGTTATATTTGTCTTTCAGATAAAAGAAAACTTGGACCAAACTTTTATGCCATAGTTTATTATTTAAATTAATAGTGAATAAGCAATTCAATTTAAAGTTCAATAATAAACATTATCAATTGTTTTGAAACTTCCAAATCTCTCAAGGGTTATGACTGCCTGATATGAATTAACCAATCTCAAGACCTTTGCAGAGGACTTCTGTGGGTAAAGATATTGTCCCTACTTCTACACTCACAGCATTAGAAATTGAGAAATGTAGGATTTCTTTCTTTTTATATGCATTGGTATTTTGTCTTCATGTATGTCTATATGAAAGTGTTGGGTCCCCTAGAACTGAAGTTAGTAGTTGTAAGCTACCGTGTAGGTACTGGGAATTGAATGAAAGTTCCCTGGAAGAGCAGTCAGTGCTTTTAACTACTGACCCAACTCTCCAGCCCCTGTAGGATATTTTAAATTCACCTTCAACCTTTTCCAATGAGCAAAGTGAAATTTTTAGAAAGATTTCCAAATGTGTGCTCAATATGACGCACATTCCTTTGGCCTTGATATTCTTACTACATCAAGAAGAATTAACTTGAAGAAACACACTTTCTATTAACTTGGAAAAAAATGACAATACCTTTTCAGCATAAGTAGACCATTAAAATTCAATGTATCTAACAATACTCAAATGGTAGGGAGATCTCAAACATCAATGTATAGGTTGTTAAGTAACAGAACACATGTGCTTTACATAAACTGCCACACATTTTTTGCCTAAATAATGTTACATTTAACCCATCAAAAAGGATAGTTCACCTCTTTTACAAATTTAATTTTGCTTTTAGATATAAGACAAAATCTAAAATAAAATTGAAAGCTGATATTTTTTATGTGGTTGAAATGATAGACAAAAATGCATATGATTTCCATATTAAAGACATTTTGTAACTGAAAACCACTCCTTCAAACTGACTCATCTTTGTGTAATGTTTAAGAATTTAGCATTATGATATTTCTATGTTAACTAAAATTAATCACCTGATGACACTGTGTATTATTTTTGAAAGAGGTGGTAGCTTAGAAGACCTTAACATTTTGTACTAATCATCTATTTCTAACATTGAGAGAGAACCATCCCCAAGTGACACAATTAAGCTTGCAAAATCGTTCTGTCCTTAACTATACAGGAAACTTGTTTCTGAATTTCATGCTACTAATTTCTCTCACCTTCGTCTTCTGCTCATGAATTTGTTTGCATAACTTGATGTGTGCAGCATGGCCATGCCTTTAGGCAACACACTACTTAGGTTTAGGAAATTGCTCTTACCCTTGGGAATGTTGGACAAGAATACCTTTCTTGGGAAAGCTTGTCTCCTTGTATTAGAATGCCAGAATACTGAGATGTGCATAGCAGCGATGAACTTATTTTGAAATGGTATTGCTTAAGAATTTATAATCCTATAGGAAACATCAGGAATGAGAAGATGATTTCTAGATTCAAGTGTTTATTTTTCTCAAATTAGTAAATATTAAAATATCAATTGGTTTTGCATTCCAATTTGATTTTCCATAATGTTTCCTTAAGAAATAATCAGTAGCTGGATGGTAGCAGCACACACCTTAAATCCTAGCACTCAGGGAGGCAGTGACAGGTGGATCTGGAGTTTAAGACCAGCTTGGTCTAGAGTGAGTTCCATGAGAGCCAGAGCTACACAGAGAAACCCTATCTCAAAAAAAGCAAGAAATAACTAGTGTCAAATATATATTAAATGTTGATAAAAACAGACATTGAGGAGTAGATATGTTTTATATTTAGTAATAGCACTTATGCCAGTGGGTTAATTTTTTAAAAAGTTACATTTTACATCAAGTAGGTACAGGTGTATTTTATATTTAGTAATTTTATACATGATCCTTGATTGAATCCCAGTTTCCACTCATCAACCTCTTTCTAGATGAGCTAAGTGCATTGGGCCCATGGAGCTATTAGCTTTCATTGTAGGAGAGATGGATATCAGTCCCTTTAGAATAGTGAATTAGCTCTTGCCTTGTAGCAAAGCTTTCTCCTGCTTTTTCATCACAATGGGGCTCCTTTAACCAGGCCTCTAGCTAATGCAACCAGAGAGTAAAATAGCAGTCAGAAAGAGAAAAGGAAATCTACTGCAAAACAAGGATCAAGTGGGTATGTCTTCAGCTTCTAACAGTATGCTACACTGTGACAAATCCACAATGTAGAACTTGGCCCTCTGAACACCCACCCAATTTCTTTGACTATTCAAGTATACAAGTTCTAAAACAGAAGTAAAGCTATCAATTTTTTGAAAGACAGAATACTTTATGTAAAAAAATCATATAAATCTATATATCACACAATAAAATTTTCATTCTGTTAATGTACTTTATGTTTAATAATCACCTTATAGCACATTTAATAATTTGAAATGATTTTTAAAGCAAAGCCTTAAAAATATGTCACACTCTTTATCACAGTAGGCTGAAATGGAGGTCTAAAATGGTGTCTTAATCTGAAGATGTTAAAACTCTAAGGTTGACCATTTCATTTTATAGAAAAATTTTATTTCTGAGATCAATAAGAATTAAATTGGCAAGATTTTATTTACTGGTAAATTAGAGATGCAGAAAGGATGCTAAGAATGCAAAACTGTTTAAGAAAAAAAAAACATTAGCTTAATCTGAGTAAGGCTGAACACATGTATTTTACAGACTGTGAGTAGCCTTGAACTACCAGCTGAGGCAAGCATTGTAAGACTATAACAAGACAAGTAAAAATAGCAAAGGTTAAAAAGAAAAAAAACTACTACAATGTTATTTTTTTCCAAACAGTATATCCAAAATATTTACCCCCTCAAAAATGAATAAATAAAATAAAAGATAACGTGAGGGGAAAAGAATGATGGATTTCTCTAGAAAATTCTCATGTTCATGTTTATAAAAACAGCACCCAAAGTAGTGAAATTTTCTAAGTCAGCAATAGTAGAGGATGTAGTTTAGAAATGGCTATCATACTTAGTTTCATGAGGAAATATATTTAGTGAAGAACTTGAAAAAAAATTAGAATCGCTGTTGAGGAAAATTAAAACAAATAGAGGAATACTACTGACTTATAGGATGATTCAACTGTAAGGTATTAATTTCTCTAAAAGTGATCATTTTGAAATAAAATTGCAGAATGCCTCTTTTCCAACCCTCATCGCTTCCTCTTTTCACATTTTTTATTTCTTCCACTTTCTTCCATCCTTCCTCCCTTAATTCTTTTGTTCCTTTCTCCCCTTCTTTTTCTGGTAGAAACAACCCAAAGTAGTCTTGAAAGCACAATTTTAGCCAGTTGTAAAAGCAGTTAGCACTCTGTGGTTCAGTATAAAAGTCAGTAAATAGACTGCTTGAATGGAATACCATCTAGAAATAGACTGTCTAAAGATTTTGACAAAATGGCACAGAAATTCTATGAGGAAAGGAAATATCCCTAAAACAAATTGTCTGGAATAACAGGATATCCACATGGAAAACAATGAATCTTGACTCATACCTAACAATAATTTGTATCTGACACTTACATATGTGTATTCACATATGCGTGTATGTATGTATATATCCTAAAATTTATTTTAAAATTAAAAGGAGACTATACTGAAGCTCTGGGAATGAGTAAAAACTTCTTTGAAGAAGAAGTTCTTCTTAAGGGTAAGCTGTATGCCCAGCAGTAGATGGCCACCACCAAAAAAAAAAAAAAAAAAAAAAAAAAAAAAAAAGAACTCAATCCATCATTGTCTCGTTATGCATGCAAATGTATGAGTCATTGTATCTGTATTTGTTTCTCGTATTTTTCTGTGGTTCTTTTTCTCCAAGGAATCAGATGCCCACTTCTGACCTCTATCAACACCATGTATGCACATGGTACACAGACATACATGCAGGTGTTCACACATGCACATAGAATAAAAATAAATCTTACAAAAAGATTCTAATAATCATAATAAGCCTAAGACACACTCAAAAACATATATATTTGGGGATGGAATTATTTTGCTTTTAATATGTAATACAGCCTTATCACATCTTTCCTACATATACTATCATCTTTGTAAGAAATAAAACCCAGTTAAACCTATAAACTTGGGAGGGTGAATTATTAATATTTGAAATTATATCTGTTATATATTCTTAGTAATAATAATGATCCTTAAAGACTTCTATTAAAATAGAAGGTAAGCATTTTTCCTTCTCCCTTAGAAGACTTAGATTAAGCAGATAACAAAGAGCTGAGGTTGCTGGGTACATGTGACCAAGACAGAGTTCAGTTCTTCACATGTTAAATCTTAAAATCTTACATCATCCCAAACAGTAGTTACTGTTATAACCATTTCAGCTGTCAAGATGAAGAAGCTAAGAGCACAGAGATCAAAGTGGACCCAGCGTCAGAGGGTGTTATCCAAGTTTCAAGTTCAGGAGACCCAGCTCTAGGGACTCTTCTGAAGGTCAGTGTGCATTAAGACAGAAGGAGCTTCCTGGATTCTTCTGCCTCACAACAGTGCAGCTCTGTGGGAATTATACTGCCTGAACTTCATTATTATGAATATGGGATAGACCTCACTTTTTCCAGATATCACCCACCGGTAGCTTTATGTATACTAGATTGAAAGAGTAGTGGCTGCCATTAGGGCTGTGGCTGGTGTGATGAACAAAGATAGAAGAAATATGAAATGAAGAGAAATTAAGAGATGATATTGACGCCTTACTTGGCTTTTTCCAACTTAAACAGAGTTATACAGATAAGAAGACAATGGCCGAGTTCAGATTCAATCTCAAGGTTCTCCTAGCTTTTTAGCTTCTCAGTAGAGCAAAAACTTCTCTCCCTTTTTATTCTGTTCCGGTGCTGAAGCTTCCTAACAGTGGGGGCACATTTATTATCCTTAATTTAATATTCTGCCTGTGAGACTGGATTTAAGCAAATGATGACTAACTACCTTTGGTCTCTAGGAAGCAGAAGAGCAGAGTCCTCAGCTCTAAAATTTCCAGCTGCAAAATAAAAGGAAGCTCATAAAATCTGACTGGATGTTTATAGTTAACTAAGAAAGGAAATTGTCTAATTTGCCAAGTAGGACACATGGTCTATCTCTTCAGCATGCATATGCTAAAGCAAAGCATGGAGAAATCCTGTTACCCATGCTCCAGAAGCCATTCAGTCCTAACCTTGGCACTTAGTCTTCTTTACATCATTTGCTGATTTTGATTTTCTCAGACACCCCCATTTTGAGAAAGGAAAGACAAAAATCAATGAAATGTCAATGAATATTTTTGAAACGATTTCCTTGAAGATGGTTGGGGTACAGTGAAATGTTGATATTAGAAAGTAAAGCACTGTTCATGACTCCAAAGCATTTACTCCTCAGACACCTTGTATCATAGAAGAAAGAACGTGGAAAGCCTTCCAAGTCATACACAATACTGTGTGGGTTGGAGATCTGCTACATGGAGTTATAGTACTAGTGTAGAATTCCTTGTTATATTCTAACAGAGAAATTATACATTTTGAGGGGGGGAAGTAAAATAACATGGGTTTGTGGTATTAGAAATATTACCTATACTGACTGTAAACCTTAGGTTCAATCCTGGGGTCAAATACAAAATATTTATGTTTATAGATGTTTGTCCAGGAAAAAGTGACTTTATAGAAAAGTATTAAACACATAAATACACACACACTTACACACACACACATACACACACACACATATCCATATATATTAATCAGAACTATTTTCAAATAGTAAAGCTTCATTACTTCCAGTACTGAGATGTAGTCACCTAACATTTAAAGATAATGTCTTCCTAATCTGTATTTTAAGTTGCTGTGTTATGACCAAGGGTTCCCAGAGAACATAAGAAACAGCTGGAGTGTAAGGCCTTGTATCTGGTACCAAAAGATGTGATGCTCATGTTTGTAGGTCAATCTAAGCTGTTGCTTTTAACATTATAATATGGCATTCTCTCTGAAAATAAGTTCAAGTAGGGTGATGTAAAGAGAAAGTTACCACACAGAATCCTTGTCTTCCTCATTCTTAAAGCCCTTCAGTGCCTCTCTACCAGCTCTATGATAAGGTCCAAATGCCTTAACACTCACAATAGCTTTTACAGCCTCTTTATAGCCCATTTCCCCACCTCATCTCTTCTACTGCCGTGTACCAACTCAACCTAGAGAAAACACTCAGCTCTTGAATAGATCCTGATCTGTGTATCCTTGCCTTTGTGTATTGTCTTCTGCAAATATGGCCCTGCTTAAGATAAGTAGCATCTCATGATGATCGAACATCTCATGGAATTGCTGTTTTGCTGTCCTAGGCTAATCCCTGTCTATATACACAGACCACCCGATCAACTACTGATTAGTCAGTCTCTGACCTCTGATTTATTATACCTTAAAGAAAAAACTGTCTCTTCATGAGATTATCTCAGTATCAAATGGAATCAATCCTTTTTGCAATCATAGAGGATTTCTTGCTCTTTTGTGGCCTTTTTCTTATGCTGAATTTTTGCTTTTGCTATTGCATTTGTATCTCCTATATGTTTACCCAGACTTCTCCTTATATTCTATTTTACCTTTTGTTGTTGTGCTAAAACACCAAGACCACAAGAGACCTGGAGATGAAAGGGTTTATTATATTTTCCAGGTTTCAATCAATCATGGAAGCAAGCCAGGGCAGGAAACTGGAATCAGGAACTGTAGCAAAGAGTATGGAAGAATGCTCCTTACTGGCTTGCTAGCTATGACTTGCCTAACTTGATTTCTCATACCATCCAGGGCTATCTTACTAGGGGTGGGATGAACTCTTTGATATCAATAATTAATCATGAAAATGCCACAGAATCATATCCACAGACCATTCATACTGATGAAATTCCTCAATTGAGGTTTCTTCCCGATAACTACAGTTTGCACCAAATTGACAAAAACTAACCTATATATGTTATGGATTTTCCCATTTTTGTAAATTATATCTTATTATCTTTCATGTATAAAATGGTGTAAAAGGCTTTCAAGAAGTGACATAATTTTACAACAAATACTACTTTAGTAACATCAATTTTTCCTTTAAAAATTAAAAGAGCCATATTGCTTATGAGTGTGGTATTCAAAATATCCGGGATGTGTATGCCAAAACATACTCTTAGGCTTGTCTGGGGTTATCTGTAGAGCTGTGGGACTATGTCTGTTTATTTTACTCTGTTTCATTTTATAGAGTTTACCAATTATTTGTAATAGTGAAATATGAAAATGATATAAATATTGAAAGCATTTTTAAGGACTTGTGCTTTTTGCGATTCAGTTGCATTTAATACTGCTGATCACTTCTCACTAGAAATACTTTCTTCTTGGATTACATGTTAAAATCTCTCCAGATTTTGCTCATGAATCTTTCTAATCTATTCTTGTCTTGTTGATTCCTTCTATTCCTAGGACATTGGTGTTAGGAAGCTCCATGACCCTTTTCTAGGTTTATGACTCACGTGGCATCTTTTTATCTAGAGAACAGCATATGTTTCCATGACTTTACTTACAATTTATTGTGTGAATGCTTTATTTCTTGAGTTCTCAAGTTGATTCTGGTTCTTAGATTCCCATGGTGAATCTTTTTTTTTTTTTTTTTTGGACATTTGGATCACTCACTATCATCTCAGACTTTGTGGGTAGAAATGTCTGCTCTTCTCTGTGAATGGCACCATCTTTCACTCAAAACAAGCTAGAAAGCTCACAGTTGACCTTTACTTCTCCCTTCGATCCACATATACTTCGTTATCTAGCTCTGTTCAGTGTATGCTAGGTGTTGGATTAAAAGAAAATGGTTCCCATAGGCTCACAGAAAATGGCACTATTATGCCTTGTTGGAGGATGTGTGTCACTGGGGGGTGAAGCCTAAAGTTGAAGCCTACATTGCCTTTGGAGATCCGAAGATGTTGGGACTGCCAGATTTGTGGGATACCTGCCAAGGAAAAGATAGTTGCTAACAGGGTAAGGAATTGGCATAAGAGAGAGAAGTATTTTACAGTCAACAAATCTGAAAGGAGATGGAGATCTGAAGAGTACTTTCACATCAGACATGAAGATGCAAAATTTGGAGTTTTCCCTACTGGGTTTGGTCTTTCTTTGGTCCAGCATTTCCTCTCTATGATCCCTTTTCTTCCTTTTGGAATGGTAATGTATATCCTGTGCCGTTATATGTTAGAAGTACATGATCTGCTTTTTGATTTTGTTTTTATAGAGCATTACAGTTAGGTTTCTGAAGAGATTTTGAACTTTCAAACAGGGTTGAGACTGACAGACTATGTGGACTTTTGAAGTTAGACTGAATGCATTTTTGCACTCTGATATGACTTTAAGATTGTGGGGGCTAGAGAGTGGAACATAGTAGTTTGAATGAAAATAATCCCAATAGGTTCATAGGGGGGTGGCACTATTGGGAGGCGTGGTCTTGTTGGAGTAGGTGTTTCCTTTTTTGGAGGAAGTGTGTCATTGGAGATGGACTCTGAGGTTTCAGATGCTCAAGTCAAGCTCAATGTTTCTCTCTCTTTAGAATTCTTGACCCCTCCTTCAGCACCATGTCTACCTGGAAGCCACCATTATTTTCTGCCATGGCGATAATGGACTAAATTTCTGATTCGTTTTTTTTTTTGTTTGTTTGTTTGTTGTTTGTTTTGTTTTTCAAAACAGGGTTTCTCTGTGTAGCATTGTAGACTAGGCTGACCTCAAACTCACTGAGATCCACCTGTCATTGCCTCCCAAGTGCTGGGAATAAAGGTGTATGCCAATACTGTCCAGCTGAAATGTTTTCCTTTATAAGAGTTGCCAGAATCATGGTGTCTCTTCACAGAAACAGAACCCCAACTAAGACATCCTGTAAGTGTCTCTCAAAACCATCTACATTATTCCATCCTTGGGACTAAAAATGTACACCAAAGCACAAACATTCCCATTACATTGCATTCATAATCCTCTTGCTGGCCTCCCTGAATCTTTCTGAATTGAGTCCTTTTTAGACATAACTGAAGCTACTATGCCTCCATTAAAAACTGTTACACATGTAACAAATACTGTAAACACATAGGTGACTTGAACTTTGCTCACTGGCTGTACTACAGATTAATTCATGGTATTAGAAGAGGGAATGGAAAAGAAGAAATCAGAACATTTTTTTTCTTATTTCTAACAATTTAGCTCAATGTTTCTCATGGTTTTGGACCAAAATAGAAATTCTAATTTCATCTGTTAAAAAAAAAAAATCAAATACATCCTTCCCCCGCCCAGATGTACCAGCACCAGAATCTATATTATTTTACTGCATCTTTACAATAGCTTTAAGGAAGAAAATGTTATTCTACCTTCTAAAGATAAGGGGTTAAGTATATGAAGTAGAAGACCATGATGTGAACTATTGCCTCTCAATCCACTGACAACTGTCTTTGAGTTTTCTCTCCCTTCCCTTCACACTGATGCTGTCACCAATATGCTCTAATGTCAATATCTTGCTTAATGTCTCTAAAAGGTATCCACAATATTCCATTCTTATCGCTAATGCTGTTTTCTGATTTGATCTCATTCGACAATTGTATCTACTCAGAGGCCACTACTTTCTATGCTGACTTGTAAGAACAGACATCTAGTTCATGGGTGGAATTGGAGACTCCTGGATGTAATGAGTCATTTGTGAGAATATTCTGTGTGTAGAGGCTAGGTTCTCTAATTCAGGTAGTGGCTTTAAACAAATAATTTAGTAGAAATTTGAAGCCAGAGGGAGCACAGAGATAATCTGATTTAACGTTCCAGGAGTAAAGGACAAAAAAATAAATGAAGTTAAAAATGTTAAACGTTTTACCTGCTTGATGTTACACAACAAGTTTTGTAAGATCTGGGGCCCAGATCTGACCCAAGTATCTGAAAGTCCAATCCTTATTCTCCATTCATTCCCTTTACATTTTATTCCAGGCTTCTTTTATTTCATAGACTGACTTGTCATGAATTTCTTTTAAAATGCAAACTTGTCATGTTAGTTTGAAATGTATTTAAATGGTAGAAAATCCAATCCAAGTGGCCTATTTAAATTGATTATAGGATTTAAATATTTTTATATGAGAAAAAAATTAACTGACAGAGTCTATCCAAGATGTTAGAGCCAATCTAATGATATTCATTAAAAATAAGGAAATCCAAAGACTCAGGAAGAGATTGTAAAAGGGTAGAATCTGTCTAGGTCTGCTTTTCTAATCAAATTAGGTACAGGGTTAAGGGCAACAAACAAAAGGCCAGGTCTGGAGACAGGGCTAAGTGAGTTAGAGATCCTGTCAGCAAATGCAGCTCTCTGGTTTCCTCTCTGATGCCAAGCAGGACCACACATCTGCTCAAAGCATCAGGGTATCTCTGGCCTTGTTCACTCTTCTGTATCTTACATTGCAGGACTCTTGCCCTGTTTGTCTCAACTGAATAATTTCAGTGGTAGTTTGCCAAAAGCAGTAGTATATGAGTCCTGACAAAGCATCCCTTGGTTGTGGTCCCCTACATTATCAACATCACCAGAGCATGTAAGAGACAGCGTTGATTATACTCATTTCTCTCTTTTTGCTCCAGGCAATTCTCTTTTATTGATGTGGTTTGGGTCTAACATGAGGATCTTTGTAATTGTTCCTTTCCGGGGTCTTTTCCTCAGACTGGTCAAGTTGGGTTTGGAATCATAAACCCTTCTTCTCTCTGATTAGAAATTGAAGTTGGCTTATGTTCTAGAAGTATGCAGTTTGCATATCCTGCATGTATAATCCCTATGACCTGAGGCTAGGGCTATGAACTCTGTGGATGCAGATAACTAGGTAGGTTACAAGGAAATGGTGGAAATATGCCAGCCACATGGAATCAGACATTTAAACTGTAAAGGCCTTGGAGTATTAGTTTCCCAATGAAGGCAGTCATGATAAAATACCCATGTGGTTTTAGTCACAATAACATTTTTCATAGGACCATATGAATAGACATGACCATAGGTCCTGGGGTTTTTATAAATATGTATAGTGCCCATTTCATATGTAAATTACACATGGTGGCTCAGTACTGGTTCAGTTAGAAGCCATCTTTGGTAACCTAGATTTTAGGCACATGTCAGTTTTACCACCTGCACTGAGTTGAGTGTAGCAGAGTCTGAGTTTGTAAAAAAAAAACACAAATAAATGTGAAATTGCAGTGAGAAAATGAGTTGTAGGCATGTTTGTTTGAAGGTAGAGGCAATCATGATTCCATATGTTCAATAACCCAATTGAACTATTAAGCAAAGATCCGGCTGCTACTGTTGAAACTTTCAGGAATTAGGAAAGGTATGGCTCAAACTAGATCTGAAGATGGAGGCTTAAAGATTTGAAGATACAACTAATAGGTCAGTGACCCAGACACTTAATACAAGAAGGAGAGTCTTGAATCTGGCTTTCTCCATGATGAAGGTAGTAGTTATTCATTAAACAAAGTCGTGTTAATGCATAGTGACAATAGGAAAGACTCCTCAAGTGAGTAATGGCTGTTTGAGTATTTCAATCAGGCAACCATTTTACTATACAACATGGCATTTTTCACCTTTGAAAGAAAATGGCCCAAAATATGAAGGAATCATCAAAGCAAAATTTATCAGGAGTATTTCACCAACTGTGAAAGCATGCCAGAAGATTCTGAATTTCTTATGGGGCTGACATGAAACAGTGAATAGGTAGACAAATAGACGATGGATTTTTCTGTACCTTTGTGAGTTGTCTAAAATAAGATGATGGTAAGTTAAGGGGAATGACGACAGTGATATTGGCATTATAGAAAAATATAACAGAGCCCAGTTCTATGCTTTGCTGGGGATTAAGAAACCATTTAGCATATTACAGACATTTGTGATTGTGTAGTTATTGCATAGGTCATGAAGATGTTATACTTAGAGTGCTGATTGCAGATGATAATTGCATTAATCACACTTATTTTTACAAATATAATTCACTGCCCTACTCACTGAAATAAAAGGTCAGATAGTTTCCATTATAAAACTCATCCATGTAAGAAATTATGAGAAAAACACACAATTAAAGTAATAAGGAAAAAGTACCCATTTTATTATCACATAAAAATAGCAAAAATTAGTATTTGGTTTCTCCCTTAATTTTCTATGCATCATGTTTGGCTTTTGCATTATGTCACATAAAGAGTTATGCTAATATTTTGTAAAGAATTCAGTATACTTTTAAAGATGTTGTCATAGCAACATAAGCATTTTCTACATTATATTATTTTGCATGACTATGAACATCAATTTTCCAGTTGTGTGAAAGTACATTAAGAGGATGTTTATACATTTGGTATCACTAAACATTTATGTTTTCTCCCCATCTTTCATATATATATATATATATATATATATATATATATATATATATATATATGCTTAAGGCTTTGTGAGTACTTGGTGTTCTAATTTTCATGCTTAGAACTTTCTAGAAATGAGTTACATTCAGAAAATATTTTCACTTATGCTTCAGTAAAAAAATTAGATTGCAAATTTTCTACCTGTATACAGAGATGCTATTAAGTTTGAGTCATTTTTATATTGACTATTTTACACATGGAAACAGGAATCAAGCCTGTAAATAGTATTTCCCTCTTCATCATTTCCATATTCACTGTTGGAAATTCCATTAGCCAGAACTTTCAAATTATTTTATAACTGGATATAGAAAAATGCATGCTCTGCCTTCAGAATAACCTGAATGCAGATTGTGAGTCTGAGAAATGACAGCAATGAAATCTGGCCAAGGTACAAAACACTTGGAATCCAGTTATTTAGTGATAAAATAGATTAGTCTGAAGACTATGGGGTTTTTTTTAGGAGGCTGGTAATGAATAGTTATTTTCTTGGTAATAGCCTCAAAAGATGGTTGTTTTTATGCAATAGCTGCCCAGCTAGGAACCTTTTGGTAGTCTCCTGGTTTTTGTTTTGTTTTGTTTTTGTTCTTTACAAATGTTTCTTGTATTGATACCATGTTCTTCATGTGATCCTTATAAACATACTTTGAAACAGTCTGCACATACCCACATGTACTCTTTTACGATTCCTGTTACATAAGTTCAGAAAAATGGCTTTCAAGGTTTTCTGCAATCCCACTGAGGAAAGACAAGCCTTTGTCATCTACAATATTGCAAGCAACTGAACAAATTCAATCCCTCTCCTGCCATTTGCCATTTTCACTAGGTGAATGTTGTGATGTTGTGATAGGTCTGAGGCTTCGGTGTTCATTTGTTGCAGCTGTGATGTTTTCTAATATTGATAGTGAAGTTGGTGACACTGCTAATAAAAACAAAAGATGAAAAAAAATTTACCCAATGTGTCATTGTTATCACATGGGGAATGTATGAAAGTTTGATACAAAATAATGCATTAAACATCCAATGTAAGAATATAGAAGCCAGACAAACCCATGCTAGTACCTTTGTGAAAGGTTCTAAACAGACTCTTAGCCTTTACATAGTATGGACTTAGCAATTTTTATATCAAAGATACAGCTAATTCCTCAAGAATTAGCCTTTTTTTAAAATTTATTAAGACTCAAGGCAGTGAGAGAGGACTTTGTTAGTTTTACTCAATCAGAAAAAGATTCAAAAGTAGTTCATTATCTTTCACAAGAAGCTTCCATTTCCTCTAGAAAGCAATTTGTTGAGGCCAGAATGTAGACAGTGGATTGCATAGGTGATATTTGACTTTGTTTTATAGGATAGGACCTGTAATGATGGAGGTTACACCCACCATCAATCAGAATTCAGATGTCCTCTTATTCTCTGTTCTATGTTACTATGAAACAAAGTTCTACTCTATTCAAGAGAAGCACAACCAATATCTTTGGCTGATAGCAAATGCCTACATAGATGTGAGATTTAGGGACTCATATTTCAGGATTCATCTGTTACAATAGACAGTACACAGAACATCCTGAAACATCAATCAGAAACTAAATTATGGAGCCAGATAAGGTTATAAGCCACGGACTCTACTTAGTACTCTGTTTGCAGTGTGGAAGCAGCATGATCATTTCCCATGCTGATGATGGCTTGTTTTATATCATACAGACACTCAGGTGCCTTGGGGTGTTTAATAGTTCCACCTATTTGTGCATGTATTGGTTTTGCTTTGGCTGCAATTAAAGGTTCTTCCTTCTCCTATGTCTACGCTTCCTTTCATCTCTCCTCAACACTCTCACAGACTTTGGACTGGATATCCGGGGAAGGACTTCGATTTGTTCAGGACTTTGTAGTAAGATTGGATAGAGGAGAGAAAGGAAAGATGCCAGAGGCCAAAATGAATGGAGGAAACTGTTTTCTATGAGCCCAAAAGCCTTATTTCACCTTTGTTGAAGAAGCATCCTTCTGCTTGAAAGAGAGTAAACCTGCATTAAATGCTACTGCTTTACCAAACAATTGTGACAAGTTCAGAGACAGGAGGCAGGCACTTTAGGACTTGTCACAAGGAACTGGTGCCGGAACTACTCTGCTACCTTTGGTTTCATTAACCTTCAGAAGTCCTTTGATTCGTGTGTTGCAAACAAATTTTATTATTCTTTCAAGAGTCCAGCATGAGCAATGGAAGATCAGCAGTGCCAATAATTGTGTTAACCAATTAGGACAACATTAATATAGAGGCCTAATGTCGACTCCAAATCTCAGGTGCCTGCTGAGGCATACTGGAGGCACTCATCATCACTAATTCACCCAATGCACTAATGGATCTTATCACCTGTCTTCGTCAATTTTTCCTAATCCCCTTGAAATATCCTGTCACAATTCTTGTGCTCTTTGAAAAAACTACACACTTTAGTCACCTTAACCTTTTGTCTGGGACTGCTTGGTTTTATATGTGTTTAAAACAGTACAAGTTCTAGTAATTTTTAGATTGTTTATTTTCTCTCTCTCTCTCTTTTTTTTAATTGGCCAACAGTGCTTTATTCATTAACTAATACAAGAAACATATTTACAGAATGACATCTTCCATCATCTTCTCTTCTTTGTCTAAAATAAAAAGAAGGGTTTTAACCTTAACATAGCAAAATTTATCACACAGCAGTTATCAAATAAGAATCACAGTTAATAATATTTAGTCCATAAACACTTAGCAAGATTTAAAGAAAATATTCCATCATCTATCCTATTTTGCGAGTCCAAAGTTCTATATGTAACTTATCTTCAATCCCAACCAATGAAAACTATAACCATAACTATCTGTCTTCAACTCCTTCAAAGACCACAGAAGGATAATATATAAACTCTAGAAATGGCATCTGACCAGTCACCCGAATTTCTTCTCTAATGTTCCATCTTTAGCCCATAGGCCATAATGTGTCTGGCAGCCTCCTCAGCAAAGCAGGGAACTTTAAACTGTCCACCTGTATTGGCAGTTTGTCAGTCACTTTTCTCTGTGTTCTGCAGACTGTCTGGAAGACTCTTCCATGAAGCAAGAATCCTGTAGCAATGTCCATATTTTATCAGCAGTCATTTTCCTAGGGTCCTGCATGTCAAACAGTCTAGACAGGAGCAGTATCTTGCTCAAATGGCTAGTCTTGCCATATTGAAAGCAAACTCCATAATGTGTTTCTTTAATGTCCATCTTCCTTTCTGACACAGGTGGTGTTGCCAGGAGCAGTTGTGCCTCACTGTCAAGAAAAACCCTAAACCATTTTAAATGCCATATTCAGTAGGTCTTTGAAAGGTTTGAAGAATGCCTATTCATCTCAAATACATCTCGGTATCTTGAAAACCTAACTAACGTAACTCTAAGTTTTGACTACCATAGGCAACCATCTATAACCTGTACTAATTTATACATTACATTTCTAAATGACCTATGTAAATACAAGAGAAGAAATATACATATCACAAAATTGACCTTAAATTTGTATCAATAAATGAAAATCCATTCGAAAACAAAGTATTCATACCTATACCATAATCCTCTTCTTAACCTTAAAAAGATTGGTTGTGGTTATTGACCATTTACTTTTTAGATTTTTTTTTTTTTTTACTTTTTAGATTGTTAAGGAAGAAACTGTTGCCAAGTAGGATTTTTCAGAAAGTGGAGAACGATGTCTAAATAGCTCAGACTTTTCATTTATCCTGCTTAGCAATATATTCCTAATCCTTTATCAAGTATTTTGTTTTGCTGCTTTGAATTCTACCCCCTACCACTTCCCATTTTTGATATTCAGATTCTATTAATGGTCAGTCTTGAACAAAATTATAAGCTGTGGATAATTTAGTGAGATCCCTAGGCTTAACCCTAAGGCAGAAACCAGAGTGTCTAGGGAAAATGCTCCTGTTTCTCTCCAGGAACTCACTTGTCACCTATCTATGTGCAAGAAATTTGTGTCAATAATGGGACTTTCCCACCTCCCCTTTCTTTTGGAATAGACGAAGAAACGTTTTTAAATGTGCTCATAAAAACTCCTTTTCTTCCTAACAATAGGAAAATCTCTGGATGTCTTTATTATTTTCTTTTTCCTTTCCATGTCTTTCATTATGGTCCCCCCACCTCCTTCCATAGGCTTGAGAATTACAGATAGGCTTTGATAATGCCAGGCAAGTGCTATAGCACTAAGCTATAGCCCTAGTCCCTTCCATTGTTCTTTTTTTTTTTTTTTTTTTAATTTTGAGATACAATCTAGGTAGGTTTGTTAAGCATGACTTGAGTTTGCAAACTTTTTACTTTGACCTCCCAAGTACCTGTACCATAGTCCTGACTCATAATTACTTCCTTGTCTATTATAGTCTCTTTGCTGTTCTCTCAATTTGCTTGTCTGTGGTGATCAGAGTGCAGAGCTAATTAGTCATAGCCTAGTTAAGAGCTAAGCCAAGCCACTAGTTTGCTACCCACCTAAGTCACTACTTAGCTGTACAAGACAAGCAGTGGTGGCTACAGCTTTAATCCCAGCACTTGGCAGACTTCTAATACTACTCAATGTCTAGTCTAGTTTTCTATTCAATTATAATACCCATGTTGTGTCAGATAGGACTGCCTCTGGAATACAAACACACGGCCATAACCAATGAGCTGTCACCTTCAAGCATTAATTCTAATTCCTGAAATTTATGTGTATAACCAAGTAATCCATACCCCCTGGACTTTGCATTTTCTTAACAGAAGAAGAAGAAAAGTAAATGTTTTAATAATTCATATCAATAAAATAAACAAAGCAATAGCTACTAGGATTCTACAGTCCTACACATATTTAATTGTTATTTTGCCTAATTACTTTTAAGAGAAAAATATTTGCATAGCAGGCAATTGAACCGACATCATTCCCATTTAAATACCATGCTTTTGCATGACGGGAGTCATCATCTTTTGGTGTGATATGATTTCTCAGATGCTGAATATGGACCAGTGTCCTGAATAGCATTCTTTCTTCTTTTCACTGGTGCCTGAAGGAAATCCCTAGAGCGTCATTGGTATGACTTAACCTTTCTTCATCCCTGTTGGCATGCAAACAGGCCTGGGAGAAGAGGCATATTTATTTCAACCCCATTTGTAAGAATTTTTCAGTACCTTTTCTTGTACCTGGTTTCACTATTCAGTAAATGAGACCTTGAAAGATCTGAGAGGGCTTGGGGCCAACGTATCTATCATCACACTGTCTGCTGAATTTCAGTGTGGTTACTTGCTTCTGAAGTTTAGAATCCTCATTTCCTTATGCCTTGTGATGCTGTAAAAATATCTGTATGCAGCAATTTAATCCGATGGACATTTAGTGAATTGGTGTGCCTAGCAGGAGAGCTTCAGTAGAAAATGCTAAGCATTTTACTATTTCCTTTTAGCTGGGGAGTAACCATTAATTTTAAATGCCAAATAGTGACAGACATTATTTCTAGTGGCATATGGCTTCTTGGAAGGCTTCCTTTCTTGAAAATCGGGCAGTTCTGAAGATACCTCTGGCTAGTCACATGGTTAGCTTTGCTGATAGGCTGTCGGAAGCTTCCAGAAGGCTTTAGAATCATCAAAACCTGCTTGATTCACATTAGGTCTTTGGTATTACTACAAGCAACAGAGTTACTTTCTTCTTCTATCAGAAGCACCTGAAATTTCAGTGTGGTATTTGGCTGAACATTTTGCTTTCTACATCTCAGAGTCCTCTTCCCCAGTTTCCAATGAGCATCGGATATCCTTTAAGAAGATCAAGACAGATTGCTCAACTCAGCTAGTGGGAATTGAGCTGAAACGACTCCCCTCCTGAATTATTTTGTACAAGGGCCTCCTGAAACCTTCCTCCTTTGTCAACTTCTTCAAGAGAAGATCTTTTCACAGCTGTGTGGCTTTCCAAGCCCTAGGGATTCAACTACACAATATGTTTGGCTTCTCTGTGCAAAATCCTTCTGAGATGAACATTGCTACAAGTACCATGTTGATGATAGTCAAAACCATAATAACACATGGTGTTTTGCAGAGGGTAATTTGTAAGCAGGTAAATATCCCTACCCCTGGAAACAAAATGTGTCCATTCTCATTTGTACCAAGTGTTTGTTTTGTAATTTGCTTTCTGGTTAAGTACTGTAATAAAGGACTAAATACTAAGGACAGTAAAGTTCAGCTACTCTGTGTGTACAACAGTAGGGCTGATTTGTGTAATTACAATCTATATGCATAGCTAGGTTTTTTTTTTTTTTTTTTTGGTCTTGTTTTGTTTTCCTAGACAAAAATCTATTTTGTCACAGGTATGATTTCCTCCCACTATAGTAGTGAAATTGAGAAGTTACCAGTTATAAGCTCTGGAGTACCCACTCCTCGATATATTTCACAATACAATGGTAAAAGAAGAGTGGTTGCATCAAATACCAGCTATTAAATAAAAATAAAAATGAGCCCATAACATACAGTTGACCTTCTGACAATATTTTCACTTCCTATTATGTTTACACCTATGAGCTTGAAAACCAGAGCTGGTGTAGGCATGTGTCTCCAAGTTCTCTGATCTCATGTGCTTGATCTTTTTGAGCTTTATTTTAGAAATCTCACCGCTGACTGTAAAAACAAGCCTACTCCAAACTGATGACGATGTTCAAGTGGATCATTTCCATCTCGATCACTTGATTAAATAGCGCTCTCTGATTATACGACAGATTGGAAAGTCAAAATCCTTAACCCTGCTGTGGACAATACATGCATCCCTTCCTCTCTCCTTCCTTCCTTTTATCACTGAAGACTAAATCCAGGACCTCACACCTGGGAGATTTGTGCTATACCAGTGAGCTGTATCGCAAGCCCAATAAAGTGTTGTGAATATTTTTGAATTATCTGTGACTTTTCAACAGCTCGTAACTAGGCTTAAGAAGTCATCATCTGCATCAGGAAATTTTCTAGTTTTGTCATGGATTAATTAGTTTTCTAACTGCTATGATTTAAAAAAGAAAAAAAAATGATTAAAAAAAAAAAGCCAGTTTGAAGAGGAAGCATTTGTTTTGGCTCTCAGTTTGAGGAGACAGGCTGTTATGGTAAAGAAATCAGGTTCATTGGATCACAAAGAGCAAGCTGGGCACACTGCACCCACACTCATGATGCAGAGAGAGAAGGATGTACCTGCTTGGCTCACTTTCGTCCTTACTCAGAAAAGGACATCAAACCATGGAATAGCATTGCACCACATAGGTCTTCCTTCCACAACTAACCTAATTAGAAATCCCATCATAATAATCATTCACGTGTTTCCATGGTGATACTAAACCCCATCAAGCTGACAACAAAGAGAAATCGTCACAATTATGCTTTCTCTAAACAAAGTTTTAATGCTAGATTCTACTGTAAATGGGCTCATTAAAGGTGTAGTAAGACAGAAAACGCAGTATTCATCACACATTTGTTCTTCTTTTGGTTAACCAACCCCGACTCTTCATTTCCCCCATCTTCTTGCTCTATCCCCTCTTTAGAACCACTAGTTCATAAGCTACTTAAAACATCCTTTTTCTTCAAAGTAAAAAATGGTATCTACAGGAGTAAACTATGCTACTCTCAGAAGATATGAGTAGAAGTTTAGCTCTTACTGAAAAGGCAGGAGGCAATTAATTCTGGCTACATGGACAAGAAATACCTTTATCTTGCTAGTGGAAAAGGGTCTCTTTACATCTTTTTTGACTCTCTCTTTCTGTCACCACACCACCCTCCTTCTGTCTCTCCATTTCTGGTTTTCTTTCATCCCCCCTCTGCCCAGCTAGCCAGAATGCAGCTTGAACAGGCATGCCTGCAGAAACTGAGTCTGGGGGGCCCAAGTCAGACCTCAGCAGAAATGTCAGTACCAAGAAAAAAAAAGTGAGTCTATGACAACTGTTTATTTTCTCTAAGACCTTTAGGTCTAGAGCTTCTTATAACACAACAACAACAGAAAAAAAAAAAAAAAAGCAAAAACCCAAGACAGTGAAAACCAGAGAACAAAGGAAGAAATCCTATGAAAAGATTACCATCTACATTCAAACATTTCATCAATATACATGTTATAAAGTACATAATTATTTTTTAAACTGCTTTATCTATAGTTACTGGGACATAAATAGAATTATTTTAATATATTTAAGTAGATTATTTTTGAAAGATGCTAAGTAATAAGTAATTCCTTAAAAATTATAGAACACAAGCAAAAAAATATAGAATACAAGCAAAAAGATGTACAGGTATTTTTTTCCTAATAGCTTCTTTTTTTGAGGTCTTTTATGATTCTATTGTATAGCTAATGATCCACTATTTTAATTTTTTTTTAAACATAGTATCATGAAGAATGGAGAAACATGCCAAGTAGTACCAAATGATATTAGTGGGGCTGAAAAATGGTCCAGCAAGTGAAGGCACTCGTTGCCAAGCAGGAAGACACTTGTTCTATCCCTGGAGATCACATAATGAAAGACCTTGGAGATCTAATTTATGATTGCTGTCCCCTGATTTCCATTATCATGTCTTCATGTCTCGGTATGTGCACATGCATACACATACATGTATATGCTAAATAAGTGCATGAAAAATGGAAGCAAAGTCTGGAATCTCAGACACCTGCAGGCTTGTTTCTCAAAGTTGGCACAATGTTTTGGGCATTCCATGGAAAATGTTAGAAAACATTCTCACACACCAACGTAGATCTACTGAAACAGAACTTGCAATTTTCACAGTAACTCTAGGTGAACCCTGGGGTGTAAGAACACTGGTCTACAAAAGCTCAATTTCTACAGGGGCTAGACAGAACTGAAACAGTGGCAGGGTTACATGAGATTCATAATATGATTATATAGGATTATATAATAATTTATATATTATTGAAAGTTTATAATCATTTGATTGAAAAATAAAATTAAATGACTTGCTAAGGAACTAGAAATAGAAATTCAGTTTTGGTCTGAAATCTGTATTTGGAATTGCCTCTTTTCTTTATCCTGTTTTTAAAGTACTTCCAGAGAGTATTTTGGGGCTGCAGAGATGGCTCAGAGGTTAAGAGCAGAGGTCTTGAGTTCAATTCCCAGCAACCACATGGTGGCTCATAGCCATGTATAATGAGATCTGGTGCCCTCATAAATGCAGACAGAACACTGTATACAGAATAAATAAATATATCTTTTAGAACTACTTCTTCCTTTTTTCTAGTACCAATTCCAATCCAGATAGTGCAAGCTCTAATAAATACTGTGAGAACTATCCTAGAATACAGAAGAAATGGCTGGGTTGCAGACACGTGCATGTTATGGAAAGAATGACATTTACAAGTTTTTGTTTGTGTGTGTGTGTGTGTGGGAGATTTAGTGTATACGAGTGTTATAGCAAACATTTCCTAGAGAGAGAAACCAGCATCTACAGAGATAATACTTTGTGGAAAATCATGGACTATACATGAATAATTTTAAATAAATGTGTAGAGAGGATAGAACATCATGACCCCCTCATCATGTTACCCCAGGTACCAGCACAGTAAATAGTATATACAGGATGGATGAGAAATCTTTAATCCAGGTATCTGCTAGGGATGTTTTTAAAAAACACAAGGGGTGTTGCCAAAGCTATTGGTTGCTCTACACAACTGATGGTAAGGTCCTATCACTGGAAACAACACCAACATAATTCATTGAATATAAAAGAAATTGAGCTGGTACCTTCCAAGAGCTTTCATTTCACCCCCACCAACTAGTATTCATGGGGCTGTACGACACTCTAGGGCACCAAAAAGGAAGCTGCAACACCAACCTAGCTACAAACCCTTTTGTCTACAATGGCGACTTGCCTGCAAGATACAGTGATACAACAGTTGTAGGAGTGACCAACCACTATCTGGTTGGATTTAAGGGCCAATTCATGAAATAGAACCCAGGCCTGTCACTGCTCAGGTGGTCAAGATGCTGAGAATAAAGAGATCATGGATTTAGATGAAAAAAAATTTTACTAATGACATTATGCTGTGCTCATATATTAGTGCCTTGATCAGCCATCATCAGAGACACTTCCTCCTACAGTAGATGGGAACGAATACAGAGACCCACAATTGGACAAAGTACAGAGAGTGAGAGACATTGGAATACTTAATCCTAAAAGGGATGTCTCCACCAAGTCCCTCGCCTCAGGGCTCAGATAACTCTGAAGAAGGGGCAGTAGAAAGACTGTAAGATCCAGTGGGAAAGGAAAACACCAAAAAAAAATAATAATAATAATAATAAGCTTTATGGACACAAGAGGACTGATGGACATATGAACTTACAGAGACTGTGACAGCATGCAGAGGTCCTTCACAAGTGTGAGCCAGATATGTGCCCAGGGCTTTGAAGGGAAATGGACACAAGCCACCATCCTGAACCTGGAAGCTAACTCCTATCAATAATCTCTTGCAAAGGAAACATTGATTTTCCCCAGTGGAGTCTCACTGGGTATACAAACCACATGTAAGGGCAGGCCCCATGTCAATATAGAAGGAACTCAATAAACACTGTTTTTGAGTTTGTTTCAGAACACTTGGTCTGGGCTCTTTTTCACACTACGGGTATTTTGTTTATATATTATTGTTTCAGATTTTGTTTCCTTTTTTTTCTGAACAGTTGTTTGCTTTATCCTATTCAGCTTTGTTTTCATTCGAACCTAGTATTTTTTTTTTCTTTTTGATGCCTGTTTGCTTTCTAATGAGAGAGAACAAGGAAGGGTATGGATTTGGATGGATGATGAGGATCTATGAAGAGCTGGAAGAGGGGAAACTGTAATGGAAGTTTTTTTTTTTTTTTTTTTTTTTTTTTTTGGTTTTTTGAGATAGGGTTTCTCTGTAGCTTTGGAGCCTGTCCTGGAACTAGCTCTGTACACCAGGCTGGGCTCAAACTCACAGAGATTC